>NC_135809.1:66620769-66920769 GCF_964213995.1 Mustelus asterias | reverse complement strand
CAGTACTGAGTGAGTGCTGCACTGTCAGAGGGTCAATACTGAGTGAGTGCTGCAGTGTCAGAAGGCCAGTACTGAGTGAGTGCTGCACTGTCAGAAGGCCTGTACTGAGTGAGTGCTGCAGTGTCAGAGGGTCAATACTGAGTGAGTGCTGCAGTGTCAGAAGGCCAGTACTGAGTGAGTGCTGCACTGTCAGAAGGCCTGTACTGAGTGAGTGCTGCAGTGTCAGAGGGTCAATACTGAGTGAGTGCTGCAGTGTCAGAAGGCCAGTACTGAGGCAGAGCTGCACTGTCTGAAGGTCAGTACTGAGGGAGTGCTGCACTGTCCGAAGGCCCGTACTGAGGCAGAGCTGCACTGTCTGAAGGTCAGTACTGAGGGAGTGCTGCACTGTCCGAAGGCCCGTACTGAGGCAGAGCTGCACTGTCTGATGGCCAGTACTGAGGGAGTGCTGCACTGTCCGAAGGCCCGTACTGAGGCAGAGCTGCACTGTCAAAAGGCCAGTACTGAGGGAGTGCTGCACTGTCTGATGGCCAGTACTGAGGGAGTGCTGCAGTGTCTGAAGGCCAGTACTGAGGGAGTGCTGCACTGTCAGATGACCCCTACTGAGGGAGTGCTGCAATGGCCGAAGGCCAGTACTGAGGGAGTGTTGCACTGTCAGAAGGCCAATACTGAGGGAGTGTTGCACTTCAGAAAGACCAGTACTGAGGGAGTGCTTCAATGTCAGAAGGCAAGTATTGAGAGAGTGCCGCACTTCAGAAAATCCATTCGTGAGGGAGTGCTGCACTGTCAGATGGCCTTTACTGAGTGACTGCTGCACTGTCGGAAGTCCAGTACTCAGGGAGTGTTGCCCTGTCTGAAGCCCAGTACTGAGTGAGTGCTACAGTGTCAGGAGGCCAGTACTGAGTGAGTGCTGCAGTGTCAGAAGGCCAGTGCTGAAAGAGTCCTGCGCTGTCAGAAGGCCAGGACTGAAAGAATGCTGCAATGTCAGAAGGCCAGTACTAAGGGAGTGCTGCACGGTCAGAAGGCCTGTACTGAGACAGTGCTGCACTGTCAGAAGGCCAGTAGTGAGGCAGTGCTACACTGTCAGAATACCGGTCCTGAGGGAGTGCTGCACTGTCAGAAGGCCAGTACTGTGTAAATGTTGCACTGTCAGAAGGCCCATACTTAGGGAGTGCTGCACTTGAGAAACGCCAGTACTGAGGGAGTGCTGCGCTGTCTGAAGGCCAGTACTGAGGGAGTGCTGCGCTGTTCGAAGACCAGTACTGAGGGAGTGTTGCCCTGTCAAAAGGCCAGTATTGAGGCAGTGCTGCAGTGTCTGAAGGCCAGTATTGAGGGAGTGCTGCAGCTTCAGAAGGCCCGTACTGAGGGAGTGTTGCCCTGTCAAAAGGCCAGTACTGAGGCAGAGCTGCACTGTCAGATGGCCAGTATTGAGGGAGTGCTGCAGTGTCTGAAGGCCAGTACTGAGGGAGTGCTGCACTGTCAGATGGCCCCTACTGAGGGAGTGCTGCAATGGCCGAAGGCCAGTACTGAGGGATTGCTGCACTTCAGAAAGACCAGTAGTGAGGGAGTGCTGCAGTGTCAGAAGGCCAGTACCAAGGGAGGGCTGCAATGTCTGAAGGCCAGTACTGAGGGAGTGCTGCACTGTCAGGTGGCCCCTACTGAGGGAGTGCTGCAATGTCAGAAGGCCAGTACTGAGGGATTGCTGCACTGTCAGAAGGCAAGTACTGAGGGGAGTGCTGCACTGTCAGAAGGCTGGTACTGAGGGAGTGCTGCACTGTTAGATGGCCACTACTGAGGGAGTGCTGCACTGTCAGGTGGCCCCTACTGAGGGAGTGCTGCACTGTCAGAAGGCCAGGACTGAGGGAGTGCTGCACTGTCAGAAGGCCAGGACTGAGGGAGTGCTGCACTGTCAGAAGGCAAGTACTGAGGGAGTTCTGCACTGTCAGAAGGCCAGTACTGAGGGAGTGCTGTACTGTCAGAAGGCAAGTACTGAGGGAGTTCTGCACTGTCAGAAGGCCAGTACTGAGGGAGTGCTGTACTGTCAGAAGGCAAGTACTGAGGGAGTGCTGCACTGTCAGAAGGCTGGTACTGAGGGAGTGCTGCACTGTCAGAAGGCCAGTACTGAGGGAGTGCTGCACTGTCAGAAGGCCAGGACTGAGGGAGTGCTGCACTGTCAGAAGGCAAGTACTGAGGGAGTTCTGCACTGTCAGAAGGCCAGTACTGAGGGAGTGCTGTACTGTCAGAAGGCAAGTACTGAGGGAGTTCTGCACTGTCAGAAGGCCAGTACTGAGGGAGTGCTGTACTGTCAGAAGGCAAGTACTGAGGGAGTGCTGCACTGTCAGAAGGCTGGTACTGAGGGAGTGCTGCACTGTCAGAAGGCCAGTACTGAGGGAGTGCTGCACTGTCAGAAGGCCAGTACTGAAGGAGTGCTGCACTGTCAGAAGGCCTGTACTGAAGGAGTGCTGCACTGTCAGAAGGCTGGTACTGAAGGAGTGCTGCACTGTCAGAAGGCCAGGAGTGAGGGAGTGCTGCACTGTCAGAAGGCCAGTACTGAAGGAGTGCTGCACAGTCAGAATACCAGTACTTTGGGGGTGCTGCACTGTCAGAAGGCCAGTAGAGAAAGAGTGCTGCACTGTCAGAAGGCCATTACTGAGGGAGTGCTGCACTGTCAGAAGGCCAGAACTGAGGGTGTGCTGCACCGTCACAAGGCTAGAAATCATAGAAATCATAGAACCCCTACAGTACAGAAAGAGGCCATTCGGCCCATCAAGTCTGTACCGACCACAATCCCACCTCGGCCCTACCCCCACATCCCTACGTACTTAACCCACTAATCCCTCGAATCCCTCAGGACACTAAGGGCAATTTTAGCATGGCCAATCAACCTAACCCTCACATCTTTGGACTGTGGGAGGAAACCGGAGCAACCGGAGGAAACCCACGCAGACACGAGGAGAATGTGCAAACTCCACACAGACAGTGACCCAAGCCGGGAATCAAACCCAGGTCCCTGGAGCTGTGAAGCAGCAGTGCTAACCACTGTGGTACCGTGCCGCCACGGCTAGTACTGAGTGAGTGCTGCACTGTCAGAAGGCCCATTCTGAAAGAGTGCTGCACTGTCAGAAGGCCAGTACTGAGGGATTGCTGCACTGTCTGAGGGCCAGTACTGAGGGAGCGCTGCACCGTCAGGTGGCCTTCACTGAGGGACTGCTGCACTGTCGGAAGTCCAGTACTCAGGGACTGTTGCACTGTCAGAAGGCCAGTACTGAAGGAACAAGAGGGTTGTTAGGGAAAGAATCAGATCTCTCAGGGACAAAGGAGGGGAATTATGCTCAGAACCAAAGGAAGTAGGAGAGATCCTAAAGGAACACTTTGCATCAGTATTCACAAAGGAGAGGGACATGTTGACTGGTCGTGTCTCAGAGAGATGTGTTGACCTGTTCAAAAAAATCTCAATTACAAGGGAGGAAGTGTTAGGTTTTTTAGGAAACATTAAGACAGACAAATTCCCAGGCCCAGATGGCATCTATCCTTGACTCCTCAGGGAGGCAAGAGATGTAATTGCTGGGCTTCTAACAGAAATCTTTGTCTCTTCACTGGACACAGGTGAGGTCATGATGTGGAGATGCCGGCGTTGGACTGGGGTAAACACAGTAAGAAGTTTAACAACACCAGGTTAAAGTCCAACAGGTTTATTTGGTCGCAAAAGCCACAAAGCTCCGAAAGCTTGTGTGGCTTTTGCTACCAAATAAACCTTTAGGACTTTAACCTGGTGTTGTTAAACTTCTTACAGGTGGGGTCCCAGAGGATTGGAGGATAGCAACTGTGGTCCCGTTATTTAAGAGGGGTAGCAAGGAAAACCCAGGTAATTATAGGCCGGTGAGCTTGACGTCCGTGATAGGGAAATTGTTGGAGAAGATTCTTAGAGATAGGATATATGCGCATTTAGAACTGAATAATCTCATTAGCGATAGACAGCATGGTTTTGTATGAGGGAGGTCATGCCTCACAAATTTGGTTGAGTTTTTTGAGGAGGTGACAAAATTGATTGACGAGGGAAGGGCCGTGGATGTCGTCGATATGGATTTTAGTAAAGCGTTTGACAAGGTCCCTCAAGGCAGGCTGGTGCAAAAGGTTAAATCTCACGGGATAAAAGGTGAGTTAGCTAGATGGGTGGAGAACTGGCTTAGCCATAGAAGACAGAGGGTAACAGTGGAGGGGTCTTTTTCCGGTTGGAGGTCTGTAACTAGTGGTGTTCCGCAGGGCTCTGTACTGGGACCTCTGCTGTTTGTGATATATATAAATGATTTGGAGGAAGATGCAGCTGGTGTGATCAGTCAGTTTGCGGACGACACAAAGATTGCTGGAGTTGCGGATAGTGATGAACATTGTCAGAGAATACAGCAGGATATAGATAGGCTGGAACATTGGGTGGAGAAATGGCAGATGGAATTTAATCCAGATGAATGCGAAGTGATGCATTTCGGTAGATCTAATGTAAGGGGGAGCTGTACAATAAATCTGGAGTATAGACACACAGAGGGTGTATGATGCACCATCAATTTACAAGGACTCCAGCGAGTGAGTGAAAAACAACAGGCTTTTAACACTCGGGTAGTGCACTAGAAAGCTTTAGATTGGCTAAGAGGGAGTTGAAGAGCGAGCTTAGAAGGGCTAAAAGGGGACATGAGAAGACTTTGGCGGATAGGGTTAAAGAGAATCCTAAGGCGTTCTATAGGTATGTCAAGAACAGAAGGTTGGTTAGGGCAAGTTTAGGGCCAGTTATAGATGGCAGAGGGAAGTTATGTGTGGAACCGGAGGAGATTGGTGAAGCATTGAACCAATATTTCTCTTCGGTGTTCACGCAAGGGGACATGAATATAGCTGAGGAGGACACTGGGTTGCAAGGGAGTAGAATAGACAGTATTACAGTTGATAAGGAGGATGTGCAGGATATTCTGGAGGGTCTGAAAATAGATAAATCCCCTGGTCCGGATGGGATTTATCCAAGGATTCTCTGGGAGGCAAGAGAAGTGATTGCAGAGCCTCTGGCTCTGATCTTCAGGTCGTCGTTGGCCTCTGGTATAGTACCAGAAGATTGGAGGTTAGCGAATGTTGTCCCATTGTTTAAGAAGGGGAACAGAGACTTCCCCGGGAATTATAGACCGGTGAGTCTCACTTCTGTTGTCGGCAAGATGTTGGAAAAAATTATAAGGGATAGGATTTATAGTTACTTGGAGAGTAATGAATTGATAGGTGATAGTCAGCATGGTTTTGTGGCAGGTAGGTCGTGCCTTACTAACCTTATTGAGTTTTTTGAGAAAGTGACCAAGGAGGTGGATGGGGGCAAGGCAGTGGACGTGGTATATATGGATTTTAGTAAGGCGTTTGATAAGGTTCACCATGGTAGGCTTCTGCAGAAAATGCAGATGTATGGGATTGGGGGTGATCTAGGAAATTGGATCAGGAATTGGCTAGCGGATAGGAAACAGAGGGTGGTGGTTGATAGTAAATATTCATCATGGAGTGCGGTTAAAAGTGGTGTACCTCAGGGATCTGTTTTGGGGCCACTGCTGTTTGTAATATTTATTAATGATCTGGATGAGGGTATAGTTGGGTGGATTAGCAAATTTGCTGATGACACCAAAGTCGGTGGTGTGGTAGACAGTGAGGAAGGGTGTCGTAGTTTGCAGGAAGACTTAGACAAGTTGCAAAGTTGGGCCGAGAGGTGGCGGATGGAGTTTAATGCGGAGAAGTGTGAGGTAATTCACTTTGGTAGGAATAACAGATGTGTTGAGTATAGGGCTAACGGGAGGACTTTGAATAGTGTGGAGGAGCAGAGGGATCTAGGTGTATGTGTGCATAGATCCCTGAAAGTTGGGAATCAAGTAGATAAGGTTGTTAAGAAGGCATATGGTGTCTTGGCGTTTATTGGTAGGGGGATTGAATTTAGGAGTCGTAGCGTTATGTTGCAACTGTACACAACTCTGGTGCGGCCGCACTTGGAGTACTGTGTGCAGTTCTGGTCCCCACATTACAGGAAGGATGTGGAGGCTTTGGAGAGGGTGCAGAGGAGGTTTACCAGGATGTTGCCTGGTATGGAGGGGAGATCCTATGAGGAGAGGCTGAGGGATTTAGAACATAGAACATAGAACATTACAGCGCAGAACAGGCCCTTCGGCCCACGATGTTGCACCGACCAGTTAAAAAAAAAAAAAACTGTGACCCTCCAACCTAAACCAATTTCTTTTCGTCCATGAACCTATCTACGGATCTCTTAAACGCCCCCAAACTAGGCGCATTTACTACTGATGCTGGCAGGGCATTCCAATCCCTCACCACCCTCTGGGTAAAGAACCTACCCCTGACATCGGTTCTATAACTACCCCCCCTCAATTTAAAGCCATGCCCCCTCGTGCTGGATTTCTCCATCAGAGGAAAAAGGCTATCACTATCCACCCTATCTAAACCTCTAATCATCTTATATGTTTCAATAAGATCCCCTCTTAGCCGCCGCCTTTCCAGCGAAAACAATCCCAAATCCCTCAGCCTCTCCTCATAGGATCTCCCCTCCATACCAGGCAACATCCTGGTAAACCTCCTCTGCACCCTCTCCAAAGCCTCCACATCCTTCCTGTAATGTGGGGACCAGAACTGCACACAGTACTCCAAGTGCGGCCGCACCAGAGTTGTGTACAGTTGCAACATAACGCTACGACTCCTAAATTCAATCCCCCTACCAATAAACGCCAAGACACCATATGCCTTCTTAACAACCTTATCTACTTGATTCCCAACTTTCAGGGATCTATGCACACATACACCTAGATCCCTCTGCTCCTCCACACTATTCAAAGTCCTCCCGTTTGGGATTGTTTTCGCTGGAAAGGCGGCGGCTAAGAGGGGATCTTATTGAAACATATAAGATGATTAGAGGTTTAGATAGGGTGGATAGTGATAGCCTTTTTCCTCTGATGGAGAAATCCAGCACGAGGGGGCATGGCTTTAAATTGAGGGGGGGTAGTTATAGAACCGATGTCAGGGGTAGGTTCTTTACCCAGAGGATGGTGAGGGATTGGAATGCCCTGCCATTATCAGTAGTAAATGCGCCTAGTTTGGGGGCGTTTAAGAGATCCGTAGATAGGTTCATGGACGAAAAGAAATTGGTTTAGGTTGGAGGGTCACAGTTTTTTTTTAACTGGTCGGTGCAACATCGTGGGCCGAAGGGCCTGTTCTGCGCTGTAATGTTCTATGTTCTATGTTCTATGTTCTAATCGCAAAGAACTGGAACACACCCTTGTAGTCAGCCTGGCCCAGACTGAGGCAGAGGAGAGGAACTGTTACCTTTATACCTCGATCAGGTGGAAAGGGAGGAGTCTCGGGTCAGGCGCAGCAGGGGTGTGTCCAGGCATATAACATGTAGTCACAGTGGGTCACCACAGTTTACAAGTCCACAGATCCTTAAAGGTGGCAGCACAGGTGGAGAAGATGGTGAAGAAGGCATATGGCATGCTTGCCTTTATTGGACGGGGCATAGAATATAAAAGTTGGCATATGATGTTGCAGCTGTATAGAACATTGGTTAGGCCGCATTTGGAATACTGCGTCCAGTTCTGGTCGCTACACTACCAGAAGAACGTGGAGGCTTTGGAGAGAGTACAGAAAAGGTTCACCAGGATGTTGCCTGGCATGGAGGGTCTTAGCTATGAGGAGAGATTGGGTAAACTGGGGTTGTTCTCCCTGGAAAGACGGGGGATGAGGGGCGACCTAATAGAGGTGTATAAAATTATGAAGGGCATAGATAGGGTGAACAGTGGGAAGATTTTTCCCAGGTCGGAGGTGACGAACACAAGGGGTCACGGGTTCAAGGTGAGGGGGGCAAGGTTCAACACAGATGTCAGGGGGATGTATTTGACACAGAGGGTGGTGGGGGCCTGGAATGCACTGCCAAGCAAGGTGATTGAGGCGGACACGCTGGGATCATTTAAGACTTATCTAGATAACCACATGAACAGACTGGGAATAGAGGGATACAAATGAATGGTCTAGTTGGGCACATGAGTGGCGCAGGCTTGGAGGGCCGAAGGGCCTGTTCCTGTGCTGTGTTGTTCTTTGTTCTTTGTTCTTTGCTGCACTGTCTGAAGCCCAGTACTGAGTGAGTGCTACAGTGTCAGGAGGCTAGTACTGCGAGAGTGCTGCAGTGTCAGAAGGCCCGTGCTGAGGGAGTGCTGCACTGCCAGAAGGCCAGTACTGAGGGAGTGCTGCACTGCCAGAAGGCCAGTACTGAGGGAGTGCTGCACAGTCAGAATGTCAATACTGAGGGACTGCTGCACTGTCAGAGGGTCAGTACTGAGCGAGTGCTGCACAGTCAGAATGTCAATACTGAGGGACTGCTGCACTGTCAGAGGGTCAGTACTGAGGGAGTGCTGCACAGTCAGAATGTCAATACTGAGGGACTGCTGCACTGTTGGAAGGCGACTACTGAGGGAGTGCTTTACTGTCAGAAAGCTAGTACTGAGGGAGTGCTGCACTGTCAGAAGGCCAGTACTGAGGGAGTGCTGCACTGTCAGAAGGCGACTACTGAGGGAGTGCTGCACTGTCAGAAGGCCAGTACTGAGGGAGTGCTGCACTGTCAGAAGGCCAGTACTGAGGGAGTGCGGCACTCGCAGAAGGCCAGTACTGAGGGAGTGCTGCACTGTCAGAAGGCCAGTACTGAGGGAGTGCGGCACTCGCAGAAGGCCAGTACAGAGAGAGTGCGGCACTCGCAGAAGGCCAGTACTGAGGGGGTGCTGCACTGTCAGAAGGCCAGTGCTGAAAGAGTCCTGCGCTGTCAGAAGGCCAGTATTGAAAGGATGCTGCACTGTCAGAAGGCCAGTACTGAGGCAGTGCGACACTGTCAGAATACTGGTCCTGAGGGAGTGCCGCACTGTCAGAAGGGCAGTACTGTGTAAGTGTTGCACTGTCAGAAGGCCCATAGTTAGGGAGTGCTGCACTTGAGAAACGCCAGTGCTGGGGGCGTGCTGCAATGTCAGAAGGCCAGGAGTGAGGGAGTACAAAGATGTGCGGGTTAGGTTGATTGTCCATGCTAAAATTGCCCCTTAGTGTCCTGAGATGAGTAGGTTAGAGAGATTAGCGGGTAAAATATGTAGGGATATGGGGGTAGGTCCTGGGTGGGATTGTGGTCGGTGCAGACTCGATGGGCCGAATGGCCTCTTTCTGCACTGTAGGGTTCTATGACCTATGATCTACACTGTCAGGAGTGCTGCACTGTTGGGCGGCACGGTAGCACAGTGGTTAGCACTGCTGCTTCACAGCTCCAGGGACCTGGGTCCTATTCCCGGCTCGGGTCACTGTCTGTGTGGAGTTTGCACATTCTCCTCGTGTCTGCGTGAGTTTCCTCCGGGTGCTCCGGTTTCCTCCCACAGTCCAAAGATGTGCGGGTTAGGTTGATTGGCCATGCTAAAAATTGCCCTTAGTGTCCTGAGATGTGTAGATTAGAGGGATTAGTGGGTAAATATGTAGGGATATGGGGGTAGTGCCTGGGTGGGATTGTGGTCGGTGCAGAATCGATGGGCCGAATGGCCTCTTTCTGTACTGTAGGGTTTCTATGACTTCTTCTATGAAGGCCAGTACTGAGGGAGTGCTTCACTGTCAGAAGGCCAGAACAGAGAGAGTGCTGCACTGTCAGAAGGCCAGTATTGAGGGAGTGCTGCACTGTCTGAAGGCCAGTACTGAGGGAGTGTTGCACTGTCGGAAGGCAAGTATTGAGAGAGTGCCGCACTTCAGAAAGTCCATTAGTGAGGGAGTGCTGCACTGTCAGAAGGCCAGTACTGAGGGAGTGCTGCACTGTCAGAAGGCCAGTACTGAGGGACTGCTGCACTGTCAGAAGGCCAGTACTGAGGGAGTGCTGCACTGTCAGAAGGCCAGTATTGAGGGAGTGCTGCACTGTCTGAAGGCCAATACTGAGGGAGTGCTGCACTGTCAGAAGGCCAGTACTGGGGGTGTGCTGCACTGTCAGAAGGCCAGAACTGAGGGAGTGCTGCACTGTCTGAAGGCCAGTACTGAGGGAGTGCTGCACTGTCAGAAGGCAAGCACTGAGGGAGTACTGCACTGTCTGAAGGCCCGTACTGAGGCACTGCTGAACTGTCGGAAGGCCAGTACTGAGCGAGTGCTGCACTGTCAGAAGACCAGTACAGAGGGAGTGCTGCACTGTCAGAAGGCAAGCACTGAGGGAGTGCTGCACTGTCAGAAGGCCAGTACTGAGGCACTGCTGAACTGTCGGAAGGCCAGTACTGAGCGAGTGCTGCACTGTCTGAAGGCCAGTACTGAGGGAGTGCTGCACTGTCAGAAGGCAAGCACTGAGGGAGTACTGCACTGTCTGAAGGCAAGTACTGAGGCACTGCTGAACTGTCGGAAGGCCAGTACTGAGGGAGTGCTGCATTATAAGAAGACCAGTACTGAGGGAGTGCTGCACTGTCAGAAGGCAAGTGTTGAGAGAGTGCCGCACTTCAGAAAGTCCGTTAGTGAGGGAGTGCTGCACTGTCAGAGTGTCAGTGCTGAGGGAGTGCTGCAGTGTCAGAAGGCCAGTACTAAGGGAGTGCTGCAGTGTCAGAAGGCCAGTACTGAGGGAGTGCTGCACTGTCAGAAGGCCAGTACAGAAGGAGTGCTGCACTGTCAGATGGCCACAACTGAGGGAGTGCTGCACTGTCAGAAGGCCAGTACTGAAGGAGTGCTGCACTGTCAGAGGGTCAGTACTGAGGGAGTGCTGCACTGTCAGAGGGTCAGTACTGAGGGAGGGCTGCACTGTCTGATGGCCACTACTGAGGGAGTGCTGCACTGTCAGAGGGTCAGTACTGAGGGAGGGCTGCACTGTCTGATGGCCACTACTGAGGGAGTGCTGCACTGTCAGAAGGCCAGTACTGAGGGAGTGCTGCACTGTCAGAAGGCCAGTACTGAGGGAGTGCTGCACTGTCTGAAGGCCAGTACTGAGGGAGTGCTGCACTTTCGGAAGGCAAGTACCGAGGGAGTGTTGCACCGTCATAAGGCCAGTACTGAGCGAGTGCTGCACTGTCAGAAGGTTAGTACTGAGGGAATGCTTCACTTTAGAAAGGCCAGTACTGAGGGAATGTTGCACTGTCAGAAGGCCAATACCGAGGGAGTGCTGCACTGTCAGAAGGCCAGTACTGGGGGTGTGCTGCACTGTCAGAAGGCCAGTACTGGGGGTGTGCTGCACTGTCAGAAGGCCAGTACTGAGTGAGTGCTGCACTGTCAGAAGGTCAGTACTGGGGGTGTGCTGCACTGTCAGAGGGCCAGTACTGAGCGAGTGCTGTACTTCAGAAAGACCAGCAGTGAGGGAGTACTGAGGGATTGCTGCACAGTCAGAAGGTCAGTACTAAAGGAGTGCCGCACTGTCAGAAGGCAAGTATTGAAAGAGTGCCGCACTTCAGAAAGTCCATTCGTGAGGGAGTGCTGCACTGTCAGAGGGTCAGTACTGAGGCACTGCTACATTGTCAGAAGGCCCGTACTGAGGCACTGCTGAACTGTCGGAAGGCCAGTCTTGAGGGAGTGCTGCACTGTCACAAGGCCAGTATTGAGGGAGTGTTGCACTGTCAGAAGGCAAGTATTGAGAGAGTGCCGCATTTCAGAAAGTCCGTTAGTGAGGGAGTGCTGCACTGACAGAAGGCCAGTACTAAGGGAGTGCTGCAGTGTCAGAAGGCCAGTACTGAGGGAGTGCTGCACTGTCAGAAGGCCAGTACTGAGGGAGTGCTGCACTGTCAGAAGGCCAGTACTGAGGGAGTGCTGCACTGACAGAAGGCCAGTACTGAGGGAGTGCTGCACTGTCAGAAGGCCAGTACTGAGGGAGTGCTGCACTGACAGAAGGCAAGTACTGCCTCATTAGTGGCCTTCTGACAGTGCAGCACTCCCTCAGTACTGGCCATCTGACAGTGTAGCAGCGCATCAGTCCTGGCCTTCTTACAGTGCAGCACTCCCTGAATAATGGACCTCTGACAATGCAGCACTCCCTCAGTACAGGCCTTCTAATAGGGCAGCATCCCCTCAGTACTGGTGTTCTGGCAGTGCAGCAGACACTCAGTACTGGCCTTGTGACAGTGCAGCACTCCCTCAGTCCTGGCCTACAGACAGTGCAGCACTTCCACAGTACTGGCCTTTCTAAAGTGCAGCAGTCCCTCAGTACTGGCCTTCTGACAGTCCATCACTCCTTCAGTAATACCCTGAGTACTGAGGGAGTGCTGCACTGTCAGGAGGCCAGTGCTGAGGGACTGCTGCACTGTCAGAAGGCCAGTTCTGAGTGAGTGCTGCACTGTCAGGAGGCCAGTGCTCATAAATCATAAATCATAAAAACCCTACAGTGCAGAAGGAGGCCATTCGGCCCATCGAGTCTGCACCGACCACAATCCCACCCAGGCCCTACCCCCACATATTTACCCGCTAATCCCGCCAACCTACGCATCTCAGGACTCCAAGGGGCAATTTTTTTAACCTGGCCAATCAACCTAACCCGCACATCTTTGGACTGTGGGAGGAAACCGGAGCACCCGGAGGAAACCCACGCAGACACGAGGAGAATGTGCAAACTCCACACAGACAGTGACCCGAGCATCGAACCCGGGACCCTGGAGCTGTGAAGCACTGCTGAGGGACTGCTGCAGTGTGAGAAGGACAGTACTGAGGGACTGTTGCACTATCAGAAGGCCAGCACTGAGGGAGTGCTGCACTGTCAGAAGGCCAGTACTGAGGGAATGCTGCACTTCAGACAGCCCAGTACTGAGGGAGCACTGCACTGTCAGAAGGTGAGTAATTTTGAGTGCTGCACTGTCAGAAGGCTAGTCCTGAGGAAGTGCTTTGCTGTCAGAAGGCCAGTACTGAGGGAGTGCTGCACTATCATAAGTCCAGGACTGAGGGAGTGCTGCTCTGTCAAAAGGCCAGTATTGACGGCGTGCTGCACTGTCAAAGGGTCAGTGCTGAGGGAGTGCTGCACTGTCAGAGGGTCAGTGCTGAGGGAGTGCTGCACTGTCAGAGGGTCAGTACTGAGGGAGTGCTGCACTGTCAAAGGGTCAGTGCTGAGGGAGTGCTGCACTGTCAGAAGGCCAGTACTTGAGGCAGTCCTACACTGTCAGATGGTCAGTACTGAGTGAGTGTTGCGCTGTCAGAAGGCCATACTGAGTGAGTGTTGCACCGCCTGAATGCCAGTATTGAGGAAGTGCTGCACTGTCAGAAAGCCAGTACTTGAGGCAGTCCTACACTGTCAGAAATTCCAGTACTGAGGGATGCTGCACTATCAGAGGGTCAGTACTGACGGAGTCAGTGCTGAGGGGGTGCTGCACTGTCATAGGCTCAGCAGTAAGCGATCGCTGCACCGCCAGACGGTCAGTACTGAGGGAGCGCTGCACTATTAGAGGGTCAGTACTGAGTGAGTGCTGCACTGTCAGTGGGCGAGTACTGAGGTTCTGCTGCAATTTCAGAAAACCAGTATAAAGGAGTGCTGGACTGTTAGAAGGCCAGAACTGAGGAAGTGCTGCACTGCCAGAAGTTCCAGTACTGAGGGAGTGCCGCACTGTCAGAGGGCCATGTACTGTGGGAGTGCTGCACTGTCAGAAGGCCAGGACTGAGGGAGTGCTGCACTTGTCAGACGGCCAGTACTGGGGGGGGGGGGTGCTGCACTGTCAGTTGGCAGCAATGAGTGACTGCTATACTGTGCGAGGTTTAGGAATGAGCGAGTGCTCCACTGTCAGAGGGTCAGTACTGAGGCAGTGCTGCACTGTCAGAGGGTCAGTACTGAGGCAGTGCTGCACTGTCAGAGGGTCAGAACTGAGGCAGTGCTGCACGATCAGAGGATCAGGCCTCAGGGAATGCTGCACTGTCAGAGGGTCAGTACTGAGCGAGTGCTCCACTGTCAGAGGGTCAGTACTGAGGCAGTGCTGCACTGTCAGAAGGCCAGGACGGAAAGAGTGCTGCAATGTCAGAAGGCCGGTATTGAGGGAGTGCTTTATTGTCAGATGGCCGGTACTGAGGAAATGCTGCACTGTCAGAGGGTCAGTACTGAGGGAGTGCTGCACTGTCAGTGGGTCAGTGCTGAGGGAGTGCTGCACTGTCAGAGGGTCAGTACTGAGGGAGTGCTGCACTGTCAGAAGGCCAGTACTGAGGGAGAGCTTTACTGTCAGAAGGCCAGTACTGAAGAAGTGCTGCACTGCCAGAGGTTCCAGTACTGAGGGAGCGCTGCACTATCAGAGGGTCTGGACTGAGGGAGTGCCGCACTGTCAGAGGGCAAGTACTGAGGGAGTGTTGCACTGTCAGAAGGCAAGTACTGAGGGAGTGTTGCATTGTCAGAAGGCCAGTACTGAGGGAGTGCTGCAGTGTCAGAGGGCCATGTACTGTGGGAGTGTTGCATTGTCAGAAGGCCAGTACTGAGGGAGTGCTGCAGTGTCAGAGGGACATGTACTGTGGGAGTGCTGCACTGTCAGAAGGCAAGTACTGAGGGAGTGTTGCATTGTCAGAAGGCCAGTACTGAGGGAGTGCTGCAGTGTCAGAGGGCCATGTACTGTGGGAGTGTTGCATTGTCAGAAGGCCAGTACTGAAGGAGTGCTGCATGTCAGAGGCTCAACACTGAGGGGCTGCTGCACTGTCAGTCGGCAGTAATGAGTGACTGCTGTGCTGTCGCAGGTTTAGGACTGAGGGAGTACTGCACTGTCAGAAGGCCAGTACTGAGGGATGCTGCACTATCAGAGGGTCAGTACTGAGGGATGCTGCACTATCAGAGGGTCAGCACTGAGGGATGCTGCACTATCAGAGGGTCAGTACTGAGGCAGTGCTGCCCTGCGAGAGGATCAGTACTGAGAGAGTGCTGCACTGTCAGAGGGTCAGAACTGAGGGAGTGCTGCACTGTCAGAGGGTCAGTACTGAGGCAGTGCTTCACAGTCAGAGGGCCAGTACTGAGGGAGTGCTGCACTGTCAGATGGTCTGTACTGAGGGAGTGCTGCACTGTCAGGAGGCCAGTACTGAGGGAGTGCTGCACTGTCAGAAAGCCAGTACTGAGGCAGTGCTGCACTGTCACAAGGCCAGTACTGAGGGGGTGCTGCACTGTCAGAAGGCCAGTACTGAGGGACTGCTTCACTGTCAGAAGGCCTGGACTGACAGAGTGCTGCACTGTCAAGAGGCCAGAACTGAGGAAGTGCTCCACTGCCAGAAGTTCCAGTCCTGAGGTATGCTGCACTATCAGAGGGTCAGTACTAAGGGAGTGCTGCACTGTCAGAGGGTCAGTACTGAGGGAGTGCTGCACTGTCAGAGGGTCAGTACTGAGGGAGTGCTGCACTGTCAGAGGGCCATGTACTGTGGGAGTGTTGCATTGTCAGAAGGCCAGTCCTGAAGGAGTGCTGCATGTCAGAGGCTCAGCACTGAGGGGCTGCTGCACTGTCAGTCGGCAGTAATGAGTGACTGCTGTGCTGTTGCAGGTTTAGGACTGAGGGAGTGCTGCACTGCCAGAGGGTCAGTACTGAGGGAGTGCTACACTGTCAGAGGTCCATTTCTGAGGAAGTGCTGCACTGTAAGAAGGCCAGTAGTGAGGGAGTGCTGCACTGTCAGAAGGCCAGTACTGAGGCAGTGCTGCACTGTCACATGGCCAGTACTGAGGGAGTGCTGCATTGTCAGAGGTCCATTTCTGAGGGCGTGCTGCACTGTCAGAAGGCCAGTAGTGAGGGAGTGCTGCACTGTCAGAAGGCCAGTACTGAGGCAGTGCTACACTGTCAGAAGGCCAGTACTGAGGCAGTGCTGCACTGTCACAAGGCCAGTGCTGAGGGGGTGCTGCACTGTCAGAAGGCCAGTACTGAGGGGGTGCTGCACTGTCAGAAGGCCAGTACTGAGGTACTGCTGCACTGTCAGAAGGCCAGTACTGAGGGACTGCTGCACTGTCAGAAGGCCTGTACTGAGGCAGCACTGCACTGTCAGAGGGTCAGTACTGAGGGAGCACTGCACGGTCAGAGGGTCAGTAACGAGCGGGTGCTGCACTGTCAGAGAGTCCGTACTGAAGGAGGGCTGCTCTGTCAGA
Organism: Mustelus asterias; assembly: GCF_964213995.1. Taxonomy (NCBI): domain Eukaryota; kingdom Metazoa; phylum Chordata; class Chondrichthyes; order Carcharhiniformes; family Triakidae; genus Mustelus; species Mustelus asterias. The sequence goes on along the minus strand of NC_135809.1, from coordinate 66,904,709 downwards.
GGATGAGTGCGGAGGGAGTACTGCATTGTCAAAGGGTCAGTACAGAGCAAGTGCTGCAGTGTCAGTGTGTCAGTACTGAGGGAGTGCTGCACTCTCTCGGGTAAGTACTGAGGGATTGCTGCACAGTCAGAGGGCCAGTACTGAGGGAGAGCTGCACTGTCGGAGGACCACTGCTGAAGGAGTGCTGCATTGTCAGCGGGTCAGTGCTGAGGGAGTGCTGCACTGTCAGCGGGTCAGTGCTGAGGGAGTGCTGCACTGTCAGCGGGTCAGTGCTGAGGGAGTGCTGCACTTTCAGCTGGTCAGTGCTGAGGGAGTGCTGCGCTGTCAGCTGGTCAGTGCTGAGGGCGTGCTGCACAGTCAGAGGGTCAGTATTGAGGGCGTGCTGCACAGTCAGAGGGTCAGTATTGATGGAGTGCTGCTCTGTCAGAGGATTGGTACGGAGGGTTTACTGCAATGTCAGAGAGTCAGTGCTGAACGAGTGCTGCACTGTCACAGGGTCAGTACTGAATGGGTGCTGCACTGTCAGATGGTCCGTCCTGAGGGAGTGCGGCACTGTCAGATGGTCAGCACTGAGGGAGTGTTGCACTGTCAGATGGTCCGTCCTGAGGGAGTGCTGCACTGTCAGCGGGTCAGTACTGAGGGAGTGCTGCACTGTCAGAGGGTCAGTACTGAGGGAGTGCTGCACTGTCAGATGGTCCGTCCTGAGGGAGTGCTGCACTGTCAGCGGATCAGTACTGAGGGAGTGCTGCACTGTCAGAGGGTCAGTACTGAGGGAGTGCTGCACTGTCGGAGGGTCAACACTGAGGGAGTGCTGCACTGTCAGAGGGTCAGTACTGAGGCAGTGCTGCACTGTCAGAAGGCCAGTACTGAAATAGTGCTGCACTGTTCGAAGGAGAGTACTGACAGAGTGCTGCACTGTCAGAAGGCCAGTACTGAGGAAGTGCTCCACTGCCAGAAGTTCCAGTCCTGAGGTATGCTGCACTATCAGAGGGTCTGTACCGAGGGAGCGCTGCACTATCAGAGGGTCAGTACTGAGGGAGTGCCGCACTGTCAGAGGGCCATGTACTGTGGGAGTGTTGCATTGTCATAAGCCCAGTACTGAGGGGTTGCTGCACTGTCAGAGGTCCATTTCTGAGGAAGTGCTGCACTGTCAGACGGCCAGTACTGAGGCAGTGCTGCACTGTCACAAGGCCAGTACTGAGGGCGTGCTGCACTGTCAGAAGGCCAGTACTGAGGCAGTGCTACACTGTCAGACGGCCAGTACTGAGGCAGTGCTGCACTGTCACAAGGCCAGTACTGAGGGACTGCTGCACTGTCAGAAGGCCTGTACTGAGGCAGCACTGCACTGTCAGAGGGTCAGTACTGAGGGAGCACTGCACGGTCAGAGGGTCAGTAACGAGCGGGTGCTGCACTGTCAGAGAGTCCGTACTGAAGGAGGGCTGCTCTGTCAGAGGATGAGTGCGGAGGGAGTACTGCATTGTCAAAGGGTCAGTACAGAGCAAGTGCTGCAGTGTCAGTGTGTCAGTACTGAGGGAGTGCTGCACTCTCTCGGGTAAGTACTGAGGGATTGCTGCACAGTCAGAGGGTCAGTACTGAGGGAGAGCGGCACTGTCGGAGGACCACTGCTGAAGGAGTGCTGCATTGTCAGCGGGTCAGTGCTGAGGGAGTGCTGCACTGTCAGTGGGTCAGTGCTGAGGGAGTGCTGCACTGTCAGTGGGTCAGTGCTGAGGGAGTGCTGCACTGTCAGCGGGTCAGTACTGAGGGAGTGCGGCACTGTCAGCGGGTCAGTACTGAGGGAGTGCTGCACTGTCAGAGGGTCAGTACTGAGGGAGTGCCGCACTGTCAGAGGGCCATGTACTGTGGGAGTGTTGCATTGTCATAAGCCCAGTACTGAGGGGTTGCTGCACTGTCAGAGGTCCATTTCTGAGGAAGTGCTGCACTGCCAGAAGGCCAGGACTGATGCAGTGCTACACTGTCAGACGGCCAGTACTGAGGCAGTGCTGCACTGTCACAAGGCCAGTACTGAGGGACTGCTGCACTGTCAGAAGGCCAGTACTGAGGCAGTGCTGCACTGTCACAAGGCCAGTACTGAGGGACTGCTGCACTGTCAGAAGGCCAGTACTGAGGGACTGCTGCACTGTCAGAAGGCCTGTACTGAGGCAGCACTGCACTGTCAGAGGGTCAGTACTGAGGGAGCACTGCACGGTCAGAGGGTCAGTAACGAGCGGGTGCTGCACTGTCAGAGAGTCCGTACTGAAGGAGGGCTGCTCTGTCAGAGGATGAGTGCGGAGGGAGTACTGCATTGTCAAAGGGTCAGTACAGAGCAAGTGCTGCAGTGTCAGTGTGTCAGTACTGAGGGAGTGCTGCACTCTCTCGGGTAAGTACTGAGGGATTGCTGCACAGTCAGAGGGTCAGTACTGAGGGAGAGCGGCACTGTCGGAGGACCACTGCTGAAGGAGTGCTGCATTGTCAGCGGGTCAGTGCTGAGGGAGTGCTGCACTGTCAGTGGGTCAGTGCTGAGGGAGTGCTGCACTGTCAGTGGGTCAGTGCTGAGGGAGTGCTGCACTGTCAGCGGGTCAGTACTGAGGGAGTGCGGCACTGTCAGAGGGTCAGTACTGAGGGAGTGCTGCACTGTCAGCTGGTCAGTGCTGAGGGAGTGCTGCACTGTCAGCGAGTCAGTGCTGAGGGAGTGCTGCACGTCAGAGGGTCAGTATTGAGGGCGTGCTGCACAGTCAGAGGGTCAGTATTGATGGAGTGCTGCTCTATCAGAGGATTGGTACGGAGGGTTTACTGCAATGTCAGAGAGTCAGTGCTGAACGAGTGCTGCACTGTCAGAGGGTCAGTACTGAATGGGTGCTGCACTGTCAGATGGTCCGTCCTGAGGGAGTGCTGCACTGTCAGAGGGTCAGTACTGAGGGAGTGCTGCACTGTCAGAGGGTCAGTACTGAGGGAGTGCTGCACTGTCAGAGGGTCAGTACTGAGGGAGTGCTGCACTGTCAGAGGGTCAGTACTGAGGGAGTGCTGCACTGTCAGAGGGTCAGTACTGAGGGAGTGCTGCACTGTCAGAGGTCAGTACTGAGGGAGTGCTGCACTGTCAGAGGGTCAGTACTGTGGCAGTGCTGCACTGTCAGAGCGTCTGTACTGAGGGAGTGCTGCACTGTCAGAGGGTCAGTACTGAGGGAGTGCTGCACTGTCAGAGCGTCTATACACAGGCAGTGCTGCACTGTCAGAGGTCAGTACTGAGGGAGGTCTGGACTGTCAGAGGGTCAGTACTGAGGGAGTGCTGCACTGTCAGAGGGTCAATACTGAGGGAGTGCTGCACTGTCACAGGGTCAGTACTGAGGGAGTGCTGCACTGTCAGAGGGTCAGTACTGAGGGAGTGCTGCACTATCAGAGGGTCAGTACTGAGGGAGGTCTGCACTGTCAGAGGGTCAGTACTGAGGGAGTGCTGCACTGTCAGAGGGTCAGTACTGAGGGAGTGCTGCACTGTCGGAGGGTCAACACTGAGGGAGTGCTGCACTGTCAGAGCGTCTGTACTGAGGGAGTGCTGCACTGTCAGAAGGCCAGTCCTGAGGGAATGCTGCACTGTCAGAATTTCCAGTATTGAAGGAGTGCTGCAGTATCAGAGGGTCAGTACTGAGGTTCTGCTGCACTGTCAGAAGGCCGGTACTGAGGGAGTGCTGCATTGTCAGAATTTCCAGTACTGAGGGAGCGCTGCACTATTAGATGGTCAGTACTGAGTGAGTGCTGCACTGTCAGAGGGTCAGTGCTGAGGCAGTGCTGCATTGTCAGAATTTCCAGTACTGAGGGAGCGCTGCACTGTCAGAAGGCCGGTACTGAGGGAATGCTGCACTGTCAGAATTTCCAGTATTGAGGGAGTGCTGCAGTATCAGAGGGTCAGTACTGAGGTTCTGCTGCACTGTCAGAGGGTCAGTACTGAGGTTCTGCTGCACTGTCAGAAGGCCGGTACTGAGGGAGTGCTGCATTGTCAGAATTTCCAGTACTGAGGGAGCGCTGCACTATTAGATGGTCAGTACTGAGTGAGTGCTGCACTGTCAGAGGGCGAGTACTGAGGTTCTGCTGCAATTTCAGAAAACCAGTACTGAAGGAGTGCTGGACTGTTAGAAGGCCAGAACTGAGGGAGAGCTTTACTGTCTGAAGGCCAGTACCGAGGAAGTGCTGCACTGCCAGAAGTTCCAGTACTGAGAGAGTGCTGCACTGTCAGAAGGCCAGTACTGAGGGAGTGCTGCACTGTCAGAAGGCCAGTACTGAGGGAGTGCTGCACTGTCAGAGGGTCAGTACTGAGGAAATGCTACACTGTCAGAAGGACAGTACTGAGGGATTGCTGCACTGTCAGAAGGACAGTACTGAGGGAGTGCTGCACGGTCAGAAGGACAGTACTGAGGGAATGCTGCACTGTCAGAAGGCCAAGACAGAGTGAGTGCTGCACTGTCAGAAGGCCAAGACAGAGTGAGTGCTGCACTGTCAGAAGGCCAAGACAGAGTGAGTGCTGCACTGTCAGAAGGCCAGTACTGAGGGATTGCTGCACTGTCAGAAGGACAGTACTGAGGGAATGCTGCACTGTCAGAAGGCCAAGACAGAGTGAGTGCTGCACAGTCAGAAGGCCAAGACAGAGTGAGTGCTGCACTGTCAGAAGGCCAAGACAGAGTGAGTGCTGCACTGTCAGAAGGCCAAGACAGAGTGAGTGCTGCACTGTCAGAAGGCCAAGACAGAGTGAGTGCTGCACAGTCAGAAGGCCGGTACTGAGGGAGTGCAGCACTGTCAGAAGGACAGTACTGAGGGAGTGCTGCACAGTCAGAAGGCCAAGACAGAGTGAGTGCTGCACTGTCAGAAGGCCAAGACAGAGTGAGTGCTGCACTGTCAGAAGGCCAAGACAGAGTGAGTGCTGCACTGTCAGAAGGCCAAGACAGAGTGAGTGCTGCACTGTCAGAAGGCCAAGACAGAGTGAGTGCTGCACTGTCAGAAGGCCAAGACAGAGTGAGTGCTGCACTGTCAGAAGGCCAAGACAGAGTGAGTGCTGCACTGTCAGAAGGCCAAGACAGAGTGAGTGCTGCACTGTCAGAAGGCCAAGACAGAGTGAGTGCTGCACTGTCAGAAGGGCAAGACAGAGTGAGTGCTGCACTGTCAGAAGGCCAAGACAGAGTGAGTGCTGCACTGTCAGAAGGCCAAGACAGAGTGAGTGCTGCACTGTCAGAAGGCCAAGACAGAGTGAGTGCTGCACTGTCAGAAGGCCAAGACAGAGTGAGTGCTGCACTGTCAGAAGGGCAAGACAGAGTGAGTGCTGCACTGTCAGAAGGCCAAGACAGAGTGAGTGCTGCACTGTCAGAAGGCCAAGACAGAGTGAGTGCTGCACTGTCAGAAGGCCAAGACAGAGTGAGTGCTGCACAGTCAGAAGGGCAAGACAGAGTGAGTGCTGCACTGTCAGAAGGCCAAGACAGAGTGAGTGCTGCACTGTCAGAAGGGCAAGACAGAGTGAGTGCTGCACTGTCAGAAGGCCAAGACAGAGTGAGTGCTGCACTGTCAGAAGGCCAAGACAGAGTGAGTGCTGCACAGTCAGAAGGCCGGTACTGAGGGAGTGCAGCACTGTCACATGACCAGTACTGAGCGAGTGCTGCACTGTCAGAGGTCCATTTCTGAGGGAGTGCTGCACTGTAAGAAGGCCAGGACTGATGCAGTGCTACACTGTCAGATGGTCTGTACTGAGTGAGTGCTGCACTGTCATAAGGTCAGCACTGAGGGAGTGCTGCACTGTCAGAGGGTCAGTACTGAGGGAGTGCTGCACTGTCAGAGGGTCAGTACTGAGGGAGTGCTGCACTGTCAGAGGGTCAGTACTGAGGGAGTGCTGCACTGTCAGAGGGTCAGTACTGAGGGAGTGCTGCACTGTCAGAAGGCCAAGACAGATTGAGTGCTGCACAGTCAGAAGGCCAAGACAGAGTGAGTGCTGCACTGTCAGAAGGCCAAGACAGAGTGAGTGCTGCACAGTCAGAAGGCCAGTACTGAGGGAGTGCTGCACTGTCAGAAGGACAGTACTGAGGGAGCACTGCACGGTCAGAGGGTCAGTAACGAGCGGGTGCTGCACTGTCAGAGAGTCCGTACTGAAGGAGGGCTGCTCTGTCAGTGGATCAGTGCGGAGGGAGTACTGCATTGTCAAAGGGTCAGTACAGAGCAAGTGCTGCAGTGTCAGAGTGTCAGTACTGAGGGAGTGCTGCACTCTCTCGGGTAAATACTGAGGGATTGCTGCACTGTCAGAGGGTCAGTACTGAGGGGGAGCTGCACTGTCGGAGGACCACTGCTGAAGGAGTGCTGCATTGTCAGCGGGTCAGTGCTGAGGGAGTGCTGCACTGTCAGTGGGTCAGTGCTGAGGGAATGCTGCACTTTCAGCTGGTCAGTGCTGAGGGAGTGCTGCACTGTCAGCGGGTCAGTGCTGAGGGAGTGCTGCACGTCAGAGGGTCAGTATTGAGGGCGTGCTGCACAGTCAGAGGGTCAGTATTGATGGAGTGCTGCTCTGTCAGAGGATTGGTACGGAGGGTTTACTGCAATGTCAGAGAGTCAGTGCTGAACAAGTGCTGCACTGTCACAGGGTCAGTACTGAATGGGTGCTGCACTGTAAGATGGTCAGTACTGAGGGAGTGTGCACTGTCAGATGGTCAGTACTGAGGGAGTGCTGCACTGTCAGATGGTCCGTCCTGAGGAACTGCTGCACTGTCAGAGGGTCAGTATTGAATGGGTGCTGCACTGTAAGATGGTCAGTACTGAGGGAGTGCTGCACTGTCAGATGGTCAGTACTGAGGGAGTGCTGCACTGTCAGATGGTCCGTCCTGAGGAACTGCTGCACTGTCAGAGGGTCAACACTGAGGGAGTACTGCACTGTCAGAGGGTCAGTACTGAGGGAGTGCTGCACTGTCAGAGCGTCTGTACTGAGGGAGTGCTGCACTGTCGGAGGGTCAACACTGAGGGAGTGCTGCACTGTCAGAGGGTCAGTACTGAGGGAGTGCTGCACTGTCGGAGGGTCAACACTGAGGGAGTGCTGCACTGTCAGAGCGTCTGTACTGAGGGAGTGCTGCACTGTCGGAGGGTCAACACTGAGGGAGTGCTGCACTGTCAGAGCGTCTGTACTGAGGGAGTGCTGCACTGTCAGAGCATCTGTACTGAGGGAGTGCTGCACTGTCAGAAGGCCAGTCCTGAGGGAGTGCTGCACTGTCAGAATTTCCAGTATTGAGGGAGTGCTGCAGTATCAGAGGGTCAGTACTGAGGTTCTGCTGCACTGTCAGAAGGCCGGTACTGAGGGAGTGCTGCATTGTCAGAAGTTCCAGTACTGAGGGAATGCTGCACTTTCAGCTGGTCAGTGCTGAGGAGTGCTGCACTGTCAGCGGGTCAGTGCTGAGGGAGTGCTGCACTGTCAGAGGGTCAGTACTGAGGGAGTGCTGCACGTCAGAGGGTCAGTGCTGAGGCAGTGCTGCAATGCCAGAATTTCCAGTACTGAGGGAGCGCTGCACTATTAGATGGTCAGTACTGAGGGAGGTCTGCACTGTCAGAGGGTCAGTACTGAGGGAGGTCTGCACTGTCAGAGGGTCAGTACTGAGGGAGTGCTGCACTGTCAGAGGGTCAGTACTGAGGGAGTGCTGCACTGTCGGAGGGTCAACACTGAGGGAGTGCTGCACTGTCGGAGGGTCAACACTGAGGGAGTGCTGCACTGTCGGAGGGTCAACACTGAGGGAGTGCTGCACTGTCAGAGCGTCTGTACTGAGGGAGTGCTGCACTGTCGGAGGGTCAACACTGAGGGAGTGCTGCACTGTCAGAGCGTCTGTACTGAGGGAGTGCTGCACTGTCAGAGGGTCAACACTGAGGGAGTGCTGCACTGTCAGAGCGTCTGTACTGAGGGAGTGCTGCACTGTCAGAAGGCCAGTCCTGAGGGAATGCTGCACTGTCAGAATTTCCAGTATTGAGGGAGTGCTGCAGTATCAGAGGGTCAGTACTGAGGTTCTGCTGCACTGTCAGAAGGCCGGTACTGAGGGAGTGCTGCATTGTCAGAATTTCCAGTACTGAGGGAGCGCTGCACTATTAGATGGTCAGTACTGAGTGAGTGCTGCACTGTCAGAGGGCGAGTACTGAGGTTCTGCTGCAATTTCAGAAAACCAGTACTGAAGGAGTGCTGGACTGTTAGAAGGCCAGAACTGAGGGAGAGCTTTACTGTCTGAAGGCCAGTACTGAGGAAGTGCTGCACTGCCAGAAGTTCCAGTACTGAGGGATGCTGCACTATCAGAGGGCCATGTACTGTGGGAGTGTTGCATTGTCTGAAGGCCAGCCCTGAAGGAGTGCTGCATGTCCGAGTCTCAGCACTGAGGGGCTGCTGCACCGTCAGTCGGCAGTAATGAGTGACTGCTGTGCTGTCGCAGGTTAAGGACTGAGGGAGTGCTGCACTGTCAGAAGGCCAGTACTGAGGGAGTGCTGCACTGTCAGAGGGTCAGTACTGAGAGAGTGCTGCACTGTCAGTGGGTCAGAACTGAGGCAGTGCTTCACAGTCAGAGGGTCAGTACTGAGGGAGTGCTGCACTGTCAGATGGTCTGTACTGAGTGAGTGCTGCACTGTCATAAGGTCAGCACTGAGGGAGTGCTGCACTGTCATAAGGTCAGCACTGAGGGAGTGCTGCACTGTCATAAGGTCAGCACTGAGGGAGTGCTGCACTGTCAGAGGGTCAGTACTGAGGGAGTGCTGCACTGTCAGAGGGTCAGTACTGAGGGAGTGCTGCACTGTCAGAGGGTCAGTACTGAGGGAGTGCTGCACTGTCAGAGGGTCAGTACTGAGGGAGTGCTGCACTGTCAGAGGGTCAGTACTGAGGGAGTGCTGCACTGTCAGAGGGTCAGTACTGAGGGAGTGCTGCACTGTCAGAGGGTCAGTACTGAGGGAGTGCTGCACTGTCATAAGTCCAGTACTGAGGGAGTGCTGCACTGTCACAAGGCCAGTACTGAGGCAGTGCTACATTGTCAGAAGGCCAGTACTGAGGCAGTGCTGCACTGTCACAAGGCCAGTACTGAGGGAGTGCTTCACTGTCAGAAGGCCTGTACTGAGGGAGCACTGCACGGTCAGAGGGTCAGTAACGAGCGGGTGCTGCACTGTCAGAGTGTCCGTACTGAAGGAGGGCTGCTCTGTCAGAGGATGAGTGCGGAGGGAGTACTGCATTGTCAAAGGGTCAGTACAGAGCAAGTGCTGCAGTGTCAGAGTGTCAGTACTGAGGGAGTGCTGCACTCTCGGGTAAGTACTGAGGGAGTGCTGCACTGTCAGAGGGTCAGTGCTGAAGGAGTGCTGCACTGTCAGAGGGTCAGTGCTGAAGGAGTGCTGCACTGTCAGAGGGTCAGGGCTGAGGGAGTGCTGCACTGTCAGCGGGTCAGTATTGAGGGAGTGATGCACGTCAGAGGGTCAGTACTGAGGGCGTGCTGCACAGTCAGAGGGTCAGTATTGATGGAGTGCTGCTCTGTCAGAGGATTGGTACGGAGGGTTTACTGCAATGTCAGAGAGTCAGTGCTGAACGAGTGCTGCACTGTCACAGGGTCAGTACTGAATGGGTGCTGCACTGTCACAGGGTCAGTACTGAATGGGTGCTGCACTGTCACAGGGTCAGTACTGAATGGGTGCTGCACTGTCAGAGAGTCAGTGCTGAACGAGTGCTGCACTGTCACAGGGTCAGTACTGAATGGGTGCTGCACTGTCACAGGGTCAGTACTGAATGGGTGCTGCACTGTCAGATGGTCCGTCCTGAGGGAGTGCTGCACTGTCAGAGGGTCAGTACTGAGGGAGTGCTGCACTGTCAGAGGGTCAGTACTGAGGGAGTGCTGCACTGTCGAAGGGTTAGTACTGAGGGAGTGCTGCACTGTCAGAGGTCAGTACTGAGGGAGGTCTGCACTGTCAGAGGGTCAGTACTGAGGGAGTGCTGCACTGTCAGAGGGTCAGTACTGAGGGAGTGCTGCACTGTCGGAGGGTCAACACTGAGGGAGTGCTGCACTGTCAGAGCGTCTGTACTGAGGGAGTGCTGCACTGTCAGAGCGTCTGTACTGAGGGAGTGCTGCACTGTCAGAAGGCCAGTCCTGAGGGAATGCTGCACTGTCAGAATTTCCAGTATTGAAGGAGTGCTGCAGTATCAGAGGGTCAGTACTGAGGTTCTGCTGCACTGTCAGAAGGCCGGTACTGAGGGAGTGCTGCATTGTCAGAATTTCCAGTACTGAGGGAGCGCTGCACTATTAGATGGTCAGTACTGAGTGAGTGCTGCACTGTCAGAGGGCGAGTACTGAGGTTCTGCTGCAATTTCAGAAAACCAGTACTGAAGGAGTGCTGGACTGTTAGAAGGCCAGAACTGAGGGAGAGCTTTACTGTCTGAAGGCCAGTACTGAGGAAGTGCTGCACTGCCAGAAGTTCCAGTACTGAGGGATGCTGCACTATCAGAGGGCCATGTACTGTGGGAGTGTTGCATTGTCTGAAGGCCAGTCCTGAAGGAGTGCTGCATGTCCGAGTCTCAGCACTGAGGGGCTGCTGCACTGTCAGTCGGCAGTAATGAGTGACTGCTGTGCTGTCGCAGGTTAAGGACTGTGGGAGTGCTGCACTGTCAGAAGGCCAGTACTGAGGGAGTGCTGCACTGTCAGAGGGTCATAGAAACCCTACAGTGCAGAAGGAGGCCATTCGGCCCTTCGAGTCTGCACCGACCACAATACCACCCAGGCCCTACCCCCACATATTTTACCCGCTAATCCCTCTAACCTACACATCCCAGGACTCTAAGGGGCAATTTTTTTTAACCTGGCCAATCAACCTAACCCGCACATCTTTGGACGGTGGGAGGAAACCGGAGCACCCGGAGGAAACCCACGCAGACACGAGGAGAATGTGCAAACTCCACACAGACAGTGACCCGAGCCGGGAATCGAACCCGGGACCCTGGAGCTGTGAAGCAGCAGTGCTAACCACTGTGCTACCGTGCCAGCCCTCTCTCAGTACTGAGAGAGTGCTGCACTGTCAGAGGGTCAGAACTGAGGCAGTGCTTCACAGTCAGAGGGCCAGTACTGAGGGAGTGCTGCACTGTCAGAAGGCCAGTACTGAGGGAGTGCTGCACTGTCAGAGGGTCAGTACTGAGGAAATGCTACACTGTCAGAAGGACAGTACTGAGGGATTGCTGCACTGTCAGAAGGACAGTACTGAGGGATTGCTGCACTGTCAGAAGGCCAGTACTGAGGGAGTGCTGCACTGTCATAAGTCCAGTACTGAGGGAGTGCTGCACTGTCACAAGGCCAGTACTGAGTGAGTGCTGCACTGTCAGAAGGCCTGTACTGAGGGAGCACTGCACGGTCAGAGGATCAGTAACGAGCGGGTGCTGCACTGTCAGAGAGTCCGTACTGAAGGAGGGCTGCTCTGTCAGAGGATGAGTGCGGAGGGAGTACTGCATTGTCAAAGGGTCAGTACAGAGCAAGTGCTGCAGTGTCAGAGTGTCAGTACTGAGGGAGTGCTGCACTCTCGGGTAAGTACTGAGGGAGTGCTGCACTGTCAGAGGGTCAGTGCTGAGAGAGTGCTGCACTGTCAGAGGGTCAGAACTGAGGCAGTGCTTCACAGTCAGAGGGCCAGTACTGAGGGAGTGCTGCACTGTCAGAAGGCCAGTACTGAGGGAGTGCTGTACTGTCAGAGGGTCAGTGCTGAGGGAGTGCTGCACTGTCAGAGGGTCAGTACTGAGGGAGTGCTGCACTGTCAGAGGGTCAGTACTGAGGAAATGCTACACTGTCAGAAGGACAGTACTGAGGGATTGCTGCACTGTCAGAAGGCCAGTGCTGAGGGATTGCTGCACTGTCAGAAGGACAGTACTGAGGGATTGCTGCACTGTCAGAAGGACAGTACTGAGGGATTGCTGCACTGTCAGAAGGACAGTACTGAGGGATTGCTGCACTGTCAGAAGGCCAGTACTGAGGGAGTGCTGCACTGTCATAAGTCCAGTACTGAGGGAGTGCTGCACTGTCACAAGGCCAGTACTGAGTGAGTGCTGCACTGTCAGAAGGCCTGTACTGAGGGAGCACTGCACGGTCAGAGGATCAGTAACGAGCGGGTGCTGCACTGTCAGAGAGTCCGTACTGAAGGAGGGCTGCTCTGTCAGAGGATGAGTGCGGAGGGAGTACTGCATTGTCAAAGGGTCAGTACAGAGCAAGTGCTGCAGTGTCAGAGTGTCAGTACTGAGGGAGTGCTGCACTCTCGGGTAAGTACTGAGGGAGTGCTGCACTGTCAGAGGGTCAGTGCTGAAGGAGTGCTGCACTGTCAGTGGGTCAGTGCTGAAGGAGTGCTGCACTGTCAGCGGGTCAGTGCTGAAGGAGTGCTGCACTGTCAGAGGGTCAGTGCTGAAGGAGTGCTGCACTGTCAGAGGGTCAGTGCTGAGGGAGTGCTGCACTGTCACAGGGTCAGTACTGAATGGGTGCTGCACTGTCAGATGGTCCGTCCTGAGGGAGTGCTGCACAGTCAGAGGGTCAGTATTGATGGAGTGCTGCTCTGTCAGAGGATTGGTACGGAGGTTTTACTGCAATGTCAGAGAGTCAGTGCTGAACGAGTGCTGCACTGTCAGAGGGTCAGTACTGAATGGGTGCTGCACTGTCAGATGGTCCGTCCTGAGGGAGTGCTGCACTGTCAGAGGGTCAGTACTGAGGGAGGTCTGCACTGTCAGAGGGTCAGTACTGAGGGAGTGCTGCACTGTCAGAGGGTCAGTACTGAATGGGTGCTGCACTGTCAGATGGTCCGTCCTGAGGGAGTGCTGCACTGTCAGAGGGTCAGTACTGAGGGAGGTCTGCACTGTCAGAGGGTCAGTACTGAGGGAGTGCTGCACTGTCAGAGGGTCAGTACTGAGGGAGTGCTGCACTCTCAGAGGGTCAGTACTGAGGGAGTGCTGCACTGTCAGATGGTCCGTCCTGAGGGAGTGCTGCACTGTCAGAGGGTCAGTACTGAGGGAGGTCTGCACTGTCAGAGGGTCAGTACTGAGGGAGTGCTGCACTGTCAGAGGGTCAGTACTGAGGGAGTGCTGCACTGTCAGAGCGTCTGTACACAGGCAGTGCTGCACTGTCAGAGATCAGTATTGAGGGAGTCTGTGCTGTCAGAGGGTCAGCACTGAAGGAGTGCTGCACTGTCAGGCAGTCTGTACTGAGGGTTTACTGACCCTCCAACAGTGCAGCACTCGCTCAGTACTGACCCTCTGACCATGCAGCAGTTCCTCCGCACTGATCCTCTGACAGTGCAGCACCCGCTCGTGCCTGACCCTTTGCTGTGCAGCACTCCCTCAGTACTGACCCTTTGATAGTGCTGCACTCAACGTGTCTTTTCTTGGGCGTGCTGTATTATCGGAGGATCACTGCTTAGGGAGGGTTGCACTCTTAGATGGTCAGTACAGAGCTACACTGTTGGAGGTCATTACAGAGGGAGTGCTGCTCTGTCAGCGGGTCAGTCCTGAGGGAGAACTGCAATTGGTCTATACTAGGGGTTTCCTGCACTGTCAGAGACTCAGTTCTGTGGGAGTATTGCACTGTCAGAGGGTCGATACTGTTGGAGTGCTGAACTGCCAGAGGGTCAGTACTCAGGCAGTGTTGCACTGCCAGAGGGTCAGTACTCAGGCAGTGTTGCACTGCCAGAGGGTCAGTACTCAGGCAGTGTTGCACTGCCAGAGGGTCAGTACTCAGGCAGTGTTGCACTGCCAGAGGGTCAGTACTCAGGCAGTGTTGCACTGCCAGAGGGTCAGTACTCAGGCAGTGTTGCACTGCCAGAGGGTCAGTACTCAGGCAGTGTTGCACTGCCAGAGGGTCAGTACTCAGGCAGTGTTGCACTGCCAGAGGGTCAGTACTCAGGCAGTGTTGCACTGCCAGAGGGTCAGTACTCAGGCAGTGTTGCACTGCCAGAGGGTCAGTACTCAGGCAGTGTTGCACTGTCAGGGGGGCAGTTATTTTTTATTCATTCGTGGGGCATGGGCGTCGCTGACTGGCCAGCATTCATTGCCCGTCCTTAGTTGCCCTCATTCAGAGGGCAGTTGAGAGTCAACCACATTGATATGGATCTGGAGTCACATGTCCAGAGCAGGTAAGGATGGCAATTTTCCTTCCCTAAAGGACATTAGTGAACCAGGTGCTTTTTTCCGATAATCGACAATGGTTTCATGATCATTAGTAGATTCTTAAATCCAGATATTTTTTATTGAATTCAAATTCTACCATCTGTCGTGGCGGGATTCGAACCCCGAATCCCTAGAACATTCGCTGAATTTCTGGTGACAATACCATTAGGCCATCAATCTCAGGGAGTGCTGCACGGTCAGACTGTCAGCATGCACGGCACGCTACACAGAGTGTCAGCACAGAGCTGCACTGTCAGAGGGTCAGTGCTGAGGGAGTGCTGCACTGTCAGAGGGTCAGGACTGTGGGAGTGCTGCACTGTCAGAGGGTCAGGACTGAGGGAGTGCTGCACTGTCAGAGGGTCAGGACTGAGGGAGTGCTGCACTGTCAGAGGGTCAGGACTGAGGGAGTGCTGCACTGTCAGAGGGTCAGGACTGAGGGAGTGCTGCACTGTCAGAGGGTCAGGACTGAGGGAGTGCTGCACTGTCAGAGGGTCAGGACTGAGGGAGTGCTGCGCTGTCAGATAGTAATGAATGGGTGCTGCACTCCCAGATGGTCAGTACTGAAGAGTGCTGCACTGTCAGATAGTAATGAATGCACTGTCAGATGGTCAGTACTGAGGGAGTGCTGCAATGTCAGAGGGTCCGTACTGAAGGAGTGCTGCTCTGTCAGAGGATGAGTGCTGCCCAGTCGTTGGGCCAGGCCCAAGTGGGTGCTACACTGTTAGAGGATCAGTGCAGAGGAACTGCTGCATGGTCAGAGGGTCAGCACTGAGCACGTTCTGCATGGTCAAAGGGTCAATATTGCAGGCTGCTGCACTGTCAGAGGGTTAGTACTGAGAATGTGCTGCACTGTCAGATAGTCAGTACTGAGGGAGTGTTGCACTGTCAGATGTTCAGTACTGAGGATGTGCTGCTCTGTCAGAGGATGAGTGCTGCACAGTCTGACAGTGACCCTCTGACAGTGTAGCACTCAACCGGGATCTTGGGTTCATGTCACACTATCTGTAACGCCCACAACTTGCCTGGGCTTGCAAAATCTCACTAACTGTCCTGGCTGGAAACAATACACATCTCTTTAACTGTGCTTAACGCTCTCTCCACTCACATTATCTGTACCTTTCAGACTTGATTACCTGTAAAGACTCGCATTCCAACCATTATTTTATAAATTGAGTTCGTGTCTTTATATACCCTGTTTGTGAACAGAACTCCCACTTACCTGATGAAGGAGCAGTGCTCCAAAAGCTAGTGGCTTTTGCTACCAAATAAACCTGGTGTTGTGAGACTTCTTACTGTGTTTACCCCAGTCCAACGCCGGCATCTCCACATCTTGTTAGCTATCACAGAGTCCGGACTCTTTCTAATGCTGGCTTTTTCTGTTCCAGATGTTTACAAAGCAGTGGAAGTCAAGGCTGCCCAAACTGCAGACGTTCAGCTGTGAAACCCGGTTACGTGTGACAAGGACAACACACTAAATTCCTTCTTTATCTAATCATTCGCCAAGAGTTGGAGACTCTGAGGGTGGAATGACAAAAAGCCAGAAACAATACTTTGAGGAGCAATTAAGTGACTGACTGGAGCTGTATCAGGGTCAGCTCGCTCCCAATGGGTGATTAGAAGGCCAGTTCCGGACAGTAGTCAGTCAGTAATCAATGTGACAGATACATCCACAGGGACCCTCACCCCAGTTCAAGTGTTGAGGCTGATACCAACTCAAATCTGCAACCTGTTAATTAACTAATTAATTAATTAATCAGCCAATTAACTCTCTGATAATTAATGTATTCTACCAAAGCAGATTGGGATTCACTGAATGGAGAGCCTGTTTGAATGTTTGGAAAATGTTAATATCTCATTCAATTCTCAGTATGAACTCAGGAAGCGATTTGTCCAGGTTCCATCAACTTGTGTCACTAAAATGTCTACTTTCTTTGAAAGGTAAAATCCTGGGAATTCTGAAATAAAAACAAAAAGTACTGGAAATGCTCAGCAGGTCAGGTAGCATATGTGCAGAGAGATAGAGAGTAAGTACTGGATATTCCTCAATAGCTTAATAAACCTTTCTTCAGAACTCGAAAGGTCACAAGACCATGATCTGAAGTGTTAACTCTTTCTCTCCAGACACTGTCAGACCTGCTGAGATGTTGCTGTGTTTATTGTCATTTCCTGGCCTTGTTTTGAGTTTTGAATGAATTTATTTCCTGTGTTTGAAAGAGAAGGCAGTTCATGAAAGTCAATGAGGCGGGACAGCATCTCTGACTTTTAAAATCTTCTTAACCAGAAAATCCTTCCTAAATAAATCCCCTGACCTCACCATCACCCTCTACTGAACCCTTTGACCTAATCCTCGCCCAATACTGAACCCTGACCTCACCATCATCCAACACTAAAGCCTGACCTCCCCCTCACCCCCTACTAAACTCTCTGACCTCACCCTCACCCCGACTGAACCCTGACCTCATCCTCACCCGATACTGAACCCTGACCTCACCCTCTCCCCCTCCTGAACCCCTGACCTCACCCCCATCCCCTACTGAACCCCTGGCCTCACCCTCACTCAATACTGAACACCTGACCTCACCCTCACTCCCTATTGAATCCCTGACCTTAGCTTCACCCCTGCTGAACCCCAACACTCACACTCAACTCCTGACCTGGCCCTCAAATCCTGACCTGGCTCTCAACTCCTGACCTGGCCGTCAATTCCTGACCTTTCCCTTGCCCCCGACTTTGCTTTCTGCCCCTGACCTCACCCTGGATCCTTGACTCCATCTTCAACCTGACTCCTTGGTTTTCCTGGGTTCTCAATTTAATCTGTGTGATTGATGTTGTATTGTTGCTGAATTTTATATGGTCATTATCAGCTTTGATGTAAACACGTCAAGTTTATTTGTTGGGTGAAAATTGTGTGCCTTGTCTAGCCTGAATAAATTAGTCAGCATTAATGTGGGTGCTTTCTCCAAGTCTGAGAGGACAACCTTTCGGAGTCTGCTGTTCCTTGTGAAATCATCCTCTTTAGTGTCATAGACGTTTACAGGAAACAGGACTCTTCGGCCCAACTTGTCCATGCTGCCCTTTTTTTTAACCACTAAGCTAATCTCAAGTGTCCACATTTGGCCATACCCCTCTATACCCATCGTACCCATGTAACTATCTAAGTGCTTTTTAAAAGACAAAGTTGTATCCGCCTCTAATACTACCTCTGACAGCTTGTTCCAGACACTCACCACCCTCTGTGTGGAAAAAATTGCCCCTCTGGACCCTTTCGTATTTCTCCCTCTCACCTTAAACCTATGCCCTCTAGTTTTAGACTCCCCTACCTTTGGGAAAAGATGTTGACTATCGAGCTGATCTATGCCCTTCATTATTTTATAGACCTCTATAAGATCACCCCTCGGCTTCCTGCACACCAGGGAGAGAAGTCCCAGACTCTCCAGCCTCTCTTATTAACTCAACCCATCAAGTCCCGGTAGCATCCTAGTAAATCTTTTCTGCACTCTTTCTAGTTTACTAATGTCCTTTCTATAATAGGGTAACCAGAACTCTACACACAACTTCTGTATTCAATGTTCTGACCAATGAAACCAAGCATGCCGAATGCCTTCTTCACCACTCTGTCCACTTGTGACTCCACTTTCAAGGAGCTATATGAACATGTAACCCTAGATCTCTTTGTTCAATAACTCTCCCCAGTGCCCTACCATTAACTGAGTAAGTCCTGCCCTGGTTCAATCTACCAAAATGCATCACCTCGCATTTATCAAAATTAAACTCCATCTGCCATTCATCAGCCCAATGGCCCAATTGATCAAGATCCCACTGCAATCCTAGCTAACCTTCTTCACTGTTCACTAATCTTGGCATCATCTGCAAACTTACTAACCTTGCCCCCTAAATTCTCATCCAAATCATTAATATAAATGACAAATGACAATGGACTCTTCATTCAAATTGAACAGGTGCAGTTCAGCACAAGGTCATACATTTTGTGGGGAGGAATAGGAAAGTCACTACCCACATGGAAGGTGTGAGTCTTGGTGCTGTAGAAGAGAAAGGGACCTCGGTGTCCAAATTCACCAATCGCTAAAGATTGTGCCCTCGGCTCACAAGATCATAAAATAAGGAAACCAATCGTGAGACTTTATTCCTTGAGGAATAGAATTGGAAAGTAAACCTCGTTTACACTTCCACCAACCTCATGGGGAGTAAGGAGCATAATTCTGTCCAAATTTCAAAGCTTTCCCCAAAACCGAAGCTAAATTGACTGACCTGAAGTTGCTGACTTTATCCTGACACCAAAACTGCAATTTTTTTCAATTCCCCAGTTCTCTGACACAGCCTGGAATAAGAATTGGAATATTATGATCAATATCTCGGTAATATCAATTCTTACTCCCTGCTCTATATCTGTTTTCTCCTCTCTCATTCAAGCTTTGACAGCATCTGTTTCTTGATAAAGCCTGATATTTAAATGCTTATGGATTCATGTTTAGTTTAGCTGCCAGTCTCTTCTCGTACTCTCTCTTTGCATCTCTTATTTTCTTTTTCACTTCACCTTGCATTTTCTATGTTGAACCTGGTTCTTAATTGTGAAGAACTATCAAATTTACATGTGTCACATGCCACCTTTTTCTGCTCCATCTCGTTCCCAAACTCTTCTGTCATTCAGTGAGTTATTGTCCGGCCCTGCCTCAATCCTTCATGGGAATCTTGATTCTTTTCCTTGATTGGCCTGGGCCAGATCCCTCATCACCCCACTGAAATTGCCTCTTCTCAAATTAAGTAGTTTTGCTCTAGATTGTTCCTTGTCCATTTCCATAAATGGCAGAAATTTTATGATACAATGATCACTGTTACCTAAACATTCCTCCACTGACAGATGATGCACTGGATCTATCTTACTCAGAATAACATCCAGCACTTCCTGTTTCTTCATTGGGCTCGAGACATTGGGGTAATGTTGAGCCCGAACTCTTGGTGTGTGGGATTGGTGGCATGGCAACAAAATCGAGAGAGAGTCCGAAAATGTGAATTTCACTGGCAAGTTCGTGATTTCCAATTTTCAGCATCTTTGCCGGCAGAACAATTGCCAACATGCCGTGGAAGTCTGGGAACCTTATTTTAATGCATTAGATTATCATTAAGCAGCATTCATTCCGGATATCTCCCCCCACCACTGAATATTCAGTGGACTCTGGTGTGACGTCATGCTGGTGCCATTTACAACAGGTCTGTATAAATGTAAAGCTAGCGGGCTCACCTCAGGAGGATGTCAGAGATGTGTGTTCAGGCAACCATCACCATTCAGAATGGTGGAGAGAATGCAGGAGACACAGATAAATTTACCTCAGGGCTGGGAATGGGGGTCACTGTCACAATCTTGCGGGATGGGGGTACCTTGCAGGCTTGACCTTCCGTTCCTGTTGGATTGTCACCGTGTCCTTCATGCTGGGCTTGAGTCCAAATCATTGCTGAGCAAGTCCCTTTCCTGGAAGGAGCTACAAAGTGGTTACAGGAAAGGGGCAGGGCTGGGGGTGACTGAGGTTCCTGGATGCAGATTCATGAGAAGTCAGGTTGCGGGGGAAGAGTGGGGGTCTCAATAATTGGGTAATTCCCTTCCTCATGAGGCATGATGATCCTCTCCACTTGTGAGATGGTGATTGCTGTGTCCCCTGAACCTCACACTCAGGTAAGAGTGTCAGCCCAAAGGTGTTCAGTAACCTGGAAGATCAAATCCACTTCTCAGAGAAGTGTGACTGTCAGGAGAGTTGCTCATGAGCATGGATTTGTCTCATAGAAGGGAAATTAATTGTACAGCTCTTGTGACTGGGGGGAATGAAGGTGACCTCGAGGGAAATCTCGACTAATTAACTTCAGTGTTCTCAGAAATCACTGTACCTTGTCACCCAGAAGAGGAAGCCAGTTGCCAGGGCAACAACCTCACCCTCCCTTGCCCAGTCAATCCTGCCAATTAAATCTGCAGAGCTAAACATCAGTGCCACAAGGTGAAGCCAAGTTATTCTTCAGCCCCATTCTCCTGATCTACAGGCACCTGATGTGGAAGAGGGTAGGGAAGAGACAGGACTTCCTTGTGAGTCTGCTCCTGGGCCTGGCCAAACTTGCTATAAACGGGTCCAGGCAGTGAGTGTCTGAGGGGGTCATTCGACCCAACTGTCTGCCCCTCTACCGCGGCTACATTCGCGGCTGGATGCCCTTGGAGAGGGAATATATGGTGCCCACTGGCAGAATAGAGGCCTTCTGTGCCTGATTAATATCAGGGATTTGTTCCCAGGAGCAGGCTGAGGGTAAGAGAGTGGGTTTTCTGACTTTAATTAATTATTTATTTTTTCAGTTAATTTTGGGTTTAAAATCGGTTTAAAAGCGCACCAAAGTATACAGCGGGCAGCATCGTAGCGGGCAGCAGAGTGAGTGGGAAGTTGAGTGAGCTGTCAGGGCTTTGGCTCACAGGGCTTGGACGGGCAGGGGTGAGTTTTTGTTTCCTTACACTCTTATTAACTTTTCACTGTCTTACTTGACATAAAGTGTCCAGTATGAGTGTGAAACCAGTGTGTTGTTCCCAGTGTAGGATGTGGGAGGTCCTGGAGGCATCTGGCCTCCCGGACATCCACATCTGTGAGGGGTGTGTCGAGCTGCGGTTCCTGAGGGACCGTGTTCGGGAGCTGGAACTGCAGCTCGAGGATCTTAGGCTGATGAGGGAGAATGAGGAGGTGATAGACAAGAGCTATCATCAGGTGGTCACACCAGGGCAACGGGAGGAGGCCAAGTGGGTGATGGCCAGGAAGGGTAAGGCTAGGGTGGTTGAGAGCACCCCAGTGGATTTGCCCCTGCACAACAAGTACTCCTGCTTGAGTACTGCTGGGGGGGACAGCCCGCCTGGGGGAAGCAGCAGTGGCCGTGTCTCCGCAGTGGAGTCCAGCCCTGTAACTCAGAGGGCTAAGGAAAAGAGGAGGTATTAATCGGGGACTCGATGGTGAAGGGGACAGACAGGCGTTTCTGCGGAGGTAGGCGGGATTCTCGCATGGTGGTCTGCCTCCCTGGGGCCGGGATCCAGGATGTCGCTAGTCGCGTCCCGGAAATCCTGAGGTGGGAGGGAGAGGAGCCTGAGGTAGCGGTACATATTGGTACCGCTGATGTGGGTAGGAAGGGAGAAGGGGTCATGAAAAGGGAGTACAGGGAATTAGGGAGACAGCTGAGAAAGAGGAAAGCAAAGGTAGTAATCTCAGGATTACTGCCTGTGCCACGGGAAGGTGAGGGCAGGAATGGAGTGAGGTGGAAGATGAATGTGTGGCTGAGGGACTGGTGCAGGGGGCAGGGATTCAGGTTCCTGGACCATTGGGACCTCTTTAGAACATAGAACATAGAACATAGAAAGCCACAGCACAAACAGGCCCTTCGGCCCACAAGTTGCGCCGATCACATCCCCACCTCGAGGCCTATCTATAGCCCTCAATCCCATTAAATCCCATGTACTCATCCAGAAGTCTCTTAAAAGACCCCAACGAGTTTGCCTCCACCACCACCGACGTCAGCCGATTCCACTCACCCACCACCCTCTGAGTGAAAAACTTACCCCTGACATCTCCTCTGTACCTACCCCCCAGCACCTTAAACCTGTGTCCTGTCGTAGCAACCATTTCAGCCCTTGGAAATAGCCTCTGAGAGTCTACCCTATCCAGACCTCTCAACATCTTGTAAACCTCTATCAGGTCACCTCTCATCCTTCGTCTCTCCAGGGAGAAGAGACCAAGCTCCCTCAACCTATCCTCATAAGGCATGCCCCCCAATCCAGGCAACATCCTTGTAAATCTCCTCTGCACCCTTTCAATGGCTTCAACATCTTTCCTGTAATGAGGTGACCAGAACTGCGCGCAGTACTCCAAGTGGGGTCTAACCAGGGTCCTATAAAGCTGCAGCATTATCTCCCGACTCCTAAACTCAATCCCTAGATTAATGAAGGCCAGTACGCCATACACCTTCTTGACCGCATCCTCCACCTGCGAGGCCGATTTAAGAGTCCTATGGACCCGGACCCCAAGGTCCTTCTGATCCTCTACACTGCTAAGAATGGTACCCTTCATATTATACTGCTGCTTCATCCCATTGGATCTGCCAAAATGGATCACCACACACTTATCCGGGTTGAAGTCCATCTGCCACTTCTCCGCCCAGTCTTGCAGGGGCAGGGGTGATCTGTATACAAAAAACGGGTGGAACTTGAATCACAGGGGGACCAATATCCTGGCCGGTAGGTTGGCTAAGGCTACTGGGGAGAATTTAAACTAGATAGGTTGGGGGGAGGGGAGCTAGAAGAGTTGACCAGGATCAAGGAACTAATTGATGGGGGGGGAGGATGCAGGGGTAAGGGGAATTACAAAATTAATGGTAGAGGAGAGGGTGCAAGTGAATGAAGGCGGTAATTTAGATAAGGGAGTAGAGGGAGAGGGTGTTCGCGACTCATCAAAGCGGGTCCAGATAAAAGCTGGAATAAGGACACTTTGCCTGAATGCACGAAGCATTCGGAACAAGGTAAATGAGTTGATGGTGCAAATCAGCACAAGTGGGTACGATCTAGTGGCCATTACAGAAACGTGGCTGAAAGGTGACCAGGACTGGGAGATGAATATCCAGGGGTATCAGGCGTTTAGGAAGAATAGACAGGAAGGAAAAGGTGGTGGGGTCGCGCTATTAATAAGAGATAATATCAGGGTAGTACTGAGGGATGACATAGGCTCTGAGGAACAAAACGTGGAATCATTATGGGTAGAGATGAGGAATAGTAGAGGGAGAAAGACACTAGTAGGTGTGGTATATAGGCCCCCAAATAATAATGTTGAGGTAGGGAGGGCTATAAACAAGCAGATAAGGGATGCGTGTAAAAACGGAACGGCAATAATCATGGGGGACTTCAACATGCACATTGACTGGCAGACTCAAGTCGGTAAGGGTGGAATGGAGGAAGAGTTCTTAGAATGCTGTCGGGATAGTTTCCTTGAACAGCATGTTACGGAACCGACGAGGGAACGAGCTATTTTGGATCTGGTATTGTGTAACGAGGTAGGTAGAATTAAGGATCTTATTGTGAAGGACCCTCTTGGGTCTAGTGACCACAATATGGTCGAATTTCTGATTCAGATGGAAGAGGAGAAAGTTTGGTCCCAAACCAGTGTCCTCTGTTTGAACAGAGGGAAATATGATAGGATGAGGGATGAATTGGCTAAGGTAGACTGGGAGAGCAGGCTGGCAGGTAGGATAGCTGAGGAACAGTGGAGGATTTTTAAGGAGATCCTTTTCAGTTCTCAGCAAAAATATATTCCAGCAAAAAACAAGGATTGTAAGAAAAGGGAGAACCAGCCGTGGATAACGAAGGAAATAAAGGAGAGTATTAAAATAAAAACAGCTGCGTACAGAGTGGCCAAAAATAGTGGAGAAACAAGTGATTGGGAAAAATTTAAGAAACAACAAAGAGAGACTAAGAAAGCGATAAAGAAAGGAAGGATAGACTATGAAGCTAGGCTAGCAATTAATATAAAAAATGATAGTAAAAGTTTTTATAAATATATAAAAAGGAATAGAGTGGATAGAGTGAATGTTGGACCCTTGGAGGACGAGAGGGGGGAGTTAATAGTGGGAAATTAGGATATGGCTGAGTCTTTAAATAAGTTTTTTGTGTCGGTCTTCACGGTGGAGGACACAAATAGTTTGCCAAATATTAACGATAGAGGGTTGGCAGCAGGAGAAATACTTAATACAATTAATGTTACCAGAGAGGCAGTGCTGGGTAGACTAATGGGACTGAAGGTGGATAAGTCCCCGGGTCCGGATGGAATGCATCCCAGGGTATTGAAAGAAATGTCAGAGGTAATAGTGGATGCGTTAGTGATTATTTATCAAAACTCGTTGCATTCTGGGGTAGTGCCGGTTGATTGGAAAACGGCTAATGTTACGCCGCTGTTTAAAAAAGGAAGGAGACAAAAGGCGGGTAACTATAGGCCGGTCAGCTTAACGTCTGTAGTAGGGAAAATGCTGGAATCCATTATTAAAGAGGAGATAGCAGGGCATCTGGATAGAAATGGTTCGATCAATCAGACGCAGCATGGATTCATGAGGGGAAAGTCGTGCTTGACGAACATGTTGGATTTTTATGAAGATGTGACTAGGGCGGTTGATGGAGGAGAACCGGTGGATGCGGTGTTTTTGGATTTCCAAAAGGCGTTTGATAAGGTGCCCCATAAAAGGCTACTGAAGAAGATTAGGGCACACGGAGTTGGGGGTAGTGTGTTAAAGTGGATTGGGGACTGGCTATCCGACAGGAAGCAAAGAGTCGGAATAAATGGGTGTTTTTCCGGTTGGAGGAAGGTAACTAGTGGCGTGCCGCAGGGATCGGTACTCGGGCCGCAACTATTTACCATTTATATAGATGATCTGGAGGAGGGGACGGAGTGTAGGATAACGAAGTTTGCAGACGACACAAAGATAAGTGGAAAAGTGAATCGTGTGGAGGACGGAGAAGATCTGCAGAGAGATTTGGACAGGCTGAGTGAGTGGGCGAGGATATGGCAAATGGAGTATAACGTTGATAAATGCGAGGTTATACACTTTGGAGGAAATAATAACAAATGGGATTACTATCTCAATGGAAACAAATTAAAACATGCTACCGTGCAAAGGGACCTGGGGGTCCTTGTGCATGAGACGCAAAAGCCCAGTCTGCAGGTACAACAGGTGATCAAGAAGGCAAATGGGATGTTGGCCTATATTGCGAGGGGGATAGAATATAAAAGCAGGGATGTCTTGATGCACCTGTACAGGGCATTGGTGAGGCCGCAGCTGGAATACTGTGTGCAGTATTGGTCCCCTTATATGAGGAAGGATATATTGGCATTGGAGGGAGTGCAGAGAAGGTTCACCAGGTTGATACCGGAGATGAGGGGTTTGGATTATGAGGAGAGGCTGAGGAGATTGGGTTTGTACTCGTTGGAGTTTAGAAGGATGAGGGGGGATCTTATGGAGACTTATAAGATAATGCGGGGGCTGGATAGGGTGGAGGCGGAGAGATTCTTTCCACTTAGTAAGGAAGTTAAAACTAGAGGACACAGCCTCAAAATAAAGGGGGGTCGGTTTAAGACAGAGTTGAGGAGGAACTTCTTCTCCCAGAGGGTGGTGAATCTCTGGAATTCTCTGCCCACTGAGGTGGTGGAGGCTACCTCGCTGAATATGTTTAAAGCGCGGATGGATGGATTCCTGAGCGGTAAGGGAATTAAGGGTTATGGGGATCAGGCGGGTAAGTGGTACTGATCCACGTCAGATCAGCCATGATCTTATTGAATGGCGGGGCAGGCTCGAGGGGCTAGATGGCCTACTCCTGCTCCTATTTCTTATGTTCTTATGTTCTTATGATAATGTGTGTCACTACTCACCCCACTCGATGTCATGACAAGGGCCACCCCCTCATGATGGAGATATTGTTATTGTGCATTCACTCAGCTGTCCTTTAGTGTGGTGCAAGGTTTGGGGTGAGGGGGTGGGGAGGGTGGGGGTGGGAATTGCAATGAGACAATGAAGGGTATACATGCTTCATCCTGGTGGCGTTGAGAGGAACCAAAGTGGGGATATGGCTGTAGAACATAGAACAGTACAGCACAGAACAGGCCCTTCGGCCCACGATGTTGTGCCGAGCTTTATCTGAAACCAAGATCAAGCTATCCCACTCCCTATCATCCTGGTGTGCTCCATGTGCCTATCCAATAACCGCTTAAATGTTCCTAAAGTGTCTGACTCCACTATCACTGCAGGCAGTCCATTCCACACCCCAACCACTCTCTGCATAAAGAACCTACCTCTGATATCCTTCCTGTATCTCCCACCACGAACCCTATAGTTATGCCCCCTTGTAATAGCTCCATCCACCCGAGGAAATAGTCTTTGAACGTTCACTCTATCTATCCCCCTCATCATTTTATAAACCTCTATTAAGTCTCCCCTCAGCCTCCTCCGCTCCAGAGAGAACAGCCCTCGCTCCCTCAGTGTCGGAGCGGATGGTATGAGGGAGAGGGGGGGGTGGGGGGGAGAGGGGATAATGTGAGGGAGAGTGAGAGTCACTCAGTTAATGGGAAGTACTTGGATAGAAGTCCCAGACGCATTATGGGATGAGGGTCCAAGCTGGGTCAGGAATCCTCATAGCTTACCGTGCTGCTCTCTCTCTGTTCAGTACGTGATTCAGAATCATGGAGCCAGTAGAGTTGCTTTTCCTACTCATTGCGATAGAGCATCAGCAGAGACATCGATGTGATGCTGCACCTGGCCAGGACCAGCGCCTGGCACAGGAGGAGGAGGCTCAGCCCACAGCTGTTCCAGGAGCAGCACCACAGATGCTGGAGCCTCATAGGAAACAATACTGGCCACCTGATGTCAGATATCGGATCTTCAGTGCTGTAAAAGACTGCGTCTGTCCCTGGGGACAGTGGACCACTCTTACCACTTCCTGCAAGAGCTACAAGGGCAACGTGTTGCCCTCCTCGGTGTGGGGGGCTGGAGGTGTGTCTCTCACAAGGAGGGGGCCTCAGATTGGACCGGGGTCTCCTGGGTGGAAGGCACTGGGCTATGCTCCTGCCACACCTCTCTCCTCAGGTCCCTGGGGGCCCGGTGGTCCTCCATGGGATATAGGGCCAGCTGGAGTGAGTATCAGAAGCCTGCACCATGGAGCTCATGTCTTCAGACATGGAGGCCATGGCATGAAACATCGTGTGAACATCTCCTGCCATGGAGTGCACATCCTGTGCCAAGGCCTCTACTGTGGATGCCACCCTTGCAATGTTGGCCTCCGTGCACTGAAGTGACAGCACCATCTTCTCAGACAGAAGGCAATGGGACTCCTCCAATCGGCCTTGAAGTCTGAGGAGGGATGCTGTCATCACTTCCTGATGCTCTCAACTCTGCCTTTGCAGCTCCATCAGCTGTGGGATGACCGGGCCCAGGGGCAAGTCATCAACCTGGGGTTCAACAGAATCCTGGCCTCTGGCATCCCTCTGAGTGCTGGTTCCCTGGGATGTCCCTGTGTCTGCCTGCTGTGGATCTTCAGCTGTGAGGTGCTCACCAGTGAGTGACCCAGAAGCCTGCCTACTTAGTCAACCCTTAGTCAAAGAGCCCGAGAGCAATAGTTATAGGGGACTCTATAGTTAGGGGTACAAATAGGCACTTCTGTGGACATGAAAGAAACTCCAGGATGGTATGTTGCCCCCCTGATGCCAGGGTCCAGGATGTCTCTGAATGGGCAAAAAGCATTCTGAAGGGAGAGGGTGAACAGCCAGAGGTCATGGTACATATTGGTACTAACGACATAGGTAGGAAGAGTGATGAGGTCCTGCAGCAACAGCTTAGGGAGTTAGATAGCAAGTTAAAAAGGGTTGCAATCTCAGGATTATTTCCTGTGCCACGTGCTAGTGAGGGTAGGAATAGGAAGATAGTACAGGTCAACACATGGCTAAACAGTTGGTGTAGAAGGGAGGGTTTCCAATACCTGGACCATTGGGATCTCTTCCAGGGAAGCTGAGACCTGTAAGGATGGGTTGCATCTAAACTGGAGAGGCATAAATGTTCTGGCTGGGAGATTTGCTAGTGTCACACGGGAGGATTTAAACTAGTTTGGCAGGGGGGGTGGGAACCAAAGCAGAGGTGAATTAACTGAAGGGGAACCAGAGAGTAGGGACAGTAAGACTCAGAGGAAGAGCAGGCAGGGTATGGTTGCTGATCAAAGAGGGTCTGGTGGACTGAAGTGCATTTGTTCCAAAGCGCGAAATGTAACAGATAAGGCAGATGAGCTTAGAGCTTGAATTAGTACTTGGAACTTAATGTTGTTGCCATTACAGAGACTTGGTTAAGGGAAGGACAGGATTGGCAGCTTAACGTCCCAGGATACAGATGTTTCAGGCGGGATAGAGGGGGATGTGAAAGGGGTGGGGGAGTTGCACCGCTGGTTAAGGAGAATATCACAGCTGTACTGCGGGAGGACACTGCGGAGGACTCATACAGCAAGGCAATATGGGCAATTTTGGATACAAAATTGGCTTGCTCGTAGGAGACAGAAACATGGCTGAGAGGGGGACAGGACTGGCAGCTGAATGTTCTGGGATACAGTTGCTACAGGAAAGATAGAAGGGGAGGCAAGAGAGAAGGGGGAGTTGCATTTTTGATCAGGGAAAACATCACAGCATTAGCCTCACTGGATATTAGAACATAGAACATAGAACATTACAGCGCAGAACAGGCCCTTCGGCCCACGATGTTGCACCGACCAGTTAAAAAAAAAAACTGTGACCCTCCAACCTAAACCAATTTCTTTTCGTCCATGAACCTATCTACGGATCTCTTAAACGCCCCCAAACTAGGCGCATTTACTACTGATGCTGGCAGGGCATTCCAATCCCTCACCACCCT
Source organism: Mustelus asterias (assembly GCF_964213995.1). Taxonomy (NCBI): domain Eukaryota; kingdom Metazoa; phylum Chordata; class Chondrichthyes; order Carcharhiniformes; family Triakidae; genus Mustelus; species Mustelus asterias. The sequence continues at coordinate 66,876,118 of NC_135809.1, read as the reverse complement.
CTGGGTAAAGAACCTACCCCTGACATCGGTTCTATAACTACCCCCCCTCAATTTAAAGCCATGCCCCCTCGTGCTGGATTTCTCCATCAGAGGAAAAAGGCTATCACTATCCACCCTATCTAAACCTCTAATCATCTTATATGTTTCAATAAGATCCCCTCTTAGCCGCCGCCTTTCCAGCGAAAACAATCCCAAATCCCTCAGCCTCTCCTCATAGGATCTCCCCTCCATACCAGGCAACATCCTGGTAAACCTCCTCTGCACCCTCTCCAAAGCCTCCACATCCTTCCTGTAATGTGGGGACCAGAACTGCACACAGTACTCCAAGTGCGGCCGCACCAGAGTTGTGTACAGTTGCAACATAACGCTACGACTCCTAAATTCAATCCCCCTACCAATAAACGCCAAGACACCATATGCCTTCTTAACAACCTTATCTACTTGATTCCCAACTTTCAGGGATCTATGCACACATACACCTAGATCCCTCTGCTCCTCCACACTATTCAAAGTCCTCCCGTTAGCCCTATACTCAACACATCTGTTATTCCTACCAAAGTGAATTACCTCACACTTCTCCGCATTAAACTCCATCCGCCACCTCTCGGCCCAACTTTGCAACCTGTCTAAGTCTTCCTGCAAACTACGACACCCTTCCTCACTGTCTACCACACCACCGACTTTGGTGTCATCAGCAAATTTGCTAATCCACCCAACTATACCCTCATCCAGATCATTAATAAATATTACAAACAGCAGTGGCCCCAAAACAGATCCCTGAGGTACACCACTTGTAACCGCACTCCATGATGAATATTTACTATCAACCACCACCCTCTGTTTCCTATCCGCTAGCCAATTCCTGATCCAATTTCCTAGATCACCCCCAATCCCATACATCTGCATTTTCTGCAGAAGCCTACCATGGTGAACCTTATCAAACGCCTTACTAAAATCCATATATACCACGTCCACTGCCTTGCCCCCATCCACCTCCTTGGTCACTTTCTCAAAAAACTCAATAAGGTTAGTAAGGCACGACCTACCTGCCACAAAACCATGCTGACTATCACCTATCAATTCATTACTCTCCAAATAACTATAAATCCTATCCCTTATAATTTTTTCCAACATCTTGCCGACAACAGAAGTGAGACTCACCGGTCTATAATTCCCGGGGAAGTCTCTGTTCCCCTTCTTAAACAATGGGACAACATTCGCTAACCTCCAATCTTCTGGTACTATACCAGAGGCCAACGACGACCTGAAGATCAGAGCCAGAGGCTCTGCAATCACTTCTCTTGCCTCCCAGAGAATCCTTGGATAAATCCCATCCGGACCAGGGGATTTATCTATTTTCAGACCCTCCAGAATATCCTGCACATCCTCCTTATCAACTGTAATACTGTCTATTCTACTCCCTTGCAACCCAGTGTCCTCCTCAGCTATATTCATGTCCCCTTGCGTGAACACCGAAGAGAAATATTGGTTCAATGCTTCACCAATCTCCTCCGGTTCCACACATAACTTCCCTCTGCCATCTATAACTGGCCCTAAACTTGCCCTAACCAACCTTCTGTTCTTGACATACCTATAGAACGCCTTAGGATTCTCTTTAACCCTATCCGCCAAAGTCTTCTCATGTCCCCTTTTAGCCCTTCTAAGCTCGCTCTTCAACTCCCTCTTAGCCAATCTAAAGCTTTCTAGTGCACTACCCGAGTGCTCACGTCTCATCCGAACATAAGCCTCCTTTTTCTTTTTAACCAACAAAGAAACTTTTTTGGTGCACCACGGTTCCCTAGCCCTACCAATTCCTCCTTGCCTGACAGGGACATACCTATCACAGACTCGCAGTAGCTGCTCCTTGAAAAAACTCCACATGTCGGACGTTCCCAGTCCCTGTAAACTCCTAGTCCAACCTATGTTTCCTAATTCTCTCCTAATAGCCTCATAATTACCCTTCCCCCAGCTAAAACCACTGGCCCGAGGTTCATGCCTATCCCTTTCCATCACTAAGGTGAACGTAACCGAATTGTGGTCACTATCACCAAAATGCACACCAACTTTTAGGAGGTCTATTCCTGAGGGATCATCCAGTGAGGCTATATAGATGGAACTGAGATGATATAGGGTTGTTTTTCAGACTGAAGGCCTATGACCAGGGGTGTGCCCCAAGGATCGATGCTGGGTCCACTGTTGTTTGTCATTCATATAAACGATTTGGATGAGAATATAGAAGGCATGGTTAGTCAGTTTGTGGATGGCACCAAAATTGGTGGTATAGTGGAGAGTGAAGAAAATTATCTAAGACTAGAACAGGATCTTGATCCAGTGGGCCAAGGAATGGCAGATGGAGTTTAATTCAGATAAATGTGAAGTGTTGCATTTTGGTAAGACAAACCAGGGCAGGACTTACACAGTTAATCGTAGGACCCTGGGAAGTGTTGTTGAACAGGGAGACCGAAGGGTGCAGGTACATAGTTCTTTGAAAGTGGCGTCACAGATAGACAGAGTGGTGAAGAAGGCATTTGGCACACTTGCCTTCATCGGTCAGAGCATTGAGTACAGGAGTTATGTTACAACTGTGCAAGACATTGGTAAGGCCACATTTGGAGTACCGCATACAATTCTGGTTGCCCTGCTATAGAAAGGATGTTATTAAACTAGAAAGGTGCAAAACAGATTTACAAGGATGTTATTGGGACTGGAAGGTTTGAATTATATGCTGGATATGCTGATACTTTTTCCCTGGAGCATATGAGGATGAAAGGATGACCTTATGGAAGTTTATAAAATCATGAGGGACATAGATAGAGTGAATAGCCAAGGTCTTTTCCCCAGGGTAGGGGAGTCCAAAACTAGAGGACATAGGTTTAAGGTCAGAGGGGAAATATTTAAAAGGGACCTGAGGAGCAACTTTTTCTCACAGGTGGCGGTGCGTATATGGAATGAGCTGCTCGAGGACATGGTAGAGGCAGGTACAATTGCAACATTTAAAATATATTTGGACAGGTACATGGACAGGAAAAATTTAGAGGGATAGAGGCCAAACACAGGCAAATGGGACTAATTCAGTTTGAGAAGCCTGGTCCACATGGATGAGTTGGGCCGAAGGGCCTGTTTACGTGTTATAGAACATAGAACAGTACAGCACAGTACAGGCCCTTCGGCCCTCGATGTTGTGCCGAGCTTTGTCCGAAACCAAGATCAAGCTATGGAAATGAATAGGGTTGGGAAGCATTTTCTGATCAGGGCCAGTGTGATCTCCTGGACTCGTTTCGATCGCCACAGGGGGTCGGAGAGGAATTTCCCAGATTTTTTTTTCCCCATATTGGCCCTGGGGGTTTCACTCTGGGTTTTCGCCTCTCCCTGGAGATCACATGGTCTGGAATGGGGGGGTGGGGGTGAGTTGATAGGTTGTGATGAACAAAGCATCGCAGCTGTGAGGGACAGCTCGGTGGATAGGATATTAGGATGTAGATAGGCTGGAAAATTGGGCGGGGATCCTGGATTCAGGATTCAATCCTGGACCGGGGAGCGGCGCGGGCTTGGAGGGCCGAAGGGCCTGTTCCTGTGCTGTATTGTTCTTTGTTCTTTGTTCTTTTTGTTCTATCCCACTCCCTATCATTCTGGTGTGCTCCATGTGCCTTTCCAATAACCACTTGAAAGTTCCTAAAGTGTCCGACTCCACTATCACAGCAGGCAGTCCATTCCACACCCCAACCACTCTCTGAGTAAAGAACCTACCTCGGACATCCCTCCTATATCTCCCAACATGAACCTTATAGTTATGCCCCCTAGTAACAGCTACCTTCACCCGAGGAAATAGCCTCTGAACGTCCACTCTATCTATCCCCCTTATCCTCTTATAAACCTCTATTAAGTCGCCCCTCATCTTCCCCCGCTCTAAAGAGAAAAGCCCCAGCTCCCTCAACCTTTCCTCGTAAGACCTACCCTCCAAACCAGGCAGCATCCTGGTAAATCTCCTTTGCACTCTCTCCAATGCTTGCACATCCTTCTTTTAGTGAGGTGACCAGAACTGCACACAATATTCCAAATGTGGTCTCACCAAGGTCCTGTACAGTTGCAGCATAACTCCACGGTTCTTAAACTCAAACCCCCGTTAATAAACGCGAACACACTATAGGCCTTCTTCACTACAGGAAAGATAGAAGGGGAGGCAAGAGAGAAGGGGGAGTTGCATTTTTGATCAGGGAAAACATCACAGAAGGATGTGCAAGCATTGGAGAGAGTGCAAAGGAGATTTACCAGGATGCTGCCTGGTTTGGAGGGTAGGTCTTACGAGGAAAGGTTGAGGGAGCTGGGGCTTTTCTCTTTAGAGCAGGGGAGGATGAGGGGCGACTTAATAGAGGTTTATAAGAGGATAAGGGGGATAGATAGAGTGGACGTTCAGAGGCTATTTCCTCGGGTGAAGGTAGCTGTTACTAGGGGGCATAACTATAAGGTTCATGTTGGGAGATACAGGAGGGATGTCCGAGGTAGGTTGAGTGGCAACCTTCAGAGATCTGTGGATATGAACCCCAAGATCTCTCTGTTCCTCCACATTCCTCAGAACCCTGCCGTTGACCCTGTAATCCACATTCAAATTTGTCCTACCAAATGAATCACCTCGCACTTATCAGTGTTAAAATCCATCTGCCATTTTTTGGCCCAGCTCTGCATCCTATCAATGTCTCTTTGCAGCCTACACCAGCTCTCCACCTCATCCACTACTCCATCAATCTTGGTGTCATTCGCAAATTTACTGACCCACCCTTCAGCCCCCTCCTCCAAGTCATTGATAAAAATCACAAATAGCAGAGGACCCAGCACTGATCCCTGTGGTACACCGCTGGTAACTGGTCTCTAGTCTGAAAATTTTCCATCCACCACCATCCTCTGTCTTCTATGAGATATGATGTGGAGATGCCGGCGTTGGACTGGGGTGAACACAGTAAGAAGTCTCACAACACCAGGTTAAAGTCCAACAGGTTTATTTGGTAGCAAATACCATAAGCTTTCGGAGCACTGCTCCTTCGTCAGATGGAGTGGAAATGTGCTCTCAAACAGTGCAAACAGACACAAAATCAAGTTGCAGAATACTGATTAGAATGCGAATCCTACAGCCAGCCAGGTCTTAAAGGTACAGACAATGTGGGTGGAGGGAACATTAAACACAGGTTAAAGAGATGTGTATTGTCTCCAGACAGAACAGCTAGTGAGATTCTGCAAGCCTAGGAGGCAAGCTGTGGGAGTTACTGATAATGTGACATAAATCCAACATCCCGGTTTAGGCCATCCTCATGTGTGCGGAACTTGGCTATCAGTTTCTGCTCAGCGACTCTGCGCTGTTATTGTGTCGTGAAGGCCGCCTTGGAGAACGCTTACCTGAAGATCCAAGGCTGAATGCTCGTGACTGCTGAAGTGCTCCCCCACAGGAAGAAAACAGTCTTGCCTGGTCATTGTCGAGCGGTGTTCATTCATCCGTTGTCGTAGCATCTGCATGGTTTCCCCAATGTACCATGCCTTGCGACATCCTTTCCTGCAGCATATCAGGTAGACAATGTTGGCCGAGTTGCAAGAGTAGGTACCGTGTACCTGGTAGATGGTGTTCTCACGTGAGATGATGGCATCCGTGTCGATGATCCGGCATGTCTTGCAGAGGTTGCTGTGGCAGGGTTGTGTGGTGTCGTGGTCACTGTTCTCCTGAAGGCTGGGTAGTTTGCTGCGGACAATGGTCTGTTTGAGGTTGCGTGGTTGTTTGAAGGCAAGAAGTGGGATGGGGGGATGGCCTTGGCGAGATGTTCATCTTCATCAATGACATGTTGAAGGCTCCGGAGGAGATGCCGAAGCTTCTCCGCTCCGAGGAAGTACTGGACGACGAAGGGTACTCTGTCCACCGTGTCCCGTGTTTGTCTTCTGAGGAGGTCGGTGCGGTTTTTCGCTGTGGCGCGTTGGAACTTTAAGACCTGGCTGGCTGTAGGATTCGCATTCTAATCAGTATTCTGCAACTTGATTTTGTGTCTGTTTGCACTGTTTGAGAGCACATTTCCACTCCATCTGACGAAGGAGCAGTGCTCCGAAAGCCTATGGTATTTGCTACCAAATAAACCTGTTGGACTTTAACCTGGTGTTGTGAGACTTCTTTCTATGAGATAGCCAGTTACTTATCCAATCGGCCAAATTTCCCTCTATCCCACACCTCCTTACTTTCTTCATGAGCCTACCATGGGGAACCTTATCAAACGCCTTACTAAAATCCATGTATACGACATCAACTGCTCTACCTTCATCTACACACTTAGTTACCTCCTCAAAGAATTCAATCAAATTTGTGAGGCAAGACTTACCCTTCACGAATCCGTGCTGACTATCACGGGTTAAGCTGCATCTTTCCAAATGGTCATAAATCCTATCTCTCAGGACCTTTTCCATTAACTTACTGACCACCAAAGTAAGACTAACCGGCCTATAATTACCAGGGTCATTCCTATTTCCTTTCTTGAACAGAGGAACAACATTCGCCACTCTCCAGTCCTCTGGCACTATCCCCGTGGACAGTGAGGACCCAAAGATCAAAGCCAAAGGCTCTGCAATCTCATCCCTTGCCTCCCAAAGAATCCTAGGATATGTCCCATCTGGCCCAGGGGACTTATTGACCCTCAGGTTTTTCAAAATTGCTAATACACCTTCCCTCAGAACATCTACCTCCTCCAGCCTATCAGTCTGTATCCCATTCTCATCCTCAAAAACATGGTCCCTCTCCTTGGTGAACACTGAAGAAAAGTATTCATTCATCACCTCTCCTATCTCTTCTGACTCCATGCACAAGTTCCCACTACTGTCCTTGACCGGCCCTAACCTCACCCTGGTCATTCTTTTATTCCTCACATAAGAGTAAAAAGCCTTGGGGTTTTCCTTGATCCGACCCGCCAAGGACTTCTCATGCCCCCTCCTAGCTCTCCTAAGCCCTTTTTTTTAGCTCATTCCTTCCTACCTTGTAACCCTCAAGCAACCCAACTGAACCTTGTCTTCTCATCCTTACATATGCTTCTTTTTTCCTCTTGACAAGACATTCAACCTCTTTTGTGAACCATGGTTCCCTCACTCGGCCATTTCCTCCCTGTCTGACAGGGACATGCCTATCAAGGACATGTAGTATTTGTTCCTTGAACAAGCTCCACTTTTCAGTTTCTGTGCCCATCTTATGCTCCCTAATTCTTGCCTAATCGCATCATAATTACCCCTCCCCCAATTATAAACCTTGCCCTGCCGTAAGGCCCTATTCCTCTCCATTGCAATAATGAAAGACACCGAATTGTGGTCACTATCTCCAAAGTGTTCTCCCACAACCAAATCTAACACTTGGCCCAGTTCATTACCCAGTACCAGGTCCAATGTGGCCCCACCTCTTGTCGGCCTATCCACATCTTGTGTCAGGAAACCCTCCTGCACACACTGTACAAAAACTGCCCCATCCAAACTATTCGACCTGTAAAGGTTCCAACCAATGTTTGGAAAGTTAAAGTTAAAGTGTTGTATATCCCTATGACTGTATGACTCTATTCTTACCAATAGAATGTGCTAATGTTCAGTAATTTCAGTAACTCAGAAGACAAACACGGGACACAGTGGACAGAGTACCCTTCGTTGTCCAGTACTTCCCCGGAGCGGAGAAGCTACGGCATCTCCTCCGGAGCCTTCAACATGTCATTGATGAAGACGAACATCTCGCCAAGGCCATCCCCACACCCCCACTTCTTGCCTTCAAACAACCGCACAACCTCAAACAGACCATTGTCCGCAGCAAACTACCCAGCCTTCAAGAGAACAGTGACCAAGACACCACACAACCCTGCCACAGCAACCTCTGCAAGACGTGCCGGATCATCGACACAGATGCCATCATCTCACGTGAGAACACCATCCACCAGGTACACGGTACATACTCTTGCAACTCGGCCAACGTTGTCTACCTGATACGCTGCAAGAAAGGATGTCCCGAGGCATGGTACATTGGGGAAACTATGCAGACGCTGCGACAACGGATGAATGAACACCGCTCGACAATCACCAGGCAAGACTGTTCTCTTCCTGTTGGGGAGCACTTCAGCGGTCACGGGCATTCGGCCTCTGATATTCGGGTAAGCGTTCTCCAAGGCGGCCTTCGCGACACACGACAGCGCAGAGTCGCTGAGCAGAAACTGATAGCCAGGTTCTGCACACACAAGGACGGCCTCAACCGGGATATTGGGTTTATGTCACACTATTTCACATAAATATTTCTGCTTTTTTCCTCCTGAGTCTTTATCATGCGATCCTAGAATCAGAATTTATGTCACACTATTTGTAACTCCCACAGTTGCGTGGACCTGCAGAGTTTCACTGGCTGTCTTGTCTGGAGACAATACACATCTTTTTAGCCTGTCTTGATGCTCTCTCCACTCCCATTGTTTTGTTTCTTAAAGACTGGATTAGTTGTAAGTATTCGCATTCCAACCATTATTCATGTAAATTGAGTCTGTGTCTTATAAGTTCTGTTTGTGAACAGAATTCCCACTCACCTGAAGAAGGGGCTCAGAGCCTCGAAAGCTTGTGTGGCTTTTGCTACCAAATAAACCTGTTGGACTTTAACCTGGTGTTGTTAAACTTCTTACTGTGTTTACCCCAGTCCAACGCCGGCATCTCCACATCAGTAATTGATGCCCAGAGACGTGTTAGTAGATAGAAAAATCTCCCTACAGAATACATCAGTATTTACAGATTGTTACCAGAAGAATGTGTCACTACTTAGAAATTTCGACCTAGAGTTTTTGTTTAGTTTTTACATTTTTCCCCTGTCAGTATTTAGAGACTGACATATTCTTTGAGGAACAGTCTTAAGAGTTTTTTGCCCAGAGAATGTCAATATTCAGAAATTGTTCCCAGGAGTATTTTTCATTATTTAGTGATTGCTCCCCCAGAGAATGTCAGTGCTTTGAAATTGTCCCGAGATGATGTGTCATTTTGTGCTTTTTACCAGAGTTATTTACAGTTTGATGCCTGGATACTGTGTCAGTATTTCCAGATTGCTGCCTGGAGTCATCTTGTTCAGTCTCATGCAACAGCAAGGATTTGGTCTAAACTTTGTGATTTTAATGTGCAGCAGGAACAGATGCATTGACCTCACTTGAGCAATGTACTTTTTCAAACTGTAAACATTTACTGAATCGTCCATGATGTTGAATGAAATTTTCATATGTATTTCTTATTAATACCCCTCTGATTGAAATAAAAGCCTGTGAGGAGGAAAATAGTGGATGAGCTTGTTCTGCTGAAAAGAAATGTATATACACAATTTGGGAGCTGCACATAAATGTATCTATGACACTTGTACTAAGAACGTAGGCGGCACGGTCACACAGTGGTTAGCACTGCTGCTTCACAGCTCCAGGGACCTGGGTTTGATTCCCGGCTTGGGTGGAGTTTGCACATTCTCCTCGTGTCTGTGTGGGTTTCCTCCGGGTGCTCCGGTTTCCTCCCACAGTCCAAAGATGTGCGGGTTAGGTTGATTGGCCAGGTTAAAAAAAAATTGTCCCTTAGTGTCCTGAGATGTGTAGATTAGCGGGTAAATGTGTAGGGATGTGGGGGTAGGGCCTGGGTGGGATTGTGGTCGGTGCAGACTAGATGGGCCGAATGGCCTCCTTCTGCACTGTAGGTTTTCTATGATTTCTATGAACGTAACAGTTATTGTGTTCCCAGTACTGTCTTTCATTTGTTTCTATTTTGTGTTGTATTAAGTGTGGTGCTGGGTGTTATTTTAAAGAGAAACGTATCCAGTCTGTGCTCAGCTGTCTCTTCAGAAACCCATGTGAAAACTGACAACTACATTTCATTAAGGCTAATTGCTTTGTTGGGAGTGTTTTAAACAATTTGCGTAATGGCCAAGAGATTTCACAATAAAAAGTGTTCAGGAGAGAGATTGAAAGAAGTGTGACTGACTGACTGAGTATATGAGGAAGAAAGATTGAGAGGACTGTGTGCGCACAAGGGAGATGGAGGGAATAAATGTGCGTCGATGTGACTGACTGTGTAAAGAGGTTGGGGAGTCTATGTGAGTGTGACAGATTATGTATGTGAGTGATGGAGAGAGATTGATAGGATTGTGTGTGAGGGAGAGTTTGAGCACGTGTGTCTGGGAGATATTAGAGTATGTGAGTGGTCGATAGTGTGCACAAAAGCTCAGTTGATTGTGGTCTGAAGTGTGTGCAAACACTGTATCAAGCTCTGGATTGAATTTTAAAAAAACAAGCCCAAACTCTAAGCCAATAGCACCGTAGTCCGGGTAATGTGATTTAACTCTGGCTTTCAATTTTATTTGCAAGCAATTAGAACATAGAACAGTACAGCACAGAACAGGCCCTTTGGCCCACGATGTTGTGCCGAGCTTTATCTGAAACCAAGATCAAGCTATCCCACTCCCTATCATCCTGGTGTGCTCCATGTGCCTATCCAATAACCGCTTAAATGTTCCTAAAGTGTCCGACTCCACTATCACTGCAGGCAGTCCATTCCACACCCCAACCACTCTCTGCGTAAAGAACCTACCTCTGATATCCTTCCTATATCTCCCACCACGAACCCTATAGTTATGCCCCCTTGTAATAGCTCCATCCACCCGAGGAAATAGTCTTTAAACGTTAATTAAAGATTATTTTAAGTGTGCATTGACTTGCAATGCTAAATTGCACCTTTAGTGCAAGGGTGGATAGAAACTGAACAGCGTTTTGTTTTGCCTCAGTTCTCTGCATTGTATTTCTTGGAGATTAGTGTTTACGTCAAGTAAAGAACCAGCTAATTATGTATAAATCCTGAGGGGGCTCTTTGTGCCAGTCTCGTTACTTTCCGGGAAGTTGAGTAAGTGAATGGATACCTGTGGTTTTAAGTGTTCTCTGGTGATATATCAGCTGACTCCTGTAATATTATTGCTGTCAATTATGTAACTGTGTTGAAAGGTCAGGAAATACCGTGTTAGCGGAAAAATACTGAAAGAATTAGTGTGAAACTGCCTGCAGGATGGAATTTGTGTGAACAAAGAAAATTACAGCACAGGAACAGGCCCTTCGGCCCTCCAAGCCTGCACCGACCATGCTGCCCGACTGAATTAAAACCCCCTACCCTCCCTGGGGACCATATCACTCTATTCCCATCCTATTCATGTATTTGTCCAGACGCCCCTTAAAATTCACTATCGTGTGGAATTACCATATCATTTTAAACTAGCATTGGCTGCCTAATGAGATGTGTTCGATCAATGTTTCTTTTTTAGAAACTTTCATCGAGGGCATGTACTGAATTCTTCTTTAATATTCTGACAGAATTTGTAAATTGAGGTTGTGTCTTTATATGCCCTGTTTGTGAACAGAATTCCCACTCACCTGAAGAAGGGGCTTGGGGCTCCGAAAGCTTGTGTGGCTTTTGCTACCAAATAAACCTGTTGGACTTTAACCTGGTGTTGTTAAACTTCTTACAGAATTTGTCCACACCAGGGGTGAACATTGACTAAAATAAGACCAATAATAATCTTGCATTTGAAATGCAAATGTCATTTAGGGAAGGGAGTGATATCATTTGGGGGTGGGGGGGGGGGGGGGGGGGTAGAAATGAAGGTGAGCACAGGGCTCCACAAAGTGGAAGTCTGTCACTGCTATCTGGCCCTTAACATAACAACTTGAGTCTTGTAGATATCAATTATGCCCCCCATGTTCAAAACCCCAGTGTTTGATCAATTCTCTCAGGCTAGTGAGGTTCAATAGATAAACAAACACAGTGTTCAAGCTGTGAGATATGGCATAAAGTTGCTTCTACATGAAGCTGAATTGTAGAACCATAAGCAGGCTTTAAAGCAGGTTATAGTGTGCAAACATCAGTCTTACCACAGAAACCACTGAAGATACACAACATGGGACCGAAACAAGAAAGAACAAAGAAAGTGGCTTATCTGAACATAGCAGCAGTTAAGAAACTACCACATAGGCAAGAAATAGGAGACATAATCACATAACGTTGACAAAGGAAACATAATCACATAACATAATCAAGAGCAAGGGGGCGGGGAGGTACCAGGGGCTTTGGAGAAACTGTATAAAATACATGCTGTAATTATGTTAAAGTGTGCCTGCTCAGCGACACCCTTTCTTGCAAGATCGATTAAAAGACGCTTCTTCAGAATTTGACTCGTGTAAAATTATTAAAGAGTGAGCTTCATTTCTCACAATTGGGGGCTCGTCCGGGATCGTGTCATCACCGACAGAGTGATCGCCGCCGACAGCCGGGAAGACGCGTCCCTTTTATTTAAACGGTCTCATGCTCTCATCGGCGAGCTCTCTTTCGGTAGACTGATAGGAATCCTAGGGGAGTCATTCTGAACGAGTTAGTCGGGACCTTGGGGTAGGCATAAAGAACGGTCAGGCAACTCCGTGCACGGATCAAGGTAAGAAATCATCATAGAAATCATCATAGAAACCCTACAGTGCAGAAGGAGGCCATTCGGCCCATCGAGTCTGCACCGACCACAAACCCACCCAGGCCCTACCCCCACATATTTACCCAATAATCCCTCTAACCTACGCATCTCTGGACTCTAAGGGGCAATTTTTAACCTGGCCAATCAACCTAACCCACACATCTTTGGACTGTGGGAGGAAACCGGAGCACCCGGAGGAAACCCACGCAGACACGAGGAGAATGTGCAAACTCCACACAGACAATTGATCAGACACAGACAGACAGAAAACAGACTTTTAAGTATTACCTTGATGACCAGTGTGATATATATCTAGAAATCTCGTAAGATGACGGATTGATGATATAATCACTTTGTTGTAATTGTTTAACTGAATATTGATGTTGAACTAGACACTTTACTTAAAATTAAGCGAAAGTTGAGAAAAATTACAATGGGAGGTAAAAGTTCCAAAAACAAGGGAAACCCCAAGCGAAAAGTCCCAAGGGACATCCCTCCAGAAAGTCCTTTGAGTCGGATGTTAGCAAATTGGGAATTTGAAAGTAAGACAAAGATAAAAAGAAAATGATAAAATATTGTTGTTTTACATGGGCGAAAGAACCAATCAAAAGTCCATCCGTTTTCTGGCCAAAAGATGGATCGGATGAAGATTGGGTCTGCCAAATATTAAATATCTATGTGAACGATAAGAAACCGTTTAATCCAGAAGAACATACTTATGCAATGTGTTGGCAGGGAGAAAGTAAACTTTATCCCCTCAAATTAAATGATAGTCCAACAACGCCACCGTGTAAGGGAACACTAGATAAATCCTGGGACCCTCTAGAACATCTTCCACCGCCCTATGGGGGACCACAGGCCTCTCTCGCAATAGCTCCACCACCCCAACAACCCCCTCTGACTGGCACAACTGAGGCCGGTCTGACACAGGCACTCGGAGGTGGAACATCTATTTATCCTGGGTTACCAGACTCCAACCCGGGAACTCGAAATTCTCAGAGATTGGCACTTAAGAAGTCATTAAAACAACAACAACAAAAGAACAAGTCTGATTCTGAAACTGACTCAGACGGGAACCCACAGGAAATGTTGCCCCTTAGAGAGGTCCCAATAGGGGTTGGTCAAATCGGATTTGTCTCGGCTCCCCTTACATCGACTGAAGTGAGGACCTTTAAGAAAGAAATGAAAGCTCTTGTTGAGGATCCTAACGGCTTGGCTGACCAGGTCGATCAATTTTTGGGTCCCAATTTATATACCTGGCTGGAACTGCAGTCGATTTTAAACATTTTATTTAGTAACGAAGAACGCGGCATGATGAGAAGGGCAGGAATGGCCGTGTGGGAAAGAGAACATGCGGGTCAACAGGGGGACGTTAAGTACCCCCTCCAAGACCCTAACTGGGACAATGGTGACTTAAATCATAGACGCAATATGGAAGACATGCGGAATTTAATAATTAGAGGAATCAAAGAATGTGTTCCCAAGTCCCAAAACTTTAATAAAGCATTTGAGATAAGGCAGGACAAAGACGAAACGCTGACAGCGTTTCTCGAGAGATTAAGGGAAGTCATGAGAAAATATTCAGGATTGAATCCAGACGAACAAATAGCCCAGGGATTATTAAAGATACACTTTGTCACAAAGTCATGGCCAGAAATTACAGAAGATTGAGGGATGGGGTGAAAAACCATTGGATGAATTACTAAAAGAGGCGCAGAAGGTATACGTAAATTGGGAGAATACTAGAGAAAAACAAAAGGCCAAAATGATGATTCAGACCGTTGATACCGTAGTCAAAAAGAGAACTGAGGACTGGGAACCGTCTAGTTCAGGAAACAGAGGAAGGGGATACTTCGGAAGGGGGAGAGGGAGTCTCCGGGGAATCAGGGGAGGACGAGGAAGAGGTCAGGGTCCATATCGAGAAAATACTCCACAGGCAGGATGTTACCATTGCGGACGAATTAGCCATTTCAAACGTGAATGTCCAGAATTACGCCGAGAAAGGAGGGGAATTGAAGAGATGAATTTTGATGACGAATAGGGAGGTCAGGGGCTCCAAGAAATTAGGAGTCACCGGGAGCCCTTGATAACTTTAAAGGTGGGTCCGCTGGGGGAGGAGGCTGTATTTTTGGTCGATACTGGAGCAACTGGATCCTCTCTGAATTTTAGGCCCAAAAACACAAAATTCCAAGAAAAGTCATTAATAGTTTATAGAACATAGAACATAGAACAGTACAGCACAGAACAGGCCCTTCGGCCCACGATGTTGTGCCGAGCTTTATCTGAAACCAAGATCAAGCTATCCCACTCCCAGTTTCAGGAGTAAAAGGGGAAGGATTTAAAGTCCCCATTTTCGAGGAAATGAAGATAACGTGTGATGACGACACAGTTCGGTCTGAACTACTATATATCCCCGAAATAGGTAGTAATTTGATGGGTCGGGATCTAATCATTCAATGTGGGCTTAGCATACAGGTAAAAGAGAATCAGTTGACTGTATCGATGGCAGTATTAACAGACGAACAAGAACAACAAATAGACCCCAGAGTGTGGGTCTGTGATGGAAATAGAGGGGGGCTAAAAGTGCAGCCACTAAAAATAGAGTTGAAAAATAAGGATGAGACAGTGAGAATTAAACAATACCCTATATCATTGGAGGGCAGGAAGGGACTGAGGAAAGTGATTACAGGATTGGTGGACGATGGTCTCATCGAACCCTGCATGTCGCAATTTAATACACCTATCCTCCCAGTTAGAGAGACCGATGGAAGCTTTCGCCTTGTCCAGGATTTACGAGCTCTGAACAAAATGGTGAAAGTGAGACACACCATAGTGCCCAATCCCTACACCCTCTTGAGTAAAATTCCACCCAAGGATCCTTGGTTTAGCGTAGTAGATTTGAAAGATGCCTTTTGGGCATGTCCACTAGCGAAGGAAAGCAGGGACTTGTTCGCTTTTGAATGGGAGGACCCCCTTACCGGAAGAAAACAACAGTACTGATGGACAGTACTTCCTCAGGGTTTTACAGAATCTCCCAATTTATTTGGACAAGTGTTAGAACAAGTATTATCTGACTTATATCATTCCCCGGGGACCACCACTATACAATATGTAGACGACTTGCTGGTCTCAGGACCCACCAAAAGAGAGGTTGAAGAGGAAACCAACAATCTCCTGAACTTCCTAGCCGAAAGGGGACTCAGAGTATCAAAAAGCAAATTGCAATATGTTGAGAAGGAAGTGAGGTATCTGGGTCATCTAATAAGTCAAGGTAAACGCCGTATTAACCCAGAACAGATACAGGAAATAGTAGAATTAGGGTTACCCAAGACCAAGCGAGAGCTTCGGAAGTTCTTGGGTTTGGTTGGGTATTGTAGACTCTGGATGAATGACTATGCCCCCCCTCACAAAGGGACTATATCTGAAATTATTAGAGGAGGAACCCAACCTTTTGCAATGGACAGACGAAGAAAAAGATCTAATAGAAAAACTAAAAGAGACCCTGATACGAGCCCCAGTACTGGCACTACCCTGCTTGACCAAACCATTCCACTTATTTGTCACAGTTAAGAAGGGAACCGCCCTAGGAGTATTGACACAGGAGGAAGGGGGAAAAAGAAAGCCCATAGCATTCCTGTCCAAAGTCCTGGACCCCGTTAGCAGAGGCTGGCCAGAATGTGTCCAGGTGGTGGCGGCAACCGCCCTCTTGGTAGAGGAAAGTAGGAAATTAACCTTTGGGGGGAAATTGGTAGTAAGTACCCCCCATCACATGCAAACTATCCTCAACCAAAGGGCAGGGAGATGGTTAACCGACTCGAGAATCCTGAAATACGAGGCCATCCTATTAGAACGGGACGACCTGACTATTGAAGTAGACTCCTGCTTAAATCCTGCCAATTTCTTGTGGAAAAATGGTGAGGAAGAGGCAGAAGAAGATCTGAGTCACCATTGTCTAGATATAATAAACTATCAAACCAAAGTAAGAGAGGATCTAGGTGACCTGCCCTTGCATACGGGATGGAGGATTTTTATAGATGGATCCTCCCGAGTAATACAGGGAAAAAGACATAATGGGTATGCGGTAGTGGACGGTCAGAACACCTCAACAATAGAAAGGGGGAGACTCCCCAATTCCTGGTCTGCCCAAACCTGCGAATTGTACGCTCTAAATCAGGCTCTAAAGATTCTACAGGGGACCGATGGGACCGTATACATGGACTCAAAATACGCTTTTGGAGTAGTACATACATTTGGAAAAATTTGGCAAGAGAGGGGATTAATAAACAGTAGGGGAAAAGAATTGGTCCATGAGGAATTGGTAAAGGAAGTCCCTGAGAACCTACTGCTGCCTCGAGAGATTGCAGTGGTCCATGTTAAGGGGCATCAGAAAGGGGGGAAACTGGAAGAACAAGGAAATAATTTGGCGGATGAACAAGCTAAAAAGGCGGCAGTTGAGGAGGAGATCATTAGGATGCAAATACTGACACCCACGGTGATGGACACTACTGTCCCACCGGTGTTCACTACTGAGGAAATGACGGAACTCCAGGGGTTAGGGGTGGAGCCAGACGAACATGGGAGATGGAGGTTACCGGACGGACGAGAGATGGTCAGCAGACCTATAATGAGACAAATATTGACACACTTACACCAGGGAGGACATTGGGGTACCCAAGCTGTGTGTGATTTGGTTCTCAGGAAATACGGGTGTAAGGGAATATACACAATTGCCAAACAGGTGTGTGAGGGTTGCCTCACGTGCAAAAAGATTAACAAACAAGGACTGAGGAAGAGGAATCTAGGGGGGAGAATTCCTGCCCTAAGACCCTTCCAGAGTATACAAGTTGATTATACTGAACTTCCCCAAGTGGGGAGGTTGAAGTATATTCTAGTGTTAGTCGATCACTTGACGGGGTGGGTGGAAGCCTACCCCACAGTCGCTGCGACCTCGAGCCAGGTGTCCAAAATAATTCTTGAAAACATAATCCCCAGATACGGGATTGTGGAACACATAGATTCTGATCAGGGGTCGCACTTTACCTCCAAGGTATTACAGGAAATAATGAGGGTGTTGGAAGTCCAGTGGGACTTCCATACCCCGTGGCACCCTCCCTCTTCAGGAAAGGTAGAAAGAATGAATCAAACATTGAAGAAACACATCTCCAAATTGGTATTAGAAACCAGACTACCCTGGACTAAATGTCTCCCGATCGCTTTATTGCGCATCCGAACGAGTCCCAGGAAAGATCTAGGATTGTCCCCGTATGAAATGTTATTTGGATTACCATACCTGGGAATGGTGGGAGAACTACCTATGGTAGAACTTAAGGATTTGTATGTAAAGAAATATATTCTGGCGCTGTCCTCCTCCTTGTCGTTCCTCAGGAAACAAGGGCTGTTCGCACAAACTCCGCCGCTCGAGTTCCCAGCTCATCAGATCAAACCTGGAAACTGGGTATTGGTAAAATCGTGGAAAGAGGCCAAATTGCAACCGGATTGGGACGGACCATACCAGGCCCTTCTGACTACAGAGACCGCTATAAGAACGGCGGAAAAGGGCTGGACTCATTACACAAGGATCAAGGGACCTGTGGAAACATCGGCCAGAAGGGGGACCTGGACAGCCGAGCCAACAAAGGAACCCTTGAAGTTGAAACTAAAAAGCCTCTGAACGATAAATGTTTGACTGTACAGTTGCGACGCTGGCGCGGGAGCGTGGGTAGTGGTAACCACTGAAAGGATTCGTCTCCTACCCACACAGGGGGAGGGTAAAAACTGATATGTGTCACCCCATGTTTTGCACAATATTGTTGGCCATTTCCATTCCCTTTTCCCTAGGGATGCACACTCCAGTGTGGCGAGGAAAGGAACCCGACTATGGGGGACCCACAAAGTTTGTAGTGACTATTCTCGAAAGTGTGCGCCCACAAGTGATTGAGTTAGATGTTTGTAACCTAGTGGACTGTGGGGATCTGGAAACACAGCGACAATATAGTGGGTTAAATAAATATATGTGTGAGGATAGATACTGTCCCTACTGGAATGATGTATTGTGGACCACTGAAGCAAGGGGATGGACAGCTAGCACACGTCAGCGTATAAAAGACCAAATTTCCATTTTTCAAGGCCCCTTCAGACCAAATTGTCAGGATAAAAATTGTAACCCAGTATATATAACAGTAAAACGAACTAAATGGTGGCAGGAAGTAAACGGGAAAACATAGGAATTAAAAATGGACGGTAGGATCTTCGGAATGGGAATAAGTGTGAATGGCAAGGATCCCTTAGGCTGTTGCTTCCAGGTTAGAGTGGAACAAAATAAGGGTACCAGAGGAGACAGATCAGAATACTCAAACGCCACAGATACAACCATTCACACCTCCTAATGACCCAAAGGTGGTTAGGGTAATAGAAATAGAAGATTTAAGACAAACTTTTGAAGTAGAAACAGGATATGGAGATACAAATGCCTGGGTAGAATGGGTAAAGTACACTGTAAAAAGTTTGAACAAAAGCAATTGCTATGCTTGTGCCTCCGGCAGACCGATAACCCAAGTGGTGCCCTTTCCGCTCGGGTGGGAACGAGACCGACGGGGCATGGAGTGCATGATTGCTCTATATCAGGATAAGACGGCTTGGAACAATGACAGCTGCACGTCATTGTCCCTGGTGTTCCCTCCCCTCAAGGCAAAGGATTTGAAGATACCTCCTGCATTCACCGCCACTGTTGGGAACCACACCTCGTGTGTACACCGACAGGGTAAGGGCCTAGCCAAGAGCCTGGGAAAATTGGAAACATGTACCGAGGTTGAGAATGTAACCGAGACGAATGGGGAGGGAAACTACTCTTCACTGAGTGTTCCCAGAGCGGATTTGTGGTGGTATTGTGGAGGGAAAACCCTAAGGGCGATCCTGCCCCCAAAATGGAAGGGGACTTGCGCAATTGTTCAATTGGCTATCCCATTTACCCTGGCATTTGAGAGAGGGTGGTGAAAAGCGGAAGAAGCAACCGATCAGTCATAGAGACCTCCTTTGATGACCGTATATACTTAGACCCTATAGGAATACCGAGGGGGGTGCCAGATGAATTTAAGGCCCGCAATCAGATCGGGGCCGGTTTTGAATCGACCCTCTTTTGGTGGGCTACCATTAACAAGAATGTGGACTGGATAAATTATATCTACTACAACCAACAGAGATTTGTAAACTATACCAGGGATGCAGTGAGAGGAATAGCTGAGCAATTGGATGCCACCAGTAGAATGTCTTGGGAAAACAGACTAGCTCTCGACATGATTTTGGCAGAAAAAGGTGTGTGTGTGATGTTGGGAGGGAGGTGTTGTACCTTCATCCCAAACAATACGGCACCTGACGGGTCCATCACTCGGGCCCTGCAAGGATTAAGGACCTCAGCAGAAGAACTGGCGGAAAATGCTGGAGTAGATACATCCCTAACAGGATGGCTGGACTCCTGCTTTGGAAAATGGAAGGGAATGATTATATCAATTTTCACCTCCCTAATAACAGTGTTCGGCATATTGGTGGCAATTGGGTGTTGTATCATTCCATGTGTAAGAGGATTGACCCAACGATTAATTGAAACGGCCTTGACAAGACAGATATCAATGGAAAAGAAAAAAGGAAACAGCGAGGATGTGTATTTACTAGATGAGGGAGAGATGGATAATATGGATGGAGAGACGGATGTTGAAAAGGAAGCTGAAATAATGCTTAAAGGATTCGAGGACACACAATAAACCTTCTGGTAGAATGTAGAAGACAACAATGGTGAAAAGAAGAAAAGGGGGAATTGTGAGATATGGCATAATGTTGCTTCTCCATGAAGCTGAATTGTAGAACCATAAGCAGGCTTTAAAGCAGGTTATAGTGTGCAAACATCAGTCTTAACACAGAAACCACCGAAGATACACAACATGGGACCGAAACAAGAAAGAACAAAGAAAGTGGCTTATCTGAACATAGCAGCAGTTAAGAAACTACCACATAGGCAAGAAATAGGAGACATAATCACATAACGTTGACAAAAGAAACAATCACATAACGTTGACAAAGGAAACATAATCACATAACATAATCAAGAGCAAGGGGGGGGGGAGGTACCGGGGGCTTTGGAGAAACTGTATAAAATACATGCTGTAATTATGTTAAAGTGTGCCTGCTCAGCGACACCCTTTCTTGCAAGATCGATTAAAAGACGCTTCTTCAGAATTTGACTCGTGTAAAATTATTAAAGAGTGAGCTTCGTTTCTCACAAAGCATTGAACATTGTTGCTTCCCTATGTTATCTTTAGGCTATTTGGTTGTCGAATTGAATTGAAGAACAGCTCCACTTCGCAGTCTGTGATGTTTCTGCCTGAGAACTAGCAGTGTTTGGTTTGTGCCCTTGGGTTATCACTCACAGCTAGTGTGTCTGATTTTTCTGCTAAATTGCATCTTTTAACACTTTTAGTGAGTTTGATTATTAGTATGGATACTCTTCCCCATTCAAAGAACAAAGAACAATACAGCACAGGAACAGGCCCTTCGGCCCTCCAAGCCCGTGCCACTCCCTGGTCCAAACTAGACCATTCTTTTGTATCCCTCCATTCACACTCCGTTCATGTGGCTATCTAGATAAGTCTTAAACGTTCCCAGTGTGTCCGCCTCCACCACCTTGCCCGGCAGAGCATTTCAGGCCCCCACCACCCTCTGTGTAAAATATGTCCTTCTGATATCCGTATTAAACCTCCCCTCACCTTGAACCTATGACCCCTTGTGAACGTCACCACCGACCTGGGAAAAAGCTTCCCACCGTTCACCCCATCCATACCTTTCATAATTTTATACACCTCTATTAGGTCTCCCCTCATCCTCCGTCTTTCCAGTGAGAACAACCCCAGTTTACCCAATCTCTCCTCATAACTAAGCCCCTCCATACCAGGCAACATCCTGGTAAACCTCCTCTACACTCTCTCTAAAGCCTCCACATCCTTCTGGTAGTGTGTGGCGATCAGAACTGGACGCAGTATTCCAAATGCAGCCAAACCAAAGTTCTTTACATCAGACGCCAACTTTTATACTCTATGCCCCGTCCTATAAAGGCAAGCATGCCATATGCCTTCTTCACCACCTTCCCCACCAAGGATCTGTGGACTTGCACACCCAGGTCCCACTGCGTATCTACCCCCTTTATGGTTCTGCCATTTATCGTATAGCTCCCCCCTACATTAGCTCTACCAAAATGCATCACTTCGCATTTATCTGGATTGTACTCCATCTGCCATTTCTTTGCCCAAATTTCCAGCCTATCTATATCCATCTGTAGCCTCTGACAATGTTCTTCACTATCTGCAAGTCCAGCCAATTTTGTGTCGTCCGCAAACTTACTGATCACCCCAGTTACACCTTCTTCCAAATCGTTTATATAAATCACAAACAGCAGAGGTCCCAATACAGAGCCCTGCGGAACACCACTAGTCACAGGCCTCCAGCCGGAAAAAGACCCACTACCACCCTCTGTCTTCTGTGACCAAGCCAGTTCTCCACCCATCTAGCCACCTCCCCATTTATCCCATGAAATCCAACCTTTTGCACCAACCTACTATGGGGGACTTTGTCAAACGCTTTACTAAAATCCATATAGACGACATCCGTGGCCCTTCCCTCGTCAACCATTCTAGTCACTTCTTCAAAAAACTCCACCAGGTTAGTGAGGCATGACCTCCGTCTCACAAAACCATGCTGACTATCGTTAATGAGTTTATTCCTTTCTAAATGCGCATACATCCCATCTCCAAGGATCCTCTCCAACAACTTTCCCCTCCACCCCCCTCCCCCCCTCCCCGTCCATTGGGTGACCACCCAAAAAGGCCAATATGGTGTTGAGAATTGTTAAAGACCAGATCAGAAACTCTGAATCCTTGGTGTGGTCTGTCATCCAGATGTTGGGATGTTTCCTAAACTATTCTGCTGTAAATCTCAACTTCTAACTTACCCCCTTCTTCCTTTTATAGGATACCAAGAGAGCACATGGAGGCACTGCCGGAATTGGCAATTTAGCTGCTTTTCTTTGATAACAGCACATTATTGTAGCCCATAATAACATCCCCATCCTTATGACTTCCCACCAGTTAGTTAGGCAATTTCTTGCCATGCTCAAAACAAATGTGTCCCACCATTGGTTTGTTCTTGATCATTTCAATCTGGTGGCAGTCTTGGTGGTTAGGTTCACCTGTTCACGTCCCTGATAGAACATAGAACATCGAACATTACAGCGCAGTACAGGCCCTTCAGCCCTCGATGTTGCGCCGACCAGTGAAACCAATCTAAAGCCCATCTAACCTACACTATTCCAATATCATCCATATGTTTATCCAATAACCATTTGAATGCTCTTAATGTTGACGAGTCTACTACTGCTGCAGGCAGGGCATTCCACGCCCTTATTACTCTCCGAGTGAAGAACCTACCTCTAACATCTGTCCTATATCTATCACCCCTCAATTTAAAGCTATGTCCCCTAGTGTTAGCCATCACCATCCGAGGAAAAAGGCTCTCACTATCCACCCTATCTAATCCTCTGATCATCTTGTCTGCCTCTATTAAGTCACCTCTTAACCTTCTTCTCTCTAACGAAAACAACCTCAAGACCTTCAGCCTTTCCTCATACGATTTTCCCACCATACCAGGCAACATCCTGGTAAATCTCCTCTGCACCCTTTCCAACACTTCCACATCCTTCCTATAATGCGGCGACCAGAACTGTGTACGCAATACTCCAAGTGCGGCCGCACCAGAGTTTTGTACAGTTGGAACATGACCTCCTGGCTCTGAAACTCAATCCCTCTACCAATAAAAGCTAACACACCGTACGCCTTCTTAACAACCCTATCAACCTGGGTGCCAACTTTCAGGGATCTATGCACATGGACAGCCAGATCCCTCTGTTCATCCACACTACCAAGTATCTTACCATTAGCCCAGTACTCTGTATTCCTGTCACTCCTTCCAAAGTGAATCACTTCGCACTTTTCTGCATTAAACTCCATTTGCCACCTCTCAGCCCAGCTCTGCAGCTTATCTAATGAGCTGTCTTCCCGCGGTTATATTTAGACATTTCTGTTCATCACAAGTGCAAGTAAACTGTCCCTTATTAACCCGACAATGTTGACGGACACACTGCGTCTGTACGCAGGAATCGTTCTTGGGGATCAAGGCATAGGCACATCCCCATCCCTGCCCCGTAAAACAAAGCAGATAGCTTGCAGTATCTGAACAAGCTCTTCCTCCCACCTGTTGGAGCCCCCTGCACACAGGATCTGTGGGATTTACAAGTTCCACACATCTCCCCTGTATACCTCTTTTATATTTGTCCCTTACAGGGTGCATCTGATGTATCTACTGTATATAAGTCATGAGGGGTCCACCCAGGGGTGGCTATAAATAGGGCTTCTACCGATTGTGCTAACGGGTAACATACAGTTCGATTCCCGTGTAAATGTATGTGAGCTTTGGAAAACAAGTTATCCTCCAATCCAGTCAAATTTACAGTCGCAACAACACAAAGTAGTACAGTTACATACATATTCGCAACGATCAAATAACAAACCTAACACTATAATTCATATAATCTCCAAAAGTTATATGATCTATCAACCCGAACGCGCCAGTTGTTCTTGCTTGCAGTCTTTGCCTGTGTTGAGGAAAGCAGTCCTGTTCATTCACTCGTTCATTCATTCATTCATGCATTCCTTTGTGTAATTTCAGCTGTGTCCAATGTTTCCATATACCTTTCCCTCTTATGTCTATACAGGCACAAGTGTCTCCACTAATTATAACTTCATATGGCCCATTCCAGTTTGGTGCAAACCCTGGTTTGTCAGGTAATGCTTTTACGAGGATGCGACTTCCCGCTGTTGGGACGTCAGGGAGCATTTCAAGCTCTCTCTCCGCGTCTCTTATTTCCTGATTGTCTTTTACCAATTTGCGCATCCCTTTTAGTTGGGTGCTTAGTTCCAAAACATATCTCCTGATTTTATCTTTTAGTGGACCTACATCAGTCCCATCTGTTATGATGCTTTCTGGTAATTGCATCGCCCGTCCTGTCATTAGTTCATAAGGGGTTAATCCGGTTGTCCGGTTTGTGGTAGCTCTTAATCTCATTAATATAGTGGGCAATACCTCTGTCCACATTTTTCCCGATGTTTGTATGGCTTTAGCCAGTGCATTCTTAAGTGTTCTATTCATACGTTCCACCATTCCAGAACTCTGTGGGTGGTAAGGGATGTGGAATCTTTGTTTTATGCCCATCAGTTGGCATATTGTTTTTACCACCTTTCCAATGAAGTGCATCCCTTGGTCCGAATCGATTTGTAGGGGTACTCCCCATCTAGGGATTACCTCTTCTGCCAATATCCTAGCCACCATGGTAGCAGTACAATTTGTAGTGGGGAACGCTTCTACCCACCTGGTGAACTGGTCTATAATAACCAGACAATAGGTTTTGTCATGGAATTGTGGTAGTGGCCGTGTGAAATCTATTTGCAGATGTTCCCAGGGTCCCTTTGGTCTCGGCTGGTGTCCCATCTTAATTTTTATGGGTCTACCAGGGTTGTGTTGCGTGCGCGTCACGCATCGGTGACAGTGTCGGGCTATGTCTCTTCTCATTCCTTTCCACCACCATTCCTTTCCTATATTAGTTATCATGGCCTCTCTACCCGCATGCGAGAGTCCATGGTGTAGTTCCAATAGGGTGTTTTGTATGCACTCTGGTGCTATTACCTTATCTTCCCGTCTCCAAATGTTATCAGTTCCTTTGACCGCTCTCTGTGCTTCCTATTTCTCCTTTTCCTCTTTCGGGGTATCCTCATGTAAGTCCCGAACATCTATTTTGTCTCCTGTCTGTTCTGTTGTTGCTATTGGCAGCTCGTCAATTGTCTCCTGCTCTATCTGCGGCTTGGTTCCTTTTGAAATTTAACCAGTCCAGGTTATCTCTTCCTGGTTCTTTCTGGTGTGCTTTAATTTTGATTACTGCGGCTTCTCGAGGTTTCTCACTAGCTCTCAACAATACCTCAATTCTTTGTTGGTGTTTGATAGGGGTTCCTCCCGTGGTTATGAACCCTCTTCTACCCCATGCTGTCATGTATGACTCCGAACGCGTAGCGACTATCTGTATAGATGTTCACCATTTTACCTTCAGATAACTCTAGTGCCTGTGTGAGTGCCACTAGTTTTGCCACTTGCGTGGATAGACCTCTTTCAATCATTCCTGACCTTACTGTCTCTAATTTGTCATTTACTACTGCCCACCCTGTCCGGGCTGATCCTTCCACATATTTGCGTGACCCATCTACAAGGAGGGTCTCCTCAGCTATTATTAAAGGTACATCCTTTATCCTACCCTCTTCTACATCCATATCTATATCCCCACAATTGTGTGGCTTTCCTGTGTCTAAAATCCCTTCTGCTGGGTTATTCTCTGTGTCCCGTATTATTATTACGGACTTGCTTGGAGGTCGGAGGACAGCTTCCCACTTAGCCCTTCTCATGTTTGAGACTGACCTTAGTTTTCCCGTGTTCAACATTTCCACCAAGGTGTGTTTGGTGTGAAGGATTATATTCCCTGTCATGATTACTGGCTCGCTAACCTTTACAGCCCAGGCGGCGCAATCCAAGGCGGCTCTGCACCTTGGCAGTCCGGTGACTCCCGGCCCTTCTGCTGTGGAATAATACCCTATGGGTCTCTTTCTGTCGCCATGTTACCACTGCGGAATAGAACCCTCCCTCATTGCTACAATGGATATGGAAGTCCTTATTAGAATCTGGTAATCCTCGTCCAGGGGCTGATATCAGTTATGTTTTTAGTTTGTTATAAGCCTCTTCCTGCTCGGGTCCCCATTCTATGGGATCTAAAGCTGGTTTTCCCCCTTTGACTAGTTTTTGTATAGGTTTTGCCAATTTTGCGAACCCTAGGATGAAACTCCGGCGATAGTTAAATAACCCTGGTACCTTCCTGACCCCTCTTACAGTGACGGGTCGCGGCATTTGTTGCACTGCCTTCTTTCAGTCCGCTGGCATTTCTTTAAGTCCTTGGGATATAAGGTGTCCTAGGTATAGGACCTGTATTTTCCTGATTTGTGCCTTTTTGGGGCTCACCTTTAACCCTGTGGTTTTGAGTTCGTTCAAGACTAAATATAGTGCTTCTTGATGTCCTGACTTGGACTCCGTCTACATATTGTAGGACCGTGCTATCCTCTGGCAGTTCTACCCTGTTCAGGATGTCAGTCATTACTCGATGGAAGATAGCGGGGCTGTTATGGAATCCCTGTGGTAAACGAGTCCAAGTTTGTCTCCCACTGTAAAAGCGAATTTGTCTTGGGATTCGGGATCCAATGGTAAGGACCAGAATCCGTTGGCTATGTCCAATACTGTTGAAGGAGGAAATTTTCCAGAAAACCATATTTGCATCATCAAACATATTTACATATTGGACTAATTGGCACCACTCATAACGGGCCAACAATGCAGAGGGGCACCCCCGGATGGATATTCGATCGGGTCCCCCCCTGCACAGCTGAGAGACTCACGAATTTCAGAAACTACGGAAGATCCCTAATCTGCCTAGCAACAGCGCGTAGCTGCATTTTAAACTGGCCAAGGCAGACATAAAAATCTGATAAACTAAGAGATAAGGATAAAAGGTTAAGAATGAAATACCCCAGACACCCAACAGGACAGGATGACATTAACACTCAATCTCACAAGCAGGAAACACAGACACGGAACAATAGGATCAATTTAAATAAGAGGACACATAGAGATGGTAATGGGAAACGCATTTAGACACCGGGGCAGGACCAAGTAATCCCATTAACACGAACACACACCATACAAATGCTAATCCATGAAACTTCCTAGGGACTTTTGAAACTGACAGACCACTTTATACATTGTGTAAAAAAAGGCATAATCAAATGTTCCCGCGCGAATTTTTGATCCCTATAAAGATCCAGAGCTGATGTGATTTAATTGAGATCAACGTGGCCAAGCCACTGTTTCTGAGCTGGCTACGGGGGTCTCCCTAGGATCCTAGTAATTGTACAATAAAGACACGCTTTGAACCTTGATTTGCGACTCAACTTCTATTCTGCACTGGTAAGGGATATTTCCCTACAACACTGTGAATATTTTATGCTCCTGTGACAGTCCATTCAGGATTGTCGAAGGGCTTGCTACACTGGGGTGCAACTTGGACGTGACTTTATTGAGTCTGGTGTAATCTATCGTGAGCCTATAGCTTCCGTCAGGTTTGCTCACTGGCCATGTTGGGGAGTTAGTGGTGCTTGTGGTTTCTCTCAGAATCCCCCTTTCCACTAACCCTTTAACTATCTCCACTCTAGCTTTCTCTGCCTCTGGTTTGATTGGGTATTATCGGCGTGGCTTATGCTCCGGTCCCGGTACCTTTATTGGGTCCGTTTTAGTCAAACCGGTATCTAACTTTGTTTCTGCCCATACTCCGGGGACGGAAGCACAGATGGCTCCGAACCCTCCTGTCTCTAATTCCCAATTTCTGGTGGTGACTGTGGCCACCTTAATGGTTTCGAGGTGATTTGTAAGTTTCCCTATTCTAGTTTTCCGACCGTCCTGTCTTGGCCAGATTAATTCTCCCTTTCCACAGTCTATCAGAATCTCATATTCTTTCATCAAATCATTTCCCATTATTGTACCCTCGTTATTCTTGCACACACAAAACCTCATTGGTATATACAGATTATTTATCTCTACTAACGTGGTCTCGCTCAGGTAGGTGGGTGTTTTGTTCTCTCCTATCCTGGTCAGATAAATCATTTTATTTGTAGTGGGTAAGGGTAGGTTGGTGACAGATATGGATGCTCCTGTGTCCACTAGCATCTCACATTACCTGCCCCCTACTAGTACTGACACATAAATCCTTCCCTCCTTCTTACCCTTATGAATGGGGGCTGCAGACCGTCAATCTTGCTGACCCCGGAGGTCCTGTGGTTCCTCCGGTTCTGCTGTGGTCATGGATCGGGTCGGGGGTCTCCCATGTTTATCCCAACACACTGCTTCTGTGTGTCCATATTTATTACAGTGGCTGCAATGTTTCCCACTGTTCCCAAATCTGTTCCCTTTCCGTGGGGCCCCGCAATCCCTCGCAAAGTGCCCTTGTCGGCCACAATTGTGGCAAGTCAGTTTAGACTTAGTCCCGTTCCTGTTACTGTAAGCTGCTACTCTTTCTAGCCTTGTTCTTGTCTGGGATTTCTCTTCTCCCGGTACGCCGCTAGCCCACTCTACCAACTTATCGTAATCTTGGGACATAATCTACTCTACACGTGTAGAGTCTCCCACCCTCCCCCCTCCTCTAACCTAAAAAAAAAGACTCGGTGTGAGAGCAGGTCAGCTTTTTTTTTTCTTTTTCTTTTCTCTTTCGATTCTTAGTAAGGGAAGTTAGCAAGGATGTCAGTGCAGGCAGTGCAATGTTCCTCCTGTGGGATGTTTGAGGCGAGGGACACCATTAGTGTCCCAGCTGAGTACACTTGCAGGAAGTGCACCCAATTCCAGCTCCTTGAAGACCGTGTTAGGGATCTGGAGCTGGAACTGGATGAACTCAGGATCATTCGGGAGGCAGAGACAGTTATAGATAAAAGCTACAGGGAGGTTCATACTCCGAGGAATGAGGATACTTGGGTGACTGTTAGAAGGGGTAAGAAGCAGTCAGTGCAGCGATCCCCTGTGGCCGTTCCTCTGTACAACAATGATACCGTTTTGGATACTGTTGGGGAGAACAACTTACCAGGGGTAAGCCATGGGGTACAGGTCTCTGGCACAGAGTCTGTCCCTGTTGCTCAGAAGGGAAAGGGGTGGGGGAGTAGAGCATTAGTCATTGGGGACTCCATAGTTAGGGGGACAGATAGGAGATTCTGTGGGAGCAAGAGAGACTCGCGGTTGGTGTGTTGCCTGCCAGGTGCCAGAGTCCGTGATGTCTCGGATCGTGTTTTGGAGATCCTTAAAGGGGAAGGGGACCAGCCCCAAGTTGTGGTCCACATAGGCACCAATGACATAGGTAGGAAAAGAGATGGGGATGTAAGGCAGAAATTCAGGGAATTAGGGTGGAAGCTTAGAGCTAGAACAAATAGAGTTGTTATCTCTGGTTTGTTACCCGTGCCACATGATAGTGAGGAGAGGAATAGGGAGAACAGTTGAACACGTGGCTACAGGAATGGTGCAGGAGGGAAGGATTCAGATACCTGGATAATTGGGGGTCATTCTGGGGTAGGTGGGACCTCTACAAACGGGATGGTCTTCACCTGGACCAGAGGGGGGGAAATTTGCGAATGCTCTTCGGGAGGGTTTAAACCAATTCAGCAGGGGAATGGGAACCTGAATTGTTGCTCCAGTGTACAGGAGGATGTGAGTGGTGAGGTCATGAATAAGGTTTCAAGGTCGCAGGAGTGTACCGGCAGGCAGGAAGGTGTTTTGAAGTGTGTCTAGTTCAACGCCAGGAACATCCGGAATAAGGTGGGTGAACTTGCAGCATGGGTTGGTACCTGGGACTTTGATGTTGTGGCCATTTCGGAGACATGGATAGAGCAGGGACAGGAATGGTTGTTGCAGGTTCCGGGGTTTAGATGTTTCAGTAAGATCAGGGAAGGTGGTAAAAGAGGGGGAGGTGTGGCATTGTTAGTCAAGGACAGTATTACGATGGCAGAAAGGACGTTTGATGAGGACTCGTCTACTGAGGCAGTATGGGCTGAGGTTAGAAACAGGAAAGGAGAGGTCACCCTGTTGGGAGTTTTCTATAGGTCTCCGAAAAGTTCCAGAGATGTAGAGGAAAGGATTGCAAAGATGATTCTGGATAGGAGCGAAAGTAACAGGGTAGTTGTTATGGGGGACTTTAACTTTACAAATATTGACTGGAAATGCTACAGTTCGAGTACTTTAGATAGGTCAGTTTTTGTCCAATGTGTGCAGGAGGGTTTCCTGACACAGTATGTAGATAGGCCAACAAGAGGCGAGGCCACATTGGATTTGGTACTGGGTAATGAACCAGGCCAGGTGTTAGATTTGGAGGTAGGTGAGCACTTTGGTGATAGTGACCACAATTCGATTATGTTTACTTTAGCGATGGAAAGGGATAGGTATATACCGCAGGGCAAGTGTTGTAGCTGGGGGAAAATAAATTATGATGCGATTAGGTGAGATTTAGGATGCATAGGATGGGGAAGAAATCTGCAGGGGATGGGCACAATTGAAATGTGGAGCTTATTCAAGGAACAGCTACTGCGTGTCCTTGATAAGTATGTACCTGTCAGGCAGGGAGGAAGAGGTCGAGCGAGGGAACCGTGGTTTACAAAAGAAGTTGAATCTCTTGTGAAGAGGAAGAAGGAGACTTATGTAAAGATGAGACATGAAGGCTCAGTTAGGGCACTTGAGTGTTACAAGTTAGCCAGGAAGGACCTGAAAAGAGAGCTAAGAAGAGCCAGGAGGGGACATGAGAAGTCTTTGGCAGGGAGGATCAAGGAAAACCGTAAAGCTTTCTATAGGTATGTCAGGAATAAAAGAATGACTCGGGTAAGATTAGGGCCAGTCAAGGACAGCATTACGGTGGCAGAAAGGACATTTGATGAGGACTCGTCTACTGAGGTAGTTTGGGTTGAGGTTAGAAACAGGAAAGGAGAGGTCACCCTGTTAGGAGTTTTTTATAGACCTCCGAAAAGTTCCAGAGATGTAGAGGAAAAGATTGCAAAGATGATTCTGGATAGGAGCGAAAGTAACAGGGTAGTTGTACTGGGGGACTTTAACTTTACAAATATTGACTGGAAAAGCTATAGTTCGAGTACTTTAGAGGGGTCAGTTTTTGTCCAGTGTGTGCAGGAAGGCTTCCTGACGCAGTATGTAGATAGACCAACAAGAGGCGAGGCCACATTGGATTTGGTACTGGGTAATGAACCAGGCCAGGTGTTAGATTTGGAGGTCGGTGAGCACTTTGGTGACAGTGACCACAATTCGATTACGTTTACCTTAGCAATGGAAAAGAATAGGTATATACCGAAGGACAAGAGTTATAGCTGGGGGAAAGGAAATTATGATGCGATTAGGCGAGATTTAGCTGGCATAGGTTGGGGAATGAAACTGCAGGGGATGGGCACAGTTGTAATGTGGAACTTGTTCAAGGAACAGCCACTACGCGTCCTCGATAAATATGTACCTGTCAGGCAGGGAGGAAGCAGACGTGTGAGGGAACCGTGGTTTACGAAGGAGGTTGAATCTCTTGTGAAGAGGAAGAAGGAGACTTATGTTAAGATGAGACGTGAAGGCTCAGTTAGGGCACTTGAGAGTTACAAGTTAGCCAGGAAGGACCTCAAGAAAGAGTTAAGGAGAGCCAGGAGGGGACATGAGAAGTCTTTGGTAGGTCGGATCAAGGAAAACCCTAAAGCTTTCTATAGGTATGTCAGGAGTAAAAGAATGACTAGGGTAAGATTAGGGCCAGTCAAGGACAGAAGTGGGAAGTTGTGCGTGGAGTCTGAAGAGATAGGAGAGGCACTAAATGAATATTTTTTGTCGGTATTCACACTGGAGAGGGACAGTGTTGTCGAGGGGAGTACTGAGATGCAGGCTGTTGGGCTGGATGGGATTGATGTTCATAAGGAGGAGGTGTTAGCAATTCTGGAAAGTGTGAAAATAGATAAGTCCCCTGGGCCGGATGGGATTTATCCTAGGATTCTCTGGGAAGCTAGGGAGGAGATTGCAGAACCTTTGGCTTTGATCTTTGTGTCGTCATTGTCTACAGGAACAGTGGCCAGAAGACTGGAGGATAGCAAATGTTGTCCCCTTGTTCAAGAAGGGGAGCAGGGACAACCCTGGTAATTATAGACCGGTGAGCCTTACTTCTGTTGTGGGCAAAGTATTGGAAAGGATTATAAGAGATAGGATTTATAATCACCTAGAAAGGAATAATTTGATTAGGGATAGTCAGCACGGTTTTGTGAAGGGTAGGTCGTGCCTCACAAACCTTATTGAGTTCTTTGAGAAGGTGACCAAAGAGGTGGATGAGGGTAAAGCGGTTGATGTGGTGTATATGGATTTCAGCAAAGCGTTTGATAAGGTTCCCCATGGTAAGCTTTTGCAGAAAATACGGACACATGGGATTGAAGGTGTTTTGGGGCCACTGCTGTTTGTCATTTTTATTAATGGCCTGGATGAGGGTGTAGAAGGATGGATTAGTAAATTTGCGGATGACACTAAAGTCGGTGGAGTTGTAGACAGTGCGGAGGGAAGTGGCAGGTTACAGAGGGACATAGATAAGCTGCAGAGCTGGGCTGAGAGGTGGCAAATGGAGTTTAATGCGGAAAAGTGTGAGGTGATTCACTTTGGAAGGAGTAACTGGAATACAGAGTACTGGGCTAATGGTAAGATACTTGGTAGTGTGGATGAACAGAAGGATCTGGGTGTCCATATGCATAGATCCCTGAAAGTTGGCACCCAGGTTGATAGGGTTGTTAAGAAGGCATATGGTGTGTTAGCTTTTATTGGTAGAGGGATTGAGTTTCGGAGCTAGGAGATCATGCTGCAACTGTACAAAACTCTGGTGCGGCCGCACTTGGAGTATTGTGCACAGTTCTGGTTGCCGCATTATAGGAAAGATGTGGAAGTGTTGGAAAGGGTGCAGAGGAGATTTACCAGGATGTTACCTGGTATGGTGGGGAAATCGTATGAGGAAAGGCTGAGGGACTTGAGGTTGTTTTCGTTAGAGAGAAGAAAGTTAAGAGGTGACTTAATAGAGGCATACAAGATGATCAGAGGATTAGATAGGGTGGATAGTGAGAGCCTTTTTCCTTGGATGGTGATGGCTAACACGAGGGGACATAGCTTTAAATTGAGGGGTGAGAGATATAGGACAGATGTTAGAGGTAGGTTCTTTACTCAGAGAGTAGTAAGGGCGTGGAATGCCCTGCCTGCAGCAGTAGTGGACTGCATGTTTTAATTTTAAGTAGCTGTCTGTGTTAAAAGTCAGTGACTGCTTAATGTCTCTTTCCAGGTAACCATTTTATGTGCCAGGCAACCATTTTGTGTGTCAGGTACCCATCTTTGTGATTTTTCCCACTACAGCCTCAACCGGGATCTTGGGTTGATGTCACACTGTCTGTGACCCCGATGACTTGCCTGGGCTTGCAAAATCTCACTAACCGTACTGGCTGGAGACAATTCACACCTCTTTAACCTGTGCTTAACCCTCTCTCCACTCACATTGTCTGTACCTGTAAAGACTCACATTCCAACCATTATCTTGTAAATTGAGTTTGTATCTATGTATGCCCTGTTTGTGAACACAACTCTTCACTCACCTGAAGAAGGAGTGATACTTCGAAAGCTTGTGCTACAAATAAACCTGTTGGACTTTAACCTGGTGTTGTGAGACTTCTTACTTTATGGGAGGCACAGAGGGAGGGAAGGTATGGTGGAGGGGGGGTTCTCTGCCCAGGTGTTTGGGGGGTCAGAGAGAGGATGAGGGAGGGTGGGGTGGGTTGTGGTCTTAGTGCTCTCTCCCTGGTGTCAGAGAGGGAGAGGGGGGACGGAGAAGCAGGAGGGAGGATGAGGGATGGGGCACTGAGGTGGGCTCGTGCCCCAGGCCAGGAGAGGAGAGGGGGTGCCAGTGTTGGGGGCAGCAGCAGTGGGTGGGGGGACTTCAGGTCTTCGGCCCCTAGGGACTAACAAAAAAGTGCAGGTTATCTTCACTCCCCACCCTTGTCGATGGAAACAATTTTCTTCTTCCCCCCACCGCTCCCCCCTCCTTTGCAGGCACAGACCTTTGGTGGGTTGGGCATCAGCCCAACAAGTCAGTCCTTTGATGTTCTTTTCTTCTTGTTGGATGCTGTCCTCCCTCCTGCAGCTGGGATCTGAGCCCAAGGCCTCCTGTCTTCTGGGCCTCTCTCTCCCAAGGAGAGAGCACTCCCTAGTGGCTGAGGGTTGGGGGCTGATGGTCTTTCCTCCCTGGATGCTTCCAGGGAGGCAGAAGTCCCTTCAC
Organism: Mustelus asterias; assembly: GCF_964213995.1. Taxonomy (NCBI): domain Eukaryota; kingdom Metazoa; phylum Chordata; class Chondrichthyes; order Carcharhiniformes; family Triakidae; genus Mustelus; species Mustelus asterias. The sequence continues at coordinate 66,841,568 of NC_135809.1, read as the reverse complement.
CAAAATCCCTCTTTTTTTCCCACAACTCCAATAGCAGTACACAGAGTGCTATCACTTGTCAGTCTGCCTTCCTGGGAATGCAAGTGCATTGAGAGTCTTTAATGACAGGATGACTGTTGACTGATTTATATTAATGTCTTTTGGATTATGTCTACCGGAAAGGTGGGCAATATGATTTGGTAAATGCATAATTGCCTTCATGGGGGCAATGTTCTTCAGAGTGATATTGGGCTGCCTGCATTCTATACCTTGCGTGCAGGGCTAATTTATATCATTCTCCCATTTGATCGTTTGGTTAAATAAAGTCACATCTTAAAAATCAGTACACTGCATTTCATGAGTCTCTGTATTAGCTTAAGTAGCAATACATAGCCTTGAGAGGAAAACCCCCCCCACACACCTATATCTGAAAGAGTGAAGGATATTTTGGCTTTTGTTACACCAGATGATTTGAACCAGTTTAAAGTCATACCATTTGGAATGAATAATGCCCGAGCCACATTTCAAAGATTAACTAACAAGGTCATTTCTGGATTACCTAATTATGGAGTGCACTTAGACGATTTGGTGATTTTTCACTCAGATGTGGGAGGAACATTTGGAGCAACTCACAGAATTGTTCGATGACCTTCAGGAGGTGGGCTTGGTGGTAAACTTGGCTAAGAGTGAATTTGGAAAAGCCCTATTGATGTTCCTTGGCCATCCAAGTTGACATGGACAGATGGCGCAACGGGATGTGAAAACAAAAGCTATTGGGGAGACCTGGGGTGGGGCTGGTGAATGAGAGACCTGGGGCAGGGCGGGGCCTGTCTCTGATTCAAACCTGGGGGCGCGGCCTGACAAAACTCTGATGAAGGGTCATCAAAACTCAAAACTAATAAATCCACGTAGGCAGAAGTCCTGTCACCAGAGTTCCTTTATTTACAAGATACTACCATACCATACTGTGTGCCATCTGCATCAGGAGTGCAGAGGGACAGACACACCCATTTAAATACAGGATAGCCTGATTGGGCTATCAATTAGATCTCAATCAGGGATGTCTTTTGACACCAACCAAGTAAACGGACTCAAATTAACTTAGGGACAAAGTAAAAGGGGCAGCTCCCCAAAAGAAAGGGGGAGCAGCCCGAACCAAAAACAAAGTTGAAAGGAAATTTAAAACATTCAATCATAATGTGATTTTCGGGGTTTATAATACACCCCAGCCCCTACGGTGCCCAGCGGGTGTGGAAGGCGTCAACTGCGCCCGTGGATACCGCATGCTGCCTCTCCAGGGACACCTCACCGCGAATATAGCCATGGTAGAGGGGCAGACAGTCAGGATGGACGACCCCGTCGATCGCCCGCTGCCTGGACCTGTTGATAGCTCGCCACGCTAGGCCCAGGAGCAGGTTCACGAGGATGTCGCCATCCCGACCCACCCCTCGCTGCACCAGGTGCCCGTAGATCAGGAGCATGGGGCTGAAGTGCAAACAAAACATCAATAAAAGGTTTTTCAGGTAAACACAAAATGTCGACATGGTCCACGGACCATGTGTAGTGGGGGTCAGCACATGAGGCAGCACATGCTGTGGGGCACCTGACCCCGGGGGTGGGGGTCAAGGTTTTGGGCCAATGTGAAATTCCGTCCGGGCAGGGGAACGCTCGGGCGGGATCCCACCGCACGCCTGCACCGCCTCGAGACCACGTGTGCACTCGAGGCCGAGCATGACCGTCCTAAGGTCTTGGATGCCTTTGGTTGCGTGCCAGACGGCCACCCCCGCACACTCAGCCAGCACATGGGGGCTCATCCAGCCGCTCCTCTGCCACCCAGCACGTCCCCGATCCTGGTCACTCCGGCATCCACGGCCCTCCTCTCCGCCAGCCACCTGAAGTTATACGGCTGGAGGAGCGGATTCCTGAGCAGCGGCTCTCACACGAGAGCCACTACTCCTGACGGGAGAAGAGCTGCGTCGCGAGGCGACCTTGTTCCAGACTGTGAGAAGGTCCTGGTAAGAGATGGGCAACACCTGCAAGGAGGTCAGAACACGCCCAGATTTATATGCAGGAGCTGCACGTCATAATTCAGGCCGTGCAGCTGGCGGGAGAAATACGTCACCAGGGCACACCATTTGTGGAGGAAGCTCGATGTAAAGGTATGTCTGCAGGGTCTGGAGGCGGAAGGTCGCTATCTGTGTGCAGAGGCACACCAGACCTTGACCACCCTCCCCAAGTGGGAGATACAGAGACCCAGTACAGTCGGTTGTCCCAGAAGAACCACACGAGGGTTTTCTGGATATTGGTGACAAAGCCAGGGGGAGGGGTCAAAGTGACCAGCCAGTACCACAACATGGAGGTGAGCAGCTGGTTTATGACGAGAACTCGCAGCACTCGGAGCAGTCCTGTCCAGCGACTCAGGCGAGCGGAGACTTTGGCCTCCAACTACTGCCAGTTCGCCGGCCAAGATTCCTCAGCTGGACAGAGATGGACCCCCAAGTAGAGGAGGTTGGTCCTGCTCCAGGTGAAAGGCTTGAGCTCCTCCGGAAGGGAGTCCATCTCCCACGGACCGACCAGGAGTCCGGAGCACTTGGCCCAGTTGATCCTGGCGGAGGATGTGGCGAAGTACACCTCACATTCTCGCATTCTCCGCAGGTCAGCCGGGTCCGTGAACATGAGGAGCACGTCGTCGGCGTAAGCAGACAGGACCACCCCTACGTCCGGGCTGCTGAGAGCCAAACCCGACAATCTCCTCCGCAAGAAGTGCAGGAATGGCTCCACGCAAATCGAATACAGTTGGCCGGACAAGGGGCAGCCCTGCCGTACTCCTCTCCCGAAGCGAAGGGGCGCCGTCAGGGACCCGTTAACCTTAATCAGACACTCTGCGGCAGAGTACAGTAATCGGATCCGGGCGACAAACTGCGTCCCGAACCCGAATGCCCGCAGAGTTCCGAGCAAATACTCGTGTTCCACCCTGTCGAATGCCTTCTCCTGATCGAGTGATAAGAAGGCGCTCGACAGACCAGCCGTCTGGGAATGGTGGATAAGGTCCCGGACGAGATGTAAATTGTCATGTATCGACCTGTCCGGGACCGTGTAGGACTGCTCTGGGTGGATCATGTGGTCCAGCACGGAGCCAAAGCGTGAAGCCAATGCCCTGGCGAAGATTTTATAGTCCGTGCTGAGGAGGGAGACTGGTGCCAGTTTTTGAGGCACCGGAGATCCCCCTTCTTCGGCAGCAGGGCAATGCGCCACGAAAGGGGCATCTCCCCGGTGGCAATGCTCTCCCCCAGGACCCCCGCATAGTCGTTCCCCAGGATGTCCCAGAGTGCCCTGGAGAACTCCATGGTCAGCCTGTCCAGCCCCGGGACCTTGACCTGTTGGAGGCCATCGAGGGCCCTGGCCAGCTCGGCCAAGCTGATTTTGGCCTCAAGCCTGCCGATGCCCTCTGGGCTGACCTGCGGCAGGTCCTCCCACAAAACTCTGCGGGCATCCTCGCTGGATGGATCCGGAGAGAAGAGGGTGGTATAATAATCACGGGCAATAGCCCTGATGCCCTCCGGATCCGAGACGGGGGAACCATCGTCGGCCAGCAGTGTAACGAGCTGCTGACGGTTAGCTCGCCCTTTTTCCAGCGAGTAGAAGAAGGGGGAGCCACAGTCCAGGTCCACTTGGAACTGGAGCCGCGACCTCACATATGCGCTGCAGGACATGACGAGTTGCAGGTCCCGCACCGCTCCTTTCTTCTCCCTGTACTCCGCCACAGGGCCGGTCCGCATCGGGCTGATTGAGGTGTGCTCCAGGTCAAAAACCTCCTTCTCCAACTCCTCGAGCCTGGATTTTCACCTCTTTGTCGACCCCTCGAATACTGACAGAAGGTACGGATGTGAGTCTTGCCCACATCCCACCATAGCCTCAAGTAGGGGAAGCCTCCCTGCTTCCTTCTCCAGCCGCCCCAGAATCGACGAAACGAGTCCAGGAAGCGCTCGTCCTTCAGTAGCGTGTTGTTAAAGTGCCAGTACGCGGACCCCCCCCCGGACGCGAGACAGAACAAATTCCGTTCACATCAGGTGGTGGTCCGTGCACGGCACCTGCCGCATGGAAGCCGACGGGACGCTGGACACGTGCGCCCTCGAAATGTAAAGGTGGTCGAGTCTGGACACTCCGCCTCCAGGCTTCACGTAAGTGAAAATTCTGGAGCCAGGATGGAGATGTCTCCAGACATCCTTCAAGTCGTGGGTCCCGAGCAGGTCCCACAACTTCACCACCGCTGGGGTGCGCAGCCAGGGGCCGGTGCGGTCCCGTGCCTCAAGGGTGCAGTTGAAATCCCCCCCGAGGATGATGCATTCGCCCCCCGCGATGGTGTCGAGGTGAGCGGACACTTTCTCGTAGAAAGTCATTTGCTGCGGTCCGGCGCCCAGGGCACAGACGTTCAGGAAGTGAATGACCACGCCCCACACACGGACCGTCAAGTGCAGCAACCGGCCTGGCACCGGCTCCTTGACCCCCCCCAAGATCTCCGGCTGAAAATGCGTGGCCAACAAGATAGCCACCCCACTAGAAGCGAGCGTGAAGTGGCTCATGTAGACCCCCCCTCACCACTCTAGGAGCCATCGGGCTTCGTCTCCCGGAATGGTACGGGTTTCTTGCAGGAAGCACACCGCATACTTCCCGTCGCGGAGGACCGAGAAGCTCTGGAACCTGCGGAGTGGCTCGCTGCTGCCGTTGACGTTGAGGCTGGCTATACTCACCTTCATGTCAGTAGCTTAGTGCCACCGTCACCACTTACTCCAATTGTGTGGGGGGAGCGTTGGTGCAATTTGTGCCAGTCCATTCCCCCATGAGCCCAGAGAGGAACTCCTGTACCTGACGCTGCTCTTTTTCAGCCAGGCCTGTGAGCAGGCCTACGTGGACCGGATGAGCAGCGCCAGGTCTGACCAATGGTCGAGGGCTAGTCGGACCCTGTCAGGGTGACCAGAGTGATCTTTGATAAAGGCCCTGAGTTCCCCAGAGGGGATGAGGGGCGACTCGGTGGGGGGGCACAAGGGAGTCCCCCGCCTTGCTCCAGGTAGACTCTAAATTGTCCCCGTGCCCACCACCGAGCAGCTTACCTCCTCAGGGCCGTCGCCCTTCGACTCCGAGTCCCCCGCCGCAGGGTGTATGGCGGGCGGCACGGAGCCACCGACTAGTCCTAACTCCCTCCCGATCCCACCCCCAGGATCGATGGAGGAGGGGCTCCTCTTCTCTGGTTTCTGGGCCCAAGGGCAGCGGCGGCTCAGTCCCCCACTCTGCCCCAGATGCCTGGGCACCCCACAGGTCATTAGAATCCTCCAGCCCAAGGTCGGGGGCTGCCAGCATCAGAGGTCGGGACAGAGAGAGGGGCCCCTCCTCACCACCGTCACCCAAGGACCCAAACAACGGGGTGCTGCCGCAGTCCTCCAGCAAGCTAAATAGGAACTCCTCCGGGGTGCTAAATTGCACCGGGTGGAACAGAGCCACGGGGGCCCCGCTCTCACCCGGCCCCGGAGAGTCCCGCCTGGAGGACTGCGGCAGCATGTGTTTCTTTTTGTCTGTCGTCTTCTTGTGCCTGCCCCCGTCCTGGGGGCAAGACACGGAAAAGGGTGGGGGCGGGGCAGGGGATGGAAAAACCTGGGAGAGGGGCGTGGGCGCCACAACCTCTAAGCTAGGGGAAGGGGTGTGGGGAGCCCCACAGGTCTCAGATTCCCCCTCCCTTGAGGTGTAGCACCTCTTCTTGAGGGGTAGCCCCCTGGCAGGGAATTCCCCTCGCACTCTGCCCTGCTGCTTGGGCCTTCCCTTCCCTTCCCTTCCCCGGGAGGTGTCATTTCTGCCGACTTGGGATCGTGTATCCCCCCACGCCCGGACCCAGGAACATGCGCACCCGCGACGCCAAGCCCAGCACTTGGCGCCAAAGCGCCCACGGACCCGGTAGATGGTGTTGGAGGGGGGCCGGAGGTAGATTTTTTTCCCTGAGCTGGCTGCCGGGGTGACTGGTTGGGGGGAGAGGGGGCTGCGGTGCCAGCTGCGGCCGCCTTGGGGTGGGTGTAGGTGGCCTTGGAGGCGGGGCAGTTCTTCTTAATATGCCCCGCCTCCTTACAGGCATGGCACCGCACACCGTCCGTGGACCAGAAGACCCGATAGGTGGTCCCCTGAAAGGGGACATTAAAGCCTCCTTCGAGGCACTCTTCCCGGGCCAGGTGGACGAACACCTGGCGCCGGAAGGAGTACACATGCTCAGGGCAGGGTCACGAAGGCCGAGCAGGATCGGCGCCATCCCGGACATGGCCTCCCCCAGTAGGTGGAGGTGGGAGAGGAGGAGCTCCACCGGGATGAAGGGCGGGACGTTCGAGATGAGAACTCGATGGGCGGTGGCCTCCAAAGGGTCCACCACCAAGAACGTCCCGCCCACCGTGAGCCCCTTTTCCAGGGTGAGGTGGACCGCCCGCTTGGCCTTCAAAAAGAATACGGCCTTGCCGTACATCTTCGAGGCTGCGACAATGGCTGAGGGGCTGACAACCCCAGCCATTGCTCTCATGCATGCCTCGGTGGTCATGTCAGGATGGGCGTAGCACTTGACGCCCAGTTGTTTCGTAATTAATTGGAAAGTTGGCAGGACTTTGGGAGTGGTGGGGGCTTTGGCCGCCGCCACACCCGCATAGGTGGGCCTGGAAGGCCCTGCTATCGGCGACGGTGTTGCAGTCGCCATTCTAATACGCCCACCCCGAGATCTGCCCAGATGCACGGCAGGGCGTATTTGGTGTCTTTTTCCGTGGGGTGCAGGGAGGGATGGGTGGGGGTGGCTCTCTGGCCTTTATGACAGGTTAAAGTCCAACAGGTTTATTTGGTAGCACAAGCCACTAGCTTTTGGAGCGCTGCCCTTCATCAGGTGAGTGGGAGTTCAGTTCACAAACAGGGCACATAAAGACACAAACTCAATTTACAAAATAATGGTTGGAATGCGCGTCTTTACAGGTAATTAAGTCTTAAAGGTACAGACAATGTGAGTGGAGAGAAGGTTAAGCACAGGTTAAAGAGATGTGTATTGTCTGCAGCCAGGACAGTTAGTCCTGCCAGTTAGTTACAGCAACGTCTGCAAGACGTGTTGGACAGTCGACACGGATGCCATCACCTCACATGAGAACACCATCCACCAGGTACACGGTACATACACTTGCAACTTGGCCACCGTTGTCGACCTGATACGCTGCAGGAAAGGATGTCCTAAGGCATGGTACATTGGGGAGACCATGCAGACGCTACGACAACGGATGAATGAACCGCTCGACAATCACAAGGCAAGAGTGTTCTCTTCCTGTTGGGGAACACTTCAGCGGTCACGGGCAATCGGCCCCTGATCTTCGGGTAAGCGTTCTCCAAGGCAGCCTTCACGATACACGACAATGCAGAGTCGCTGAGCAGAGACTGATAGCCACGTTCTGCACACATGAGGACGGCCTCAACCAGGATCTTGGGTTCATGTCACACTATCTGTAACCCCCACGACTTGCCTGGGCTTGCAAAATCTCACTAACTTTAAGACTTGATTACCTGTAAAGACTCGCATTCCAACCATTATTTTGTAAATTGAGTTTGTGTCTTTATATGCCCTATTTGTGAACACAGCTCCTCACTCACCTGATGAAGGGGCAGCGCTCTGAAAGCTAGTGGCTTGTGCTACCAAATAAACCTGTTGGACTTTAACCTGGTGTTGTGAGACCTCTTACTGTGCTTACCCCAGTCCAACGCCGACATCTCCACTTTATGACAGGCACAGAGAGGGGGTGGATAGAGAAGGAAGGGATAGTAGGTGTGGTGGGTGGGGGGGGGGGGGGGGGGGTATCTCTGCCCTGTTGTTGAGGGACAGTGAGGGAATGAGGGAGGGCGGGGGTCCAGGTGCTCTCTCCCTGGTGTCAGAAAGGGAGAGAGGGGGACGGAGGAGCAGGAGGGAGGACGCGGGACAGGGCACTGAGGTGGGCCGGTGCCCCAGTCAGGAGGAGGAGGGGGGGGTGCCAGTGTTGGGGGCAGCAGCAGTGGGTGGGGGGACTTTAAATCTTCAGCCCAGTGGGCCCAACAAAAAGTTCAGATATAACTTCACCCTCCACTCCTGTAGATGGAAACAATTTATTTCCTTCTTCACCCCCCCCCCCCCCCCGCTCCTTTTTCAGGCACAGACCTTGGTTGGGTTGGGACACCAGTCCTTTTTTTCCTTTCTCTGCTTCAATGGTTTCTGTCCTCCCTCCTGCAGCTGGGAGCTGGGCCCTGAGCCTCCAGGCCCAAGGCTTCCTGTTTTCTGGGCCTCTCTCTCCCAAGGAGAGAGCACTCCCTAGTAGCTGAAGGTTTGGGGCTGATGGTCTTTCCTCCCTGGATGCTTCCAGGGAGGCAGAAGTCCCTTCACCAAAATCCCTCTTTTTTCCCCACAACTCCAATAGCAGTGCACAGAGTGCTATCATTTGGCAGTCTGCCTTCCTGGGAATGCAGATGTATTGAGAGTCTTTAATGACAGGATGACTGTTGACTGATTTATATTAATGTCTATTGGATTATGTCTACCGGAAAGGTGGGCAATATGATTTGGTAAATGCATAATTGCCTTCATGGGGGCAATGTTCTTCTGAGTGATATTGGGCTGCCCGCATTCTATACCTTGCATGCAGGGCTACTTTATATCATTTCCCCATTCGATCGTTTGGTTAAATAAAGTCATATTTTGAAAATCAGTACACTGCATTTCATGAGTCTCTGTATTAGCTTAAGTAGCAATACATAGCCTTGAGAGGAAAACCCCCGTCCACACACCTATATCTGAAAGAGTGAAGGATATTTTGGCTTTTGTTACACCAGATGATTTGAACCAGTTTAAAGTCATACCATTTGGAATGAATAATGCCCGAGCCACATTTCAAAGATTAACTAACAAGGTCATTTCTGGATGACCTAATTATGGAGTGCACTTAGACGATTTGGTGATTTTTCACTCAGATGTGGGAGGAACATTTGGAGCAACTCACAGAATTGTTCGATCACCTTCAGGAGGTGGGCTTGGTGGTAAACTTGGCTAAGAGTGAATTTGGAAAAGCCCTATTGATGTTCCTTGGCCATCCAAGTAGACATGGACAGATGGCGCAACAGGATGTGAAAACAAAAGCTATTGGGGAGACCTGGGGTGGGGCTGGTGAATGAGAGACCTGGGGGGGCAGGACCTGTCTCTGATTCAGACCTGGGGCACGGCCTGACATAGGGTCATCGAAACTAATGAGTCCACGTAGGCAGAAGTCCCATCACCAGAGTTCCTTTATTTACAAGATGTGTGCCATCTACATCAGGAGTGCAAAGGGACAGTCACACCCGTTTAAATACAGGACATGGGGCTCCCTGATTGGGCTATCAATTAGATCTCAATCAGGGAGCTTTTTCGGCACCAATCAAGTAAACGAACTCAAATTAACTTAGGGACAAATTAAAAGGGGCAGCTCCCCAAAAGGAGGGGAAACAGCCTGAACTAAAAATAAAGTCGAAAGGAAACTTAAAACTTTAAATCATAATGTGATTTTCGGGGTTTATAATACACCCCAGCCCCTGCGGTGCCCAGCGAGCACGGAAAGCGTCAACTGCGCCCGTGGACACCGCATGCTCCCTCTCCAGGGACACCTGACCGCGAATATAGCCGTGGCAGAGGGGCAGTCAGAATGGGCGACCCCGTCGATCGCCCGCTGCCTGGACCTGTTGATGGCTAAAGATCTCAATCAGGGAGTTTATACTCAAGCAGGCCTCCCTCAATTGCCTGATTAAAGTCAGCACAGAAACATTGGGGGCGGCACGGTGGCACAGAGGTTAGCGCCACTGCATCACAGTGCAAGGGACCCGAGTTTCAATTACCAGCTTGGGTCCCTGTCTGTGTGGAGTTTGCACATTCTCCCCATGTCTGTGTGGGTTTCCTCCGGGTGCTCCGCATTCCTCCCACAGTCCGAAAGACGTGCTGGTTAGGTGCATTGGCCATTCTAAATTTTCCCTCAGTGTACCCGAACAGGCGCTGGAGTGTGACACCTAGGGGATTTTCACAGTAACTTCATTGCAGTGTTAATGTAAGCCTGCTTGTGACTAATAAACTTTACTTTATTCTCTCCCCACAGATGCTGTCAGACCTGCTGAGGTTTTCAAGCATTTTCTGTTTTTGTTTCAGATTCCAGCATCCGCAGTATTTTGCTTTAACATTATATGGGCGGGGCCTGTCAATCACTCAGTCCCGGGGGCGGGGGCCTGTGACTGAGAGACCAGGGGGGCAAGGCCTGTCAGTGACTCAGACCCATGGGGCAGGGCCTGTCGATGATTCCCACCCGTGGGGGCCAATCACTGGGAGTCCCGAGGGTGGAGTCAACAACTTGGCACAGGGGGTGGGGTTTGTCATAACTCAGGCCAGGGGGGACGGGGCCTGTTCGTGGCTCGTCCCGGGGGCGGGGCTGTAAGTGATTCAAACCCAATGGCTGGGTCTGTCAGTGACTCAAACTCGCTGTCATTAAGAGGCCCGTGGGGTGGAGCCTGTCACTGACTCCAGCCCGGTGGGCGGGGCATGTAATTGATTCAGGCCAGGCGGCGGTTATTCGACCCGGAGGCGGGCCCTGTCACTGATCCACCCGGGAGCGAGGCCAGTGTCTCAGACCCATGGGCGGGGCCTGTCACAGAATCAGAGTTAGGGGTGGGGCCTTTCACTGATTCACTCTGGGGGCGGGGCGTTTCTCTGACTCAGACCCGAGGAAGATGGCGGTTGTGAGTGGGCCTCAGCTTACGGGTTTGGAGCGATTGCCGACAGAAGCGATTCTGATTATCCTGAGGTTCCTGAATTACAGAGACCTGGTCAGGTAATTACGAGAGCGAGACACACAAAGAAAGAGAGCCTCTGACTATCCATTCTGTCTATGTCTCTCAGTTTTATAGACCTCTATCAGTATCCCCTCAGCCTCCGTCTTTCCAGTGAAAATAATACTAGTTCATTCAACCTCTCCTCATAACCAACACCCTCCAGATCAGGCAATATCCTGGTGAGGCTTTTTTGTGCTCTCTCCAAAGCATCCAGGTCCTTCTGCTAGTGTGGTGACCAGAACGGCACACAACACTCCAAATATGGTCTAATCAAGATTTTATACAGTTGCATGATTTGCAAGTGCCCTGGCTGATTGAAGACATGATGTGGAGATTTCCACTCCATCTGATGAAGGAGCAGCGCTCCGAAAGCGAATGGTATTTGCTACCAAATAAATTTGTTGGACTTTAACCTGGCGTTGTTAAAACTGTTACCCCGATTGAAGACAAACATGGCATATGCTGCCTTAATCACCTCGGCCACCTGTGTTGCCACTTTTAGGGAGCTGTGGACCTCAATGCCCATACCCCCCTGTTAATGTTTGCTTAGGGAATGTTGGAGGGGATGGGGAAATGATTACTTCAGGGAATGTTGGACCAGATGGGAAGGAATTGTTTCAGGGAATGCTGGAGAGAATTGGTGAGAGATTACTTATGGACTGTTGGAGAGGATGGGAAGAGGTTGCTTCAGGAAATGTTGGAGACGATGGGGAAGAGATTCCTTTAGGAAATGCTGGTGTAGATGAGGAAACAGATTGTTTCAGGGAGCATTGAAGAGGCCATGGAAGGGCTTGTTTCAGGGAATGTTGGTGAGGATGGGGAAGAGATTGCTTCAGGGAATGTTGGAGAGCATGGAAAGAGATTGCTTGAGGGAATGTTGGAGAGGATGAGAAAGGGATTTGGTCAGCGAATGTTGGAGAGGATGAGGAAGGATTGTTTCAGGGAATGTTGGAGAGGATGGGGAAGAGACTGCTTCAGGTAATCTTGGGGAGGATGGGAAGAGATTCCTTCAGGGAACATTGGGGAGAGGAATGGTAGGGCATTGGGGAGAGTTATAGAACAAAGAGATCTAGGGATACAGGTTCATAGCTCTATGAAAGTGGAGTCACAGGTGGACAGGGTAGTGAAGAAGGTGTTCGGCATGCTTGGTTTCATTGGTCAGGACGTTGAATACAGGAATTGGGACGTCTTGTTGAAATTGTACAAGGCATTGGTAAGGCCACACTTGGAATAGTGTGCACAGTTCTGGTCACCCTATTATCAAAAGGATATTATTAAACTAGAAAGAGCGCAGAAAAGATTTACGAGGATGCGACTGGAACTTGATGGTTTGAGTTATAAGAAAAGGCTGGATAGACTGGGACTTTTTCTCTGGAGCATAGGAGGCTTGGGGGTGATCTTACAGAGGTCTATAAAATAATGAGGGGCATAGATGAGGCAGATAATCAACATCTTTTCCCAAAGGTAGGGGAATATAAAACTAGAGGGCATGGGTTTAATGTGAGAGGGGAGAGATACAAAAGGGTCTCGAGGTGCAATTTTTCCAGACACAGATTGGTGAGTGTCTGGAATGAGCTCGTAGTCCTTATTTGCTACCAAATAAACCTGTTGGACTTTAACCTGGTGTTGTGAGACTTCTTACTGGAATGAGCTGCCAGAGATACAAAGAACAAAGAAAATTACAGCACAGGAACAGGTCTTTCGGCCCTCCAAGTCTGCACCGACCATGCTGCCTGACTGAACTAAAACCCCATACCCTTCTGGGGACCATCTCCCTCTATTCCCATCCTATCATGTATTTGTCAAGACGCCCCTTAAAACTCACTACCGTATCCGCTTCCACTACCTCCCCCGGCAATGAGTTCCAGGCACCCACTACTCTCTGTGTAAAAAATCTGTCTCGTACATCTCCTTTAAACCTTGCCCCTCGCACCTTAAAACTGTGTCCCCTAGTAATTGACTCTTCCACCCTGGGAAAAAGCTTCTGACTATCCACTCTGTCCATGCCTCTCATAATCTTGTAGACTTCTATCAGGTCACCCTCAACCTCCGTCGTTCTAGTGAGAACAAACCAAGTTTCTCCAACCTCTCCTCATAGCTAATGCCCTCCATACCAGGCAACATCCTGGTAAATCTTTTCTGTACCCTCTCCAAAGTCTCCACATCCTTCTGGTAGTTTGGCGTCCAGAATTGAACACTATATTCCAAGTGCGGCCTAACTAAGGTTCTATAAAGCTGCAACATGACTTGCCAATTTTTAAACTCAATACCCCGGCCGATGAAGGCAAGCATGCCGTATGCCTTCTTGGCTACCTTCTCCACCTGCACTGCCACTTTCAGTGACCTGTGTACCTGTACACCCAGATCCCTTTGCCGATCAATACTCTGAAGGGTTTTGCCATTCACTGTATATTTCCTATCTGTATTAGACCTTCCAAAATGCATTACCTCCCATTTGTCCGGATTAAACTCCATCTGCCATCTCTCCGCCCAAGTCTCCAACTGATCTATATCCTGCTGTATCCTTTGATGGTCCTCATTGCTATCCGCAAATCCACCAACCTTTGTGTCGTCTGCAAACTTACTAATCAAACCAAGATCACAGCAGGCAGTCCATTCCACACCCCAACCACTCTCTGAGTAAAGAACCTACCTCGGACAGCCCTCCTATATCTCCCACCATGAACCTTATAGTTATGCCATTTTTAGGGAATGTTGGAGTGGATGGAAGGAGATTGTTTTGGGGAATGTGGGCGATCAAGTGCGGCACGGTGGCATAGTGGTTAGCACTGCTGCCTCACATCTTCAGGGTCCTGCGTTCGATTCTCGGCTTGGGTTGCTGTCTGTGTGGAGTTTGCACATTCTCTCTGTGTCTGCGTTGGTTTCCTCTGGGTGCTCCTCTTTCCTCCCACAGATGTGCAGGTTAGATTGATTGGCCATGCTAAATGGACCCTTAGTGTCACGGGATGCGTAGGTTAGAGGGATTAGCGTGGTAAATATATGGGAATTGGGCCTGGGTGATGTCGGTGCAGAGATGATGGGCTGAATTGCCTCCTTCTGCGCTGTTGGGATTCGATGTTTCTATGTTGGAGAGGATAAGGCAGAGATTTTTTTCAGGGAATGTTGGAGAGGGTGTGAAGGGATTGCATCAGAAAATATTGGAGGGGATGGGAAGAGATTGTTTCTGTGAATGTTGAAGTGGATGGGAAAGAGATTGTTTTAAGGAATGTTGGGGAGAATGGGCAAGCGATTACTTCAGGGAATGTTGGTGGGGATGGAGAAGGGAGTGTTTCAGGGAATGTTGGAGAGGACGTACTCCCACTTGGAAATATGTGGAAATATTAGCCAGAGGCAAAATGGTTTTTTGAGGGGGAGGTCATGTCTCACTAACCTGATCGAGCATTTTGAGAAAGTGACAACGGTGGTTGATGATGGTAGGCTAGTGGATGTTGTCTACATGGACTTCAGTAAGGCCTTTGATAAGGTCCCTCATGGCAGACTGGTACAGAAGGGTTTGCACAGGATCAGAGGTGAGCTGGCAAAATGAATAGAGAATTGGCTCGGTCATGGACGACCGAAGACAGTGAAAGGATGCGTTTCTGAATGGAGGGCTGTGACAAGTGGCGTCCCTCAGAGATCAGTGCTGGGACCGTTGTAATATATATAAATGATTTGGGGGAAAATGTAACTGGTTTGATTAGTAAGTTTGTGGGCGACACAAAGGTTGCTCGAATCGGAGTGAGTGGGAAGCAGAGTGTGAGCTGTAAGGGCTTTGGCTCACAGGGCTTCGGGGGACAGGGCGAGCAGGGGGAGTTTTAATTCTTAGTTTTTAATTCTTATTTACTTTTCTCTGTGTACCTTGGTAAAAAGGGTCAAATATGAGTGTGAAGCCAGTGTGTTGTTCCCAGTGTAGGATGTGGTAGGTCCTGGAGGCATCTGGCCTCCCGGACATCCACATCTGTGAGGGGTGTGTCGAGCTGCGGTTCCTGAGGGACCGTGTTAAGGAGCTGGAACTGCAGCTCGAGGATCTTAGGCTGTTAAGGGAGAATGAGGAGGTGATAGACAAGAGCTATCATCAGGTGGTCACCCCAGGGACACGGGTGGAGGCCAAGTGGGTGACGGCCCGGTGGATGTGTCCCTACACAACAAGTACTCCTGCTTGAGTGCTGCTGGGGGGGGACAGCCTGCCTGGGGGAAGCAGCAGTGGCCGTGTCTCCGGAGTGGAGTCCAGCCCTGTAACTCAGAGGGCTAAGGAAAAGAACAAGAACAAAGAACAGTACAGCACAGGAAACAGGCCCTTCGGCCCTCCAAGCCTGTGCCGCTCCTTGGTCCAACTAGACCAATCGTTTGTATCCCTCCATTCCCAGGCTGCTCATGTGACTATCCAGGTAAGTCTTAAACGATGTCAGCGTGCCTGCCTCCACCACCCTACTTGGCAGCGCATTCCAGGCCCCCACCACCCTCTGTAAAAAACGTCCCTCTGATATCTGAGTTATACTTCGCCCCTCTCACCTTGAGCCCGTGACCCGTCGTGATCGTCACCTCCGACCTGGGAAAAAGCTTCCCACTGTTCACCCTATCTATACCCTTCATAATCTTGTACACCTCTATTAGATCTCCCCTCATTCTCCGTCTTTCCAAGGAGAACAACCCCAGTCTACCCAATCTCTCCTCATAGCTAAGACCCTCCATACCAGGCAACATCCTGGTAAACCTTCTCTGCACACTCTCTCACGCCTCCACGTCCTTCTGGTAGTTCGGCGACCAGAACTGGACGCAGTACTCCAAATGTGGCCTAACCAGCGTTCTATGCAGCTGCATCATCAGACTCCAGCTTTTATACTCTATACCCCGTCCTATAAAGGCAAGCATACCATATGCCTTCTTCACCACCTTCTCCACCTGTGTTGCCACCTTCAAGGATTTGTGGACTTGCACACCTAGGTCCCTCTGTGTTTCTATACTTCTGATGACTCTGCCATTTATTGTATAACTCCTCCCTACATTATTTCTTCCAAAATGCATCACTTCGCATTTCTCCGGATTAAACTCCATCTGCCACCTCTTCGCCCAATTTTCCAGCCTATCTATATCCTGCTGTATTGCCCGACAATGCTCTTCGCTATCCGCAAGTCCAGCCATCTTCGTGTCATCCGCAAACTTGCTGATTACACCAGTTACACCTTCCAAATCATTTATATATATCACAAACAGCAGAGGTCCCAGTACAGAGCCCTGCGGAACACCACTGGTCACAGACCTCCAGCCGGAAAAAGACCCTTCGACCACTACCCTCTGTCTCCTATGGCCAAGCCAGTTCTCCACCCATCTAGCCACTTCTCCTTGTATCCCATGAGCCTTAACTTTCTTAACCAACCTGCCATGTGGGACTTTGTCAAATGCCTTACTGAAATCCATATAGACGACATCCACGGCCCTTCCTTCATCAACCGTTTTTGTCACTTCCTCAAAAAACTCCACCAAATTTGTAAGGCACGACCTCCCTCTTACAAAACCATGCTGTCTGTCACTAATGAGATTGTTCCGTTCTAAATGCACATACATCCTGTCTCTAAGAATCCTCTCCAACAACTTCCCTACCACGGACGTCAAGCTCACCAGCCTATAATTTCCTGGGTTAGAGAAGGAAGGTGGTGTTAATCAGGGACTCGACAGTAAGGGGTTCGGACAGGTGTTTTTGCGGAGGTAGGCGGGAGTCTCGGATGGTGGTCTCCCTCCCTGGGGCCGGGATCCAGGATGTCGCTGATCGAGTCCCAGAGATCCTGAGGTGGGAGGGAGAGGAGCCAGAGGTAGCGGTACATATTGGTACCGCTGATGTGGGTAGGAAGGGGTCATGAAAAGAGAGTATAGGGAATTAGGGAGACAGCTGAGAAGGAGGAAAGCAAAGGTAGTAATCTCAGGATTGCTGCCTGTGCCACGGGAAGGTGAGGGCAGGAATGGAGTGAGGTGGAGGATCAATGTGTGGCTGAGGGACTGGTGCAGGGGGCAGGGATTCAGGTTCCTGGACCATTGGGACCTCTTTAGGGGCAGGTGTGAACTGTACACAAAAAACGGGTGGCACTTGAATCCCAGGGGGACCAATATGCTGGCGGGAAGGTTGGCTAAGGCTACTGGGGAGAGTTTAAACTAGGGAGGTTGGGGGGAGGGGATCGAGACGAGGAGACTGGGAGCGAGGAAGTTAGCTCGCAAACAGAGAAGGGTTATAGACAGTGCAAGAGGGAGGATGGACGGGGGATAGAGAAGGGGAGAGCTCAGACCAAAGGATTGAGATGTGTTTACTTTAATGCCAGGAGTATAGTGAATAAAGGGGATGAGCTCAGAGCGTGGATCGATGCCTGGAAGTGTGATGTGGTGGCCATTATGGAGACTTGGATGTCTCAGGGTCAGGACTGGATACTCCAGATGTCGGGATTCAGATGCTTCAGGAAGGACAGGGAGGGAGGCAAGAGAGGGGGTGGAGTGGCACTGTTGATCAGGGATAGTGTCACAGCTGTAGAGAAGGTGTATGCTGTGGAGGGATTGTCTACAGAGTCTCTGTGGGTGGAAGTTCGGAGTGGGAAGGGGTCGATCACTTTGCTAGGAGTTTTCTATAGGCCGCCCAATAGTGACAGGGAGGTGGAGGAGCAGATAGGGAAACAGATCCTGGAGAGATGCAGTAATAGCAGAGTTGTTGTGATGGGAGACTTTAATTTCCCAAACATAGATTGGAATATCCCTCGGGTAAGGGGATTGGATGTGGAGGAGTTCATTAGGTGTGTTCAGGAGGGTTTCCTGATGCAGCATGTGGACAAGCCTACAAGAGGAGAGGCTGTACTTGATCTGATACTGACCAATGAACCTGGACAGGTGTCAGATCTCTCAGTGGGAGAGCATCTTCGGGGTAGCGATCATAACTCTATCTCCTTTATGCTTGCATTGGAAAAAGAGAGGATCAGGCTAGCTGGGAAAGCATTTATACGGAGTAAGGGGAAATATGAAGGCATAAGGCAGCAAATTAGAGGAGTAAATTGGAAGGAAGTATTCTCGGGGAAATGTACTGAAGAGAGGTGGCAGTTTTTCAAGGAATGTCTGTCTCGAGTTCGACAGGACAACGTTCCGAGCAGACAGGGGGGTGTTGGTAGGTTAAAGGAACCATGGTGCACGAAAGCTGTGTGGGACCGAGTCGCGAAGAAAAGGAAAGCGTACAAAAGGTTCAGAGAGCTTGGCAAAGATAGGGATCTAGATGAGTATACGGCTTGTAGGAAGGGACTAAAGAAGGAAATTAGGAGAGCCAGAAGGGGTCACGAGAAGGCCTTGGCAGGTAGGATTAAGGAGAACCCTAAGGCGTTCTATAAATATGTGAAAAGTAAAAGGATGAGGTGTGAAGGAAAAGGGCCTATAAAAGGTGAAGGCGGGAAAATCTGTACGGAACCAGTAGAAATGGCAGAGGTGCTCAATGAGTATTTTGCCTCGGTTTTCACAGAGGAAAAGGACCTGGGTGGATGTACTGCGGGCTTGCGGTGGACTGAAAAGATTGAGTATGTGGACTTTTAAGAAAGAGGTTGTGCTGGAATCTTTGAATGGCATCAAGATAGATAAGTCGCCGGGTCCGGATGGGATGTACCCCAGGTTACTGTGGGAGGTGAAGGAAGAGATTGCAGAGCCTCTGGCAATGATCTTTGCGTCGTCGATGGAGACGGGAGAGGTGCTGGAGGATTGCGGATGTGGTTCCTATTTTCAAGAAGGGGAATAGGGATAGCCCAGGAAATTGCTGACCGGTGAGTCTAACGTCAGTGGTTGGTGAGCTGATGGAGAAGATCCTGAGGGACAGGATTTATGAGCATTTAGAGAGGTTTAGCATGCTCAAGAATACGCAGCACGGCTTTGTCAAAGGCAGATCGTACCTTACGAGCCTGGTGGAATTTTTTGAAAATGTGACTAAACACATTGGCGAAGGGAAAGCAGTAGATGTGGTTTATATGGATTTTAGCAAGGCATTCGATAAGGTCCCCCATGCAAGGCTTCTCGAAAAAGTGAGAGGGCATGGGATCCAAGGGGCTGCTGCCCTGTGGATCCAGAACTGGCTTGCCCAAAGGAGGCAGAGAGGTGTATAGATGGGTCTTTTTCTAAATGGAGGTCGGTCACCAGTCGTGTGCCCCAGGTATCTGTTCTGGGACCCTTGCTGTTTGTCATTTTCATAAATGACCTGGATGAGGAAGTGGAGGGATGGGTTGGTACGTTTGCCGACGACACGAAGGTTGGTGGGGTTGTGGATAGTCTGGAGGGATGTCAGAAGTTACAGAGGGACATAGATAGGATGCAAGACTGGGCGGAGAAGTGGCAGAAGGACTTCATAGAAACCCTACAGTGCAGGAAGAGGCCATTCGGCCCATCGAGTCTGCACCAACCACAATCGCACCCAGGCACTACCCCCATATCCCTGCATATTTTACCCACTAATCCCTCTAACCTACACATTTCAGGACACTAAGGGGCAATTTTAGTATGGCCAATCAACCTCACCCGCACATCTTTGGACTGTGGGAGGAAACCGGAGCACCCGGAGGAAACCCACGCAGACACGAGGAGAATGTGCAAACTCCACACAGACAGTGACCCAAGCTGGGAATCGAACCCAGGTCACTGGAGCTGTGAAGCAGCAGTGCTAACCACTGTGCTACCGTGCCAACTTCAACCAAGATAAATGCGTAGTGGTCCATTTTGGCAGGTCAAATGGGATGGGGCGGCACGGTAGCACAGTGGTTAGCACTGCTGCTTCACAGCTCCAGGGTCCCGGGTTCGATTCCTGGCTCGGGTCACTGTCTGTGTGGAGTTTGCACATTCTCCTCGTGTCTGCGTGGGTTTCCTCCGGGTGCTCCGGTTTCCTCCCACAGTCCAAAGATGTGCGGGTTAGGTTGATTGGCCAGGTTAAAAATTGCCCCTTAGAGTCCTGAGATGCGTAGGTTAGCGGGATTAGTGGGTAAATATGTGGGGGTAGGGCCTGGGTGGGATTGTGGTCGGTGCACACTCGATGGGCCGAATGGCCTCCTTCTGCACTGCAGGGTTTCAATGATTTCTATGATTTCTATGAAGGAGTACAATATAAAGGGAAAGACTTTTAGTACTGTGGAGGATCAGAAGGACCTTGGGGTCCGGGTCCGTAGGACTCTAAAATCAGCCCCGCAGGTGGAGGAGGTGGTTAAGAAGGCGTATGGTGTGCTGGCCTTTATCAATCGAGGGATTGAGTTTCGGAGTCCAGGTATAATGATGCAGCTATATAAGACCCTCTTCAGACCCCACTTGGAGTACTGTGCTCACTTCTGGTCGCCTCATTACAGGAAGGATGTGGAAATGATTGAAAGGGTACAGAGGAGATTTACAAGGATGTTGCCTGGATTGAGTGGCATGCCTTATGAGGATAGGCTGAGGGAGCTCGGTCTTTTCTCCTTGGAGAGACATAGGATGAGAGGAGACCTAATAGAGGTATATAAGATGTTGAGAGGCATAGATCGGGTGGACTCTCAGAGGCTTTTTCCCAGGGTGGAAATGGCTGCTACGAGAGGACACAGGTTTAAGGTGCTGGGGTGTAGGTACAGGGGAAATGTTCGGGGGAAGTTTTTCACACAGAGGGTGGTGGGCGAGTGGAATCGGCTGCCGTCAGTGGTGGTGGAGGCAAACTCAATAGGGACTTTTAAGAGACTCCTGGATAAGTACATGGGACTTAGTAGGATGGAGGGTTATAGGTAGCCCTGGAAGGTAGGGATATGTTCGGCACAACTTGTGGGGCCGAAAGGCCTGTTTGTGCTGTAGTTATTTAAAAAAAGAATCGTGGAGAGCAATGAGGACCGTCAGAGGATACAGCAAAATATAAATCGGATCGAGAGATTTGGGCGGAGAGATGGCAGATGGAGTTTAATCCGGACAAATGTGAGGTCGTGCATTTTGGAAGGTCTACATCAATGGTAAATATACAGTAAATGGCAGAACCCTTAAGAGTGTTGATCGGCAGAGGGATCTGGGTGTACAGGTACACAGATCACTGAAAGTGGCAACGCAGGTGGAGAAGGTAGTCAAGAAGGCATACAGTAGACTTGCCTTCATCGGCCGGGACATTGAGCTTAAAAATTGGCAAGTCATGTTGCAGCTTTATAGAACCTTAGTTTGACTGCACTTGGAATGTAGTGTTCAATTCTGGTTGCCACACTACCAGAAGGATGTGGAGACTTTGGAGAGGGTACAGAAAAGATTTACCAGGATGTTGCCTGGTAAGATTTTCCTGGATGTTGCATTAGCTATATGGGGAGGTTGGAGAAACTTGGCTTATTTTCACTGGAATGACAGAGGTTGAGGGGTGACCTGATAGAAATCTGCAAGATTATGAGGGGCATGGACTGAGTGGATAGTCAGAAGCTTTTTCCCAGGGTGGAAGAGTCAATTACTAGAGGGCATAGGTTTAAGGTGCGAGGCAAGTGGTGTGTGCCTGGAACTCACTGCCGGGGGAGATAGTGGAAGCAGATACGATAGTGACTTTTAAAAGGTGTCTTGATAAATCCATGAATAGGATGGTTCAGGGAATGTTTGCGAGAATGGGAAGACATTTTTTCTGGGAATGTTGGAAAGGATGAGAAGAAATTGTTTTTGTGAATGTTGGAGATATTGCTTTTGTGAATGTTGGAGAGGAAGGGGAAGAGATCGCTCAGGGAATATGGGAGAGGATGGAGAGGTGATTGCTTAGGGAATGTGGGAGAGGATGGGACAAGATTGTTTCAGGCAATGTTGGAGAGAGTGAGGAAGAGATTTGTTCAGGGAATGTTGGAGAGGATGGGCAGAGATTGTTTCAGGGAATCTTGGCAAGGATGGGGAAGAGATTGCTTCAGGGAATGTTGGCAAGAATAGGAAGAGAATTTTTCAGGGAATGTTGGAGAGGATAGGGAATAGATCGCTTCAGGGAATGTTGGAGGGAGTGGGAAGAGATTGTTTCAGGGAATGTTGGAGAGGATGGGCAGAGTGTCCCAGGGAACGTTGGAATGGATGAGAAAAAGATTGGTTCAGGGATGTTGGTGTGGATGTGAAAAAGATTGTTGCAGGGAATGTTGGAAATGATGGGCAAGAGACTGCTTCTGGGAATGTTGCAGAGGGTGTTAAAAGTTTCCTTCAGGGAATGTTGGGGAAGACTTGGAAGTGATTACCTCAAGAAGTGTTGGAGATTTTGGGAAGATATTGCTTTTGTGAATGTTGGAGAGGAAGGGGAAGAGATCGCTCAGGGAATATGGGAGAACATGGGAAAAGATTGCTATAGCGAATATTGGAGAGGATGGGGAAGAGATTGTTTCAGGGAATGTTTGAGTGGATATGAAAGAGATTGTTTCAGGAATGTTGGAGAGAATGGAAAGACATTTTTTCAGGGTATGTTGGAGAGGATGAAGAAGAGATTGTTTAGGGAATGTTGGAGAGGATGGGAAGAAATTGTTTCAGGCAATGTTGGAGAGAATGAGGAATAGATTGCTGAAGGGAATGTTGGAGAGAATGGGGAAGAGATTTGTTCAGAGAATGTTGGAGAGGATGGGAAGAGATTATTGCCTTGAGAGAAATCTTTGTATCCTCACTGGCTACAGGGGAGGTACACACAGTAAGGAATCTAACAACACCAGGTTAAAGTCCAACAGGTTTATTTGGTAGCAAACGCCACTAGCTTTTGGAGCGCTGCTCCTTCGTCAGGTGAGTGGGAGATCTGCTAACAAACAGCAAACAGGGCATATAAAGACACAAACTCAAGTTACAGAATAATGAATAATGATTGGAATGCGAGTCTTTACAGCTAATCAAGTCTTAAAGGTACAGACAATGTGAGTGGAGAGAGCATTTAGCACAGGTTAAAGAGATGTGTATTGTCTCCAGACAGGACAGCCAGTGAGATTTTGCAAGTCCAGGCAAGTTGTGGGGGTTACAGATAGTGTGACATGAACCCAAGATCCCGGTTGAGGCCGTCCTCGTGTGCCAGCTCCAAGTGGAGAGGTTCTCCAAGAAGATCGTGCATGTCGACAAAGACATCAAGTTTCTACAAAGATGCAAGGAGGGGCAGGACTGGCAGTTCAATGTTCCAGGGTTCCAATGTTTCAGGCGGGATAGAGGCAGAGGGATAAAAGGTGGGGGGGGGGGTGGCATTGTCGGTTACAGCGGTACTCAGGCAGGATAGATTAGGGAGCTTGTCTACAGAGGCCCTATGGGTGGAGCTGAGAAACAGGAAAGGTACGACCACATTAATGGGGTTGTATTATAGACCACCCAATAGTCAGCAAAAATTAGAGGAGCAAATCAGCAGAGAGATAGCTGACAACTGCAAGAAACAAAGTTGTGATAGCAGGGGATTTTAATTTTCCACATATAGATTGGGACTCGCATACTGTTCAAGGTTTAGACGGGGTAGTTTCTAAAATGTGTTCAGGAGAATTTTCTACATCAGTATATAGAGGTGCCAACTAGAGAGGATGCGATATTGGATCTCCTATTGGGAAATGAGTTAGGGCAGGTGATGGATGTGAGTGTGAGGGAACACTTTGGATCCAGTGATCATAATGCCATTAGTTTCAACCTGATCATGGATAAGGATAGATCTGGTCCTCGAGTTGAAGTTCTGAACTGGAAAAAGGCCAAATTTGATGAAATGAGAAGGGATCTGGGAAGTGTGGATTGGCACAGGCTGTTCTCTGGTAAGGATATAAATGGAAAGTGGGAGGCCTTCAGAGGAGAAATTTTGAGAGTGCAGAGTTTGTATGTTCCTGTCAGGATTAAAGGCAAAGTAAATCGGAATAAGGAACCTTGGTTCTCGAGGGAGATTGTAACACTGATTAAGAGGAAGAGAGAGTTGTATGAAATGTACAGGCAGCAAGGAACAGATCAGATGCTCGAGGAGTATAAAAAGTGCAAGAAGCTACTTAAGAGGGAAATCAGGAAGGCTAAAAGAAGACACGAGGTTGCTTTGGCAGACAGAGTGAAGGAAAATCCAAAGAGCTTCTATAGGTATGTTAGGAGCGAAAGGATAGTGAGGGATAAAATTGGTCCTCTTGAAGACCAGAGTGGTAGACTGTGTATGGAACCAAAAGAGATGGGGGAGATACTAAATGGTTTTTTTGCATCCGTATTTAATGAGGAAACGGGCATGGAGTCTACGGAAATAGGGCAAACAGGTAGGGAGGTCATGGAACCTTTACAGATTAAAGGGGAGGAGGTGCTTGCTGTCTTGAGGCAAATCAGAGTGGATAAACCCCCAGGACTGGACAGGGTATTCCCACGGACCTTGAGGGAAGCTAGTGTTGAACTTGCAGGGACCCTGGCAGACATATTTAAAATGTCAGTATTCACGGGGGAGGTGCCGGATGATTGGAGGGTGGCTCATGTTGTTCCGTTGTTTAAAAAAGGTTCCAACAGAAATCTGGGAAATTATAGGCCAGTAAGTTTGACGTTGGTGGTGGGCAAGTTATTGGAAGGTGTGATAAGGGATAGGATCTACAAATATTTGGATAGACAGGGACTTATTAGGGAGAGTCAACATGGCTTTGTGCATGGTAGTCATGTTTGACCAATCTATTAGAGTTTTTCGAGGAGGTTACCAGGAAAGTGGATGAAGGAAGGCGGTGGATGTTGTCTACCTGGATTTCAGCAAGGCCTTTGACAAGGTCCCTCATGGGAGGTTAGTTAGGAAGGTTCAGTCACTGGGTATACATGGGGAGGTAGTAAATTGGATTAGACACTGGCTCAATGGAAGAACACAGTAAGAAGTTTAACAACACCAGGTTAAAGTCCAACAGGTTTATTTGGTAGCAAAAGCCACACAAGCTTTCGGAGCCCCAAGCCCCTTCTTCAGGTGAGTGGGAATTCTGTTCTGTTTGTGAACAGAATTCCCACTCACCTGAAGAAGGGGCTTGGGTCTCCGAAAGCTTGTGTGGCTTTTGCTACCAAATAAACCTGTTGGACTTTAACCTGGTGTTGTTAAACTTCTTACTGTGTTTACGCCAGTCCAACGCTGGCATCTCCACATCAATGGAAGAAGCTAGAGAGTGGTTGTGGAGGATTGCTTCTGAGTGGAGGCCTTAGTGGTGTGCCGCAGGGATCGGTGTTGGGTCCATTGTTGTTTGTCATCTGTATCAATGATCTGGATGATAATGTGGTAAATTGGATCAGCAAATTTGCTGATGATACAAAGATTGGAGGTGTAGTGGACAGTGAGGAAGGTTTTCAAAGCTTGCAGAGGGATTTGGACCAACTAGAAAAATGGGCTGGAAAATGGCAAATGGAATTTAACGCAGACAAGTGTGAGATATTGCACTTTGGAAGGACAAACCAAAGTAGAACGTACAGGGTAAATGGTCGGACTCTGAAGAGTGCAGTTGAACAGAGGGATCTGGGAATACAGGTACAGAATTCCCTAAAAGTGACGTCACAGGTGGATAGGGTCGTAAAGAGTGCCTTTGGTACATTGGCCTTTATAAATCGGAGTATCGAGTATAAAAGTTGGAGTGTTATGGTAAGCTTATATAATGATGTGGAGATGCCGTCGTTGGACTGGGGTAAACACAGTAAGAGTTTTAACAACACCAGATTAAAGTCCAACTTGTTTATTTGGTAGCAAATGCCATTTGGCATTTGCTACCAAATAAACCTGTTGGACTTTAACCTGGTGTTGTTAAAACTCTTACAAGGTTATATAAGGCATTGGTGAGGCTGAATTTAGAGTATTGTGTACAGTTTGGTCACCTAGTTACAGGAAGGATGTAAATAAGGTTGAAAGAGTGCAGAGAAGGTTCACAAGGATGTTGCCGAGACTTGAGAAGCTGAGTTACAGAGAGAGATTGAATAGGTTGGGACTTTATTCCCTGCAGCGTAGAAGAATGAGGGGAGATTTGATAGAGGTGTATAAGATTTTGATGTGTATAGATTGAGTGAATGCAAGCAGGCTTTTTCCACTGAGGCTAGGGGAGGAAAAAACCAGAGGGCATGTGCTAAGGATGAAAGGAGAAAAGTTTAAAGGGAATATTAGGGGGGGCTTCTTCACGCAGAGAGTGGTGGGAGTGTGGAATGAGCTGCTGGATAAAGTGGTAAATGCTTTTAACATTTAAACACTTTTAACATTTACGAAAAACTTGGACGGGTTCATGGATGAAAGAGGTGTGGAGGGATATAGTCCAAGTCCAGGTCAGTGGGACTAGGCAAAAAATGGTTCGGCACAGACAAGAAGGGCCAAAAGGCCTGTTTCTGAGCTGTAATTTTCTATGGTTCTATGTCAGATAGGATGGGGAAATCATTGCTTCAGGCAATGCTGGAGAGGATGGGACGCGATGGCTTCAGGGAATGTTGGAGAGGATGGGGAAGAGGTTATATCAATGAATGCTGGAGGGGATAGAATAGAGTTTGCTTCAGGGAATGTTGGAGAGGATGGAAAGAGATTGCTTCAGGGAATGTTGGAGGGGATGGGAAAGACTTTCAGGGAATGTTGGAGTGGATGGGAAGAGATTGTTTCAGGGAATGTTGGAGGGGATGGGAAGACTTTGTTTCAGGGAATGTTGGAGATGATAGGGAAGCGATTGCTTCAGGGAATGTTGGAGAGGTTGAGGAAGACGTTTTTTGGGAAATGTTGGAGAGGAATGGAAGGCATTGTTTCAGGGAATGTTGCATGGGATGGGAAGACATTGTTTCAGTTAATGTAGGAGGGGATGGAGAAGAGATTGATTGGGCAATATTGGCAAGCATCAGGAAGAGATTGTTGAAGGGAATGTTGGAGAGGATGGGGAAGATGTTTCAGGGAATGTTGGTGATATGAAGTGATTGTTTCATGGAATGTTAGAGAGGATGGGGAATATTGTAATAGATGGGGAAGAGATTGCTTGGAAATGTTGGAGGGGATGAGGAAGACATTGCTTCCAGGGATATTGTCACAGATGGGGAAGAGATTGCTTAGGAAATGTTGGAGAGGATGGGACAAGATTGTTTCAGAGAATGTTGGAGAGGGTGGGGAAGACACTGCTTCTGCGAATATAGAAACAGATGGGGAAAATATTGATTCAGGTAATGTTGGAGAAAATGGGAAAGATATTGCTCAGGAAATGTTGGAGTGGTTGGGAAGAGAGTGTTTAAGGGATATTGGAGAGCATGTGGATGAAATTGTTTCGGGGAATGTTGGAGAGGATGGGGAAGAGATTGTTGCAGGGAATGTTGTAGAGGATGGGAAGAAATTGCTTCAGGGAATGTTGGACTGGATGTGCAAGAGATTCCTCAAGGAATGTTGGAAAGGATTGGGAAGAGATTGTTACAGTGAATGTTGGAGGGGAATGGGAAGACTTTGTTTCAGGGAATGTTGGAGAGGATGGGGAAGAGATTGCTTCAGGGAATGTTGCAAAGAATGGGAAGAGATTGTTTCAGGGAATGTTGGAGAACATGGGAAAGGATTGCTTCAGGAATGTTGGAGAGGATGGGAAGAGGGACCGTGTTAGGGAGCTGGAACTGCAGCTCGAGGATCTTAGGCTGATGAGGGAGAATGAGGAGGTGATAGGAAAGCTATATAGAAAGCTCAGGTGGTTAGGGGCTGTAAAAGACTGGGCCTTGTGATTGGGGACTCCACAATTAAGGGGACAGATAGGAGGGTCGGAACTAAAGGTAGGGACTCAGGGTTGGTGTGTTGCCTACCAGGGGCTGGGGTCCGGGATGTGTCTGACAGGGTATTCAGGACTCTTAGGGGGGAGGGAGATAAACCACAAGTTATTGTACATGTGGGGACACACGACATAGGGAGGATAGGGGAAGGGGATATTAGGCAGGGATTTATGGAGTTGGGGTGGAAACTAAAGGCCAAGACTGACAGAGTAGTTATCTCTGGACTCTTGCCTGTACCACGGGATAGTTTAGAGAGGAATAGGGAGAGGGAAGGTTTGAATTCATGGCTGAGGGGATGGTGCAGGAGGGAGGGGTTCAGGTACTTAAGCAATTGGGGCTCGTACTGGGGAAGGTGTGACCTCTATGAGAAGGATGGTCTACACCTTAATCAGAAGGGGACCAATATCCTGGGGGGTAAATTTGCTAAGGCCATGCAAGGAGGTTTAAACTGATTCGGGGGGGGGGAGGGATCCTGAGTAGTGGGGCTGAAAGTGAGGGATGCATGGATGGGGACTGCAATGCACGGCATTGCAGAGGTGGGGTGGAGCAGGGTTTGAAATGTGTATACTTCAATGCCAGGAGTATTCGCAATAAAGTGGGTGAACTTGCAGCGTGGATCAGTACCTGGGACTTCGATGTTGTGGCTATTTCAGAGACATGGATAGAGCAGGGGCAGGAATGGATGCTGCAGGTCCCGGGGTTCAAATGTTTTAGTCGAAGTAGGGAAGGAGGTAGAAGAGGGGGAGGGGTAGCATTATTGGTCAGAGATTGTATCACAGTGTCAGAGAGGAGGTTTGATGAGGACTTATCTGTTGAGGTAGTATGGGCGGAGATTAGAAATAGGAGAGGAGAGGTCACCCTGTTGGGAGTCTTTTATAGACCTCCTAAAAGTTCTAGAGAGGTTGAGGAAAGGATTGCGGAGTCAATCCTGCTTAGGAGTGAAAGTAATAGGGCAATTGTTATGGGGGATTTTAACTTGACTAATATTGACTGGAATTGTTATAGCTCTAGCTCGTTAGAGGGGTCAGTTTTTGTTCAAAGCGTGCAGGAAGGTTTTTTGACTCAGTATGTAGACAGGCCAACTAGAGGTGAGGCTATATTGGATCTGGTGCTGGGAAATGAGCCAGACCAGGTGCTAGACTTGGAAGTTGGTGTGCATTTTGGTGATAGTGACCACAATTCGGTTACGTTCACCTTAGTGATGGAAAGGGATAGGCATGAACCTCGGGCCAGTGGTTTTAGCTGGGGGAAGGGTAATTATGAGGCTATTAGGAGAGAATTAGGAAACATAGGTTGGACTAGGAGATTACAGGGACTGGGAACGTCCGACATGTGGAGTTTTTTCAAGGAGCAGCTACTGCGAGTCTGTGATAGGTATGTCCCTGTCAGGCAAGGAGGAATTGGTAGGGCTAGGGAACCGTGGTGCACCAAAAAAGTTTCTTTGTTGGTTAAAAAGAAAAAGGAGGCTTATGTTCGGATGAGACGTGAGCACTCGGGTAGTGCACTAGAAAGCTTTAGATTGGCTAAGAGGGAGTTGAAGAGCGAGCTTAGAAGGGCTAAAAGGGGACATGAGAAGACTTTGGCGGATAGGGTTAAAGAGAATCCTAAGGCGTTCTATAGGTATGTCAAGAACAGAAGGTTGGTTAGAGCAAGTTTAGGGCCAGTTATAGATGGCAGAGGGAAGTTATGTGTGGAACCGGAGGAGATTGGTGAAGCATTGAACCAATATTTCTCTTCGGTGTTCACGCAAGGGGACATGAATATAGCTGAGGAGGACACTGGGTTGCAAGGGAGTAGAATAGACAGTATTACAGTTGATAAGGAGGATGTGCAGGATATTCTGGAGGGTCTGAAAATAGATAAATCCCCTGGTCCGGATGGGATTTATCCAAGGATTCTCTGGGAGGCAAGAGAAGTGATTGCAGAGCCTCTGGCTCTGATCTTCAGGTCGTCGTTGGCCTCTGGTATAGTACCAGAAGATTGGAGGTTAGCGAATGTTGTCCCATTGTTTAAGAAGGGGAACAGAGACTTCCCCGGGAATTATAGACCGGTGAGTCTCACTTCTGTTGTCGGCAAGATGTTGGAAAAAATTATAAGGGATAGGATTTATAGTTATTTGGAGAGTAATGAATTGATAGGTGATAGTCAGCATGGTTTTGTGGCAGGTAGGTCGTGCCTTACTAACCTTATTGAGTTTTTTGAGAAAGTGACCAAGGAGGTGGATGGGGGCAAGGCAGTGGACGTGGTATATATGGATTTTAGTAAGGCGTTTGATAAGGTTCACCATGGTAGGCTTCTGCAGAAAATGCAGATGTATGGGATTGGGGGTGATCTAGGAAATTGGATCAGGAATTGGCTAGCGGATAGGAAACAGAGGGTGGTGGTTGATAGTAAATATTCATCATGGAGTGCGGTTACAAGTGGTGTACCTCAGGGATCTGTTTTGGGGCCACTGCTGTTTGTAATATTTATTAATGATCTGGATGAGGGTATAGTTGGGTGGATTAGCAAATTTGCTGATGACACCAAAGTCGGTGGTGTGGTAGACAGTGAGGAAGGGTGTCGTAGTTTGCAGGAAGATTTAGACAGGTTGCAAAGTTGGGCCGAGAGGTGGCGGATGGAGTTTAATGCGGAGAAGTGTGAGGTAATTCACTTTGGTAGGAATAACAGATGTGTTGAGTATAGGGCTAACGGGAGGACTTTGAATAGTGTGGAGGAGCAGAGGGATCTAGGTGTATGTGTGCATAGATCCCTGAAAGTTGGGAATCAAGTAGATAAGGTTGTTAAGAAGGCATATGGTGTCTTGGCGTTTATTGGTAGGGGGATTGAATTTAGGAGTCGTAGCGTTATGTTGCAACTGTACACAACTCTGGTGCGGCCGCACTTGGAGTACTGTGTGCAGTTCTGGTCCCCACATTACAGGAAGGATGTGGAGGCTTTGGAGAGGGTGCAGAGGAGGTTTACCAGGATGTTGCCTGGTATGGAGGGGAGATCCTATGAGGAGAGGCTGAGGGATTTGGGATTGTTTTCGCTGGAAAGGCGGCGGCTAAGAGGGGATCTTATTGAAACATATAAGATGATTAGAGGTTTAGATAGGGTGGATAGTGATAGCCTTTTTCCTCTGATGGAGAAATCCAGCACGAGGGGGCATGGCTTTAAATTGAGGGGGGGTAGTTATAGAACCGATGTCAGGGGTAGGTTCTTTACCCAGAGGGTGGTGAGGGATTGGAATGCCCTGCCAGCATCAGTAGTAAATGCGCCTAGTTTGGGGGCGTTTAAGAGATCCGTAGATAGGTTCATGGACGAAAAGAAATTGGTTTAGGTTGGAGGGTCACAGTTTTTTTTTAACTGGTCGGTGCAACATCGTGGGCCGAAGGGCCTGTTCTGCGCTGTAATGTTCTATGTTCTATGTTCTATAGACAAGAGCTATCATCAGGTGGTCACACCAGGGCCACGGGAGGAGGCCAAGTGGGTGACGGCCAGGAAGGGTAAGGCTAGGGTGGTTGAGAGCACCCCGGTGGATTTGCCCCTGCACAACAAATACTCCTGCTTGAGTACTGCTGGGGGGGACAGCCCGCCTGGGGGAAGCAGCAGTGGCCGTGTCTCCGGAGTGGAGTCCAGCCCTGTAACTCAGAGGGCTAAGGAAAAGAGGAGGAAGGCGGTATTAATCGGGGACTCGATGGTGAAGGGGACAGACAGGCGTTTCTGCGGAGGTAGGCGGGAGTCTCGCATGGTGGTCTGCCTCCCTGGGGCCGGGATCCAGGATGTCGCTAGTCGCGTCCCGGAAATCCTGAGGTGGGAGGGAGAGGAGCCTGAGGTAGCGGTACATATTGGTACCGCTGATGTGGGTAGGAAGGGAGAAGGGGTCATGAAAAGGGAGTACAGGGAATTAGGGAGACAGCTGAGAAAGAGGAAAGCAAAGGTAGTAATCTCAGGATTACTGCCTGTGCCACGGGAAGGTGAGGGCAGGAATGGAGTGAGGTGGAAGATGAATGTGTGGCTGAGGGACTGGTGCAGGGGGCAGGGATTCAGGTTCCTGGACCATTGGGACCTCTTTAGGGGCAGGGGTGATCTGTATACAAAAAACGGGTGGAACTTGAATCACAGGGGGACCAATATCCTGGCCGGTAGGTTGGCTAAGGCTACTGGGGAGAATTTAAACTAGATAGGTTGGGGGGAGGGGAGCTAGAAGAGTTGACTAGGATCAAGGAACTAATTGATGGGGGGGGAGGATGCAGGGGTAAGGGGAATTACAAAATTAATGGTAGAGGAGAGGGTGCAAGTGAATGAAGGCGGTAATTTAGATAAGGGAGTAGAGGGAGAGGGTGTTCGCGACTCATCAAAGCGGGTCCAGATAAAAGCTGGAATAAGGACACTTTGCCTGAATGCACGAAGCATTCGGAACAAGGTAAATGAGTTGATGGTGCAAATCAGCACAAGTGGGTACGATCTAGTGGCCATTACAGAAACGTGGCTGAAAGGTGACCAGGACTGGGAGATGAATATCCAGGGGTATCAGGCGTTTAGGAAGAATAGACAGGAAGGAAAAGGTGGTGGGGTCGCGCTATTAATAAGAGATAATATCAGGGTAGTACTGAGGGATGACATAGGCTCTGAGGAACAAAACGTGGAATCATTATGGGTAGAGATGAGGAATAGTAGAGGGAGAAAGACACTAGTAGGTGTGGTATATAGGCCCCCAAATAATAATGTTGAGGTAGGGAGGGCTGTAAACAAGCAGATAAGGGATGCGTGTAAAAACGGAACGGCAATAATCATGGGGGACTTCAACATGCACATTGACTGGCAGACTCAAGTCGGTAAGGGTGGAATGGAGGAAGAGTTCTTAGAATGCTGTCGGGATAGTTTCCTTGAACAGCATGTTACGGAACCGACGAGGGAACGAGCTATTTTGGATCTGGTATTGTGTAACGAGGTAGGTAGAATTAAGGATCTTATTGTGAAGGACCCTCTTGGGTCTAGTGACCACAATATGGTCGAATTTCTGATTCAGATGGAAGAGGAGAAAGTTTGGTCCCAAACCAGTGTCCTCTGTTTGAACAGAGGGAAATATGATAGGATGAGGGATGAATTGGCTAAGGTAGACTGGGAGAGCAGGCTGGCAGGTAGGATAGCTGAGGAACAGTGGAGGATTTTTAAGGAGATCCTTTTCAGTTCTCAGCAAAAATATATTCCAGCAAAAAACAAGGATTGTAAGAAAAGGGAGAACCAGCCGTGGATAACGAAGGAAATAAAGGAGAGTATTAAAATAAAAACCAGCTGCGTACAGAGTGGCCAAAAATAGTGGAGAAACAAGTGATTGGGAAAAATTTAAGAAACAACAAAGAGAGACTAAGAAAGCGATAAAGAAAGGAAGGATAGACTATGAAGCTAGGCTAGCAATTAATATAAAAAAATGATAGTAAAAGTTTTTATAAATATATAAAAAGGAATAGAGTGGCTAGAGTGAATGTTGGACCCTTGGAGGGGGGAGTTAATAGTGGGAAATGAGGATATGGCTGAGTCTTTAAATAAGTTTTTTGTGTCGGTCTTCACGGTGGAGGACGCAAATAGTTTGCCAAATATTAACGATAGAGGGTTGGCAGCAGGAGAAATACTTAATACAATTAATGTTACCAGAGAGGCAGTGCTGGGTAGACTAATGGGACTGAAGGTGGACAAGTCCCCGGGTCCGGATGGAATGCATCCCAGGGTATTGAAAGAAATGTCAGAGGTAATAGTGGATGCGTTAGTGATTATTTATCAAAACTCGTTGCATTCTGGGGTAGTGCCGGTTGATTGGAAAACGGCTAATGTTACGCCGCTGTTTAAAAAAGGAAGGAGACAAAAGGCGGGTAACTATAGGCCGGTCAGCTTAACGTCTGTAGTAGGGAAAATGCTGGAATCCATTATTAAAGAGGAGATAGCAGGGCATCTGGATAGAAATGGTTCGATCAATCAGACGCAGCATGGATTCATGAGGGGAAAGTCGTGCTTGACGAACATGTTGGATTTTTATGAAGATGTGACTAGGGCGGTTGATGGAGGAGAACCGGTGGATGCGGTGTTTTTGGATTTCCAAAAGGCGTTTGATAAGGTGCCCCATAAAAGGCTGCTGAAGAAGATTAGGGCACACGGAGTTGGGGGTAGTGTGTTAAAGTGGATTGGGGACTGGCTATCCGACAGGAAGCAAAGAGTCGGAATAAATGGGTGTTTTTCCGGTTGGAGGAAGGTAACTAGTGGCATGCCGCAGGGATCGGTACTCGGGCCGCAACTGTTTACCATTTATATAGATGATCTGGAGGAGGGGACGGAGTGTAGGGTAACGAAGTTTGCAGACGACACAAAGATAAGTGGAAAAGTGAATCGTGTGGAGGACGGAGAAGATCTGCAGAGAGATTTGGACATGCTGAGTGAGTGGGCGAGGATATGGCAAATGGAGTATAACGTTGATAAATGCGAGGTTATACACTTTAGAGGAAATAATAACAAATGGGATTACTATCTCAATGGAAACAAATTAAAACATGCTACCGTGCAAAGGGACCTGGGGGTCCTTGTGCATGAGACGCAAAAGCCCAGTCTGCAGGTACAACAGGTGATCAAGAAGGCAAATGGGATGTTGGCCTATATCGCGAGGGGGATAGAATATAAAAGCAGGGATGTCTTGATGCACCTGTACAGGGCATTGGTGAGGCCGCAGCTGGAATACTGTGTGCAGTATTGGTCCCCTTATATGAGGAAGGATATATTGGCATTGGAGGGAGTGCAGAGAAGGCTCACCAGGTTGATACCGGAGATGAGGGGTTTGGATTATGAGGAGAGGCTGAGGAGATTGGGTTTGTACTCGTTGGAGTTTAGAAGGATGAGGGGGGATCTTATGGAGACTTATAAGATAATGCGGGGGCTGGATAGGGTGGAGGCGGAGAGATTCTTTCCACTTAGTAAGGAAGTTAAAACTAGAGGACACAGCCTCAAAATAAAGGGGGGTCGGTTTAAGACAGAGTTGAGGAGGAACTTCTTCTCCCAGAGGGTGGTGAATCTCTGGAATTCTCTGCCCACTGAGGTGGTGGAGGCTACCTCGCTGAATATGTTTAAAGCGCGGATGGATGGATTCCTGATCGGTAAGAGAATTAAGGGTTATGGGGATCAGGCGGGTAAGTGGTACTGATCCACGTCAGATCAGCCATGATCTTATTGAATGGCGGGGCAGGCTTGAGGGGCTAGATGGCCTACTCCTGCTCCTATTTCTTATGTTCTTATGTTCTTATGATTGCTTCAGTTAATGTTGGTGAGGATAAGGAAGACATCGTTTCAGGTCACGTTGGATGAGATGGGAAGAGAATGTTTCAGGGAATGTTGGTGAGGATGGGGAAGAGAATGTTTAAGGAATGTTGGCAAGGATGAGAAAGACATTGTTTCACAGAATGTCAGATAGGATGGGGAAACCATTGCTTCAGGGAATGTTGGAGAGGATGGGAAGAGATTGCTTCAGGGAATGTTGGAGGGGATGGGAAAGACTTTCTTTCAGGGAATGTTAGGGAGGATGGGAAGTGATTGCTTCAGAGAATGTTGCAGAGTCATAGAGGTTTACAGCATGGAAACAGGCCCTTCGGCCCAACTTGTCCATGCCACCCTTTTTTTTAAAAACCCCTAAGCTCATCCCAATTGCCTACATTTGGCCCATATCCCTCTATACCCCTTTTGCCCATGTAACTGTCTAAATGCTTTTCAAAGGACAAAATTGTACCCGCCTCTACTACTATCTCTGGCAGCTTGTTCCAGACACTCGCCACCCTGTGTGAAAAAACCGACTCTCTGGACACTTTTGTATCTCCCCCCTCTCACCTTAAACTTATGCCCTCTAGTTTTAGACTCCCCTACCTTTGGGAAAATATATTGACTATCTAGCTGATCTATGCCCCTCATTATTTTATAGACCTCTATAAGATCAGAGGTTCAGGAAGACATTTTTTTGGGGAATGTTGGAGAGGAATGGAAGGCATTGTTTCAGGGAATGTTGCATGGGATGAGAAGACATTATTTTAGGAAATGTAGGAGGGGATGGGGAAGAGATTGATTAGGCGATGTTGGCAAGCATTGGGAAGAAATTGCTTCAGGGACTGTCAGAGAGGATGGGAAAGGGATTGCTTCAGGGAATGTCAGATAGGATGGGGAAATCATTGCTTCAGGGAATGTTGGAGAGGATGGGGAAAAGGTTATATCAGTGCATGCTGGAGAGGATAGGATAGAGTTTGCTTCAGGGAATGTTGGAGAGGATGGGACGTGATTGCTTCAGGGAATGTTGGAGAAATTCAGGAAAACATTTTTTTGGGAAATGTTGGAGAGGAATGGAAGGTATTGTTTCAGCGAATGTTGCATGGAATGGGAAGACATTATTTCAGGAATTGTAGGAGGGGATGGGGAAGAGATTGATTAGGCGATGTTGGCAAGCATTGGGAAGAAATTGCTTCAGGGACTGTCGGAGAGGATGGGAAAGGGATTGCTTCAGGGAATGTCAGATAGGATGGGGAAATCATTGCTTCAGGGAATGTTGGAGAGGATGGGGAAAAGGTTATATCAGTGCATGCTGGAGAGGATAGGATAGAGTTTGCTTCAGGGAATGTTGGAGAGGATGGGAAGCGATTGCTTCAGGGAATGTTGGAGAAATTCAGGAAAACATTTTTTTGGGAAATGTTGGAGAGGAATGGAAGGCATTGTTTCAGCGAATGTTGCATGGAATGGGAAGACATTATTTCAGGAATTGTAGGAGGGGATGGGGAAGAGATTGATTAGGCAATGTTGGCAAGAATCAGGAAGAGATTGTTGAAGGGAATGTCAGAGGTTGGGAAGAAATTGCTTCAGGGAATGTTGGAGAGGATGGGGAAGATGTTGCTTCAGGGAATGTTGGTGATATGAAATGATTGTTTCATGGAATGTTAGAGAGGATGAGAAAGACATTGCTTCTGGGAATATTGCAACAGATGAGGAAGAAGTTGCTTAGGGAGTGTTGGAGAAGATGGGGAAGACATTGGCTCCGGGAATATTATAATAGATGGGGAAGAGATTCCTTCGGGAATGTTGGAGAGGATGGGGAAGACATTGCTTCTGGGAATGTTGAAGAGAATGGGGCAGACACTCCTTGGGGTATATTGGAGTGGATGGAAGAGTTTGTTGGAGGGAATGTTGGAGAAGATGGCAAAAACGTTGCTTCCTGGAATGTTGGAGAGGATGGGGAGCGAATGCTTCAAGTAATGTTGGAGAGGATAGGGAAGACATTACTCCTGGCAATGTTGGAGCAGATGAGGAAAAGATTTCTTCAGAGAATGTTGGCGAGGGTGAGGTAGAGATTGCTTCAGAGAATGTTGGTGAGGATAGGGATGACATGGTTTCAGGGAATGTTGGAAAAGATGAGAAAGCAATTGCTTCAGGTGTAGCGGGCTCCCTCTTTTTAACTCCACTCGTGGGCTTATTTTAGGTTTGGTCCCGTTACCCAAACCCCACCAATGCCCGAGTGATTCTCTCTCTCGCCGATGGAACAACGGCCACCTTGCGCCTACCTCACTAGAGTAGCGCTCCCGAGAGAGAGAAAAGGAAACTGCTGCCTATCCACTACCTGGCAGCCTTTCCTGAGTGGGCGGGTTCGAATCGCCCAGAGTACCCTCGGTTCTCGACTCCGGATTTATGGTAAGGGATATTAAAATGTGACCCGACCAGAGATAGCTGATGAGAAAATGAAAGAGCAAGATGGGCTCCAATTAAGTTCAAATCATATATCTTTTATTAAACACCAAAATTAAACCTCATCAACACCAGAAAACAACATATAGGTATCTTATACTCTATGACTATGGGAAACAAAACTAAACGGGCACAACGTCAATTCTAACTTTAAACAGTGTTAGCAATATCTTATACTATGAAAAGGTTCATGCACCCATCATTCCCACAAAAGCCTCCACTGCTATGTTACCCTTGGGAACTTCACGAATTACTGGGAAATACTCAGTTGAGCCGACCTTGACCTTCTGGGCTGGCTGTGTGCTGGAACACTGCTGTCTGCAACACAGTTCAGGAGGGTGAGAGAGTTGCCATGCTGGTCTGAAGAGAAAAAAAAAGAATGGCTGCAAAACCACACTTTTTAAAGTTCAGATTTCAAAAGTCCTGTGAGCTCCGCCCCCACCAGCAATTGCAAGAACAATGGTCCGAGATCGTTATCAGCTCCAGTGATAGCACAGTCTATTGAAATCACAAATGGCTGAGACTGCCTTGTCCAGTATGAATGGCCCATCGATGTTCCTAATCACTTTACCGGGGCTTACAGATTGCTTTCCCATCATGGAGATGGGTTTCTCCTTACTGCTGGATAGCCCCATTATCGTATCTATTGTATCTTATCCAGGTACATTGTGGTTGGTATTGATCTTCCAATCTCGATGCAGGTCTGGTCTGGTGACGTCATCTGCTCCCTTTGTGATTCAGTTAATCTAATCAGCAGCCCGTCTGGACTGTGACTGTGAATTCGACTGGAGGCAGGCAGGGCTGAGCCTGCTGGGAGAAAACAGCCAGTTTCTGCAGCCAAACGTGGCCACTTCTACCATTTAAATGGCCAATGTGCATTTTACAGTCCTTATATGCGTTGGTGTTGCCCGAAAAACTTACACAGGGAATGTCAAATAGGATGAGAAAATGATTGCTTCAGGCAATGTTGGAGAGGATCAGCGATAGATCGTTTCAAGGAATGTTGTTGATCGAAAACATTTCTGAGGGTATGTTGGAGTGGATGGAAGAGATTGCTTCAGGGAATGTTGGGGTGGATGGGAAGCGATTGCTTCAGTGAATGTTGGAGACGATAGGGAAGTCATTGCTTCTGGGAATGTTGGAGGGGATGGGGAAGACATCGTTTCAGGGGATGTGAGACATGAGGAAACAATTGCTTCAGGAACAAGATTGTTTCAAGCAGGGTTTCAGATTTCGAGATCATTGGGACCTCTTCTGGGGCAGGTGGGACCTGTACAAGAGAGACAGGTTACACCTGAACTACAAGGGGACCAATGTACTTGCAGGGAAGTTTGCTAGTGTTAAACTAGATTTGCAGGGGGATGGGAACCAGAGTGCCAGAGCAGATGGTGGAGAGGGGGTGAAAATAAATGATGATAATAGTTCATGCAAAATCACAAATAGAAGGGTTGTGTGTGGTGGTAATTTTCTGAGGTATATCTATTTCAATGTCAGGAGTATTGTGGGGAAGGCAGACGAGCTGAGGGCGTGGATTGACACATGGAATTATGACATTATAGCCATTAGTGAAACTTGGCTACAGGAGGGGCAGGACTGGCAGCTCAATGTTCCAGGGTTCCAATGTTTCAGACGCGATAGAGGCGGAGGGATGAAGGGTGGGGGGGTGGCATTGCTAGTCAGGGAAAATGTTACAGCAGTGCTAAGGCAGGACAGATTAGAGGGCTTGTCTACCGAGGCCATATGGGTGGAGCTGAGAAACAGGAAAGGTATGACCACATTAATGGGGGTTGTATTATAGACCACCCAATAGTCAGCGAGAATTGGAGGAGCAAATCTGCAGAGAGATAGCAGACAACTGCAGGAAACATAAAGTTGTGATAGTAGGGGATTTTAATTTTCCACATATAGATTGGGACTCCCATACTGTTAAAGGTCTAGACGGGCTAGAGTTTGTAAAATGTGTTCAGGAAAATTTTCTGAATCAATATATAGAGGTACCAACTAGACAGGATGCAATATTAGATCTCCTATTAGGGAACGAGTTGGGACAAGTGACGGAAGTGTGTGTAGGGGAACAGTTTGGTTCCAGTGATCATAACGCCATTAGTTTCAACTTGATCATGGATAAAGATAGGTCTGGTCCTCAGGTTGAGGTTCAACTGGCAAAAGGCCAAATTTGAAGAAATGAGAAAGGATCTAAAAAGCGTGGATTGGGACAGGCTGTTCTCTGGCAAGGATGTGATTGGTAAGTGGGAGGCCTTCAAAGTAGAAATTTTGAGAGTGCAGAGTTTGTATGTTCCTGTCAGGATTAAAGGCAAAGTGAATAAGAATAAGGAACCTTGGTTCTCGAGGGATATTGGAACTCTGATAAAGAAGAGAGAGATGTATGAAATGTATAGGCACCAGGGAGCAAATAAGATGCTTGAGTATAAAAAGTGCAAGAAACTACTTAAGAAAGAAATCAGGAGGGCTAAAAGAAGACATGAGGTTGCTTTGGCAGACAAGGTGAAGGATAATCCTAAGAGCTTCTACAGGTATATTAAGAGCAAAAGGATAGTAAGGGATAAAATTGGTCCTCTTGAAGATGGTCGGCTATGTATGGAATCAAAAGAAATGGGGGAGATATTAAATGGGTTTTTTGCATCCGTATTTACGAAGGAAACTGGCATGGAGTCTATGGAAATAAGGCAAGCAAGTAGGGAGGTCATGGAACCTATACAGATTAAAGGGGAGGAGGTGCTTGCTGTATTGAGGCAAATCAGAGTAGATAAATCCCCAGGACCGGACAGGGTATTCCCTCGGACCTTGAAGGAGACTAGTGTTGAAATTGCTGGCAGATATATTTAAAATGTCAGTATCCACGGGTGAGGTGCCGGATGATTGGAGGATACCTCATGTTGTTCCGTTGTTTAAAAAAGGCTCAAAAAGTAATGTGGGAAATTATAGGCCGGTAAGTTTGACGTCAGTAGTAGGTAAATTATTGGAAGGGGTACTAAGAGATAGGATCTACAAATATTTGGATCGACAGGGACTTATTAGGGAGAGTCAACATGGCTTTGTGCGTGGTAGGTCATGTTTAACCAATCTATTAGAGTTTTTCGAGGAGGTTACCAGGAAAGTGGATGAAGGGAAGGCAGTGGATGTTGTCTACATGGACTTCAGTAAGGCCTTTGACAAGGTCCCGCATGGGAGGTTAGTTCGGAAGGTTCAGTCGCTAGGCATACATGGAGAGGTAGTAAATTGGATGAGACATTGGCTCAATGGAAGAAGCCAGAAAGTGGTAGTGGAGGATTGCTTCTCTGAGTGGAGACCTGTGACTAGTGGTGTGCCACAGGGATCAGTGCTGGGTCCATTGTTGTTTGTCATCTATGTCAATGATCTGGATGATAATGTGGTAAATTGGATCAGCAAATTTGCTGATGATACAAAGATTGGAGGTGTAGTGGACAGTGAGGAAGGTTTTCAAAGCTTGCAGAGGGATTTCGACCTCTGGGCTGAAAAATGGCAGATGGAGTTTAATGCAGACAAGTGTGAGGTATTGCACTTTGGAAGGACAAACCAAGGTAGAACATACAAGGTAAATGGTAGGACACTGACGAGTGCAGTAGAACAGAGGGATCTGGGAATACAGATACATAATTCCCTAAAAGTGGTGTCACAGGTAGATAGGGTCGTAAGGAGTGCTTTTGGTACATTGGCCTTTATAAATAAAAGTATTGAGTATGAGAGTTGGAATGTTATGGTGAGGTTGTATAAGACATTGGTGAGGCCAAATTTAGAGTAGTGTGTGCAGTTTTGGTCACCTAATTACAGGACGGATATTAATAAGGTTGAAAGAGTGCAGAGAATGTTTACGAGGATGTTGCCGGGACTTGAGAAACTGAGTTATAGAGAAAGGTTGAATAGGTTAGGACTTTATTCCCTGGAGCGTAGAAGAATGAGGGGAGATTTGATAGAGGTGTATAAAATTATGATAGGTATAGATAGTGAATGCAAGCAGGCTTTTTCCACTGAGGCTAGGGGAGAAAAAAACTAGAGGACATGGGTTAAGGGTGAAGGGGGAAAAGTTTAAAGGGAATATTAGGGGGTGCTTCTTCACACAGAGTGGTGGGAGTGTGGAATGAGCTGCCAGATCAAGTGGTGAATGCTTTTAATATTTAAGAAAAACTTGGACAGGTGCATGGATGAGAGGGGTGTGGAGGGATATGGTCCAGGTGCAGGTCAGTGGGACTCTGCAGAAAAATGGCTCGGCACAGCCAAGAAGGGCCGAAAGGCCTGTTCTGTGCTGTAATGTTCTATGGTTCTAAGTAAAGGTAAAGTTTATTTATTAGTCAGAAGTAGGCTTACATTAACACTGCAATCTAGTTACTGTGAAAATCCCCTTGTCACCACACTCCGCACTTGTTCGGGTATCCTGAGGGAGAATTTAGCATGGCCAATTCATCTAATCAGCATGTCTTTCGGACTGTGGGAGGAAACTGGACACCTGGAGGAAACCCACACAGACACCGGGATAACGTGCAGACTCGGCACATACAGTGACCCAAGCCAGAAATCGAACCCGGGTCCCTGGTGCTGTGAGGCAGCAGAGCTAACCACTGTGCCATCGTGCTGCCCTATTTTTAAAAAAAAGAGCGTGAACGCAGTCCCCCACTACCACAAATTCTGCAGTCGAGTATCCCGCATTTGGGGACATTGCAGGCATCAACACACCCAGAGTGCAATGGG
Source organism: Mustelus asterias (assembly GCF_964213995.1). Classification (NCBI taxonomy): domain Eukaryota; kingdom Metazoa; phylum Chordata; class Chondrichthyes; order Carcharhiniformes; family Triakidae; genus Mustelus; species Mustelus asterias. The sequence goes on along the minus strand of NC_135809.1, from coordinate 66,799,598 downwards.
ATAGCCTCATCTTGGGAGATCAACCTGGCTGATCATTGACTGTCCCCTGCCAGGTAATGTTAGAGATGATGGGAAGAGATTGCTTCAGGGAATGCCGGAGAGGATGGGAAGAGATTCTTCAGGGATGTTGTAAAGGATGGGGAAGAGACTGCTTAGGGAAAGTTGGAGTGGATTGATAGAGCTTGCTTCTGGACATGTTGGAGCGGATGGGAAGAGATTGTTTCTGGAATGTTGGAGAGGATGGGATGAGATTGTTTCAAGGAATGTGGGAGAGAATAGGAAGAGATTATTTCAGAGAATATCACATAGAATGAGGAAGCGATTGCTTCAGAGTATGTTGGAGAGGATATGGAACAGGTTGATTCAGGGAACATTGGAGAGGATGGGGAAGAGATTATTTCATGGAATGTTGGATAGGATGGGATTGCCATCAGGGAACGTTGTAGATGATGGCAAGACATTCATTCTGGGAATGTTAGAGAGGATGGGGATGAGATTGCTCAAGGACTGTTGGAGAGTATGTGAAAGAGATTATTTCAAGGAATATTGGAGAGGATGGGAAGACTGGAACGAAAGAAGAACAAAGAAAATTACAGCACAGGAACTGGCCCTTTGACCCTCCAAGCCTGCACCGACTATGCTGTCCCACTGAACTAAAACCCCCTACCCTTACAGAGACCATATCCTTCTATTCCCATCTTAGTCATGTATTTGTCAAGACGCCCTTTAAAAGTCACTATTGTATCTGCTTCCACTACCTCCCCCGGCAGCGAGTTCCAGGTACCCACCACCTCTGTAAAAAAAACTTGCCTCATACATCTTTTTAATCCTTGCCCCTCGCACCTTAAACCTATGCCCCCTGGTATTGACTCTTCCACCCTAGGAAAAAGCTTCTAACAAGGAAGTAGGTGGGATCCTAAATGAATACTTTGCATCAGTATTCACAAAGGAGAGGGACGCGTTGATTGGTAGTGTCTCAGAGGGATGTGTAGACCCGTTAGAACAAATCGCAATTACAAGGGAGGGAGTGTTAGGTGTTTTAGGAAGCATTAAGGTAGACAAATCCCCAGGGCCAGATGGCATATGTCCTAGATTACTGAGAGAGACAAGAGATGAAATTGCTGGGCCTCTAACAGAAATCTTTGTTGCTTTATTGGACACAGGTGAGGTCCCAGAGGATTGGAGGATAGCAAATGTGGTCCCGTTATTTAAGAAGGGTAGCAAAAATAACCCGGGTAATTAAAGGCCAGTGATCTTGATGTCCGTGGTAGGGAAATTGTTGGAGAAGATTCTTAGAGATAGGATCTATACACATTTAGAACTGAATCGTCTCATTAGCGATAGACAACATGGTTTTGTACGAGGGAGGTCATGCCTCACAAATTTGGTTGAGCTTTTGAGGAGGTGACAAAAATGATTGATGAGGGAAGGGCCGTGGATGTCGTCTACATGGATTTTAGTAAGGCATTTGACAAGGTCGCTCATGGCAGGTTGGTGCAAAAGGTTAAATCTCACGGGATCAAAGGTGAACTAGCTAGATGGGTACAGAACTGGCTTGGCCATGGAAGGCAGGGTAGCAGTGGAGGAGTCTTTTTCTGATTGGAGGTCTGTGACTAGTGGTGTTCATGATGTGGAGATGCTGGCGTTGGACTGGGGTAAACACAGTAAGAGTTTTAACAACACCAGGTTAAAGTCCAACAGGTTTATTTGGTAGCAAATGCCATTAGCTTTCAGAGCGCTGCTCCTTCGTCAGATGGAGTGGATATCTGCTCTCAAACAGGGAATACAGAGACACAAAATCAAGTTATAGAATACTGATTAGAATGCGAATCTCTACAGCCAACCAGGTCTTAAAGATACAGACAATGTGAGTGGAGGGAGCATTAAGCACAGGTTAAAGAGATGTGTATTGTCTCCAGACAGGACAGCCACTGAGATTCTGCAAGTCCAGGAGGCAAGCTGTATTAGCTATGAGGAGAGATTGAGTAAACTAGGGTTGTTCTCCCTGGAAAGACGGAGGTTGAGGGTGACCTAATAGAAGTTTATAAAATTATGAAGGGCATAGATAGGGTGAACAGTTGGAAGCTTTTTCCCAGGTCAGAAATGACAAACACAAGGGGTCACAAGTTCAAGGGAAGGGGGGCAAGGTTCAATACAGATATGCGGGGGATGTTTTTTACATAGAGGGCGGTGGGGGCCTGGAATGCACTGCCAAGCAAGGTGGTTGAGGCAGACACGCTACGATCATTTAAGACTTATCTAGATAACCACATGAACAGACTGGGAATAGAGGGATACAAACGGATGGTCTAGTTAGGAACACATGATCAGTGCAGGCTTGGAGGGCCGAAGGGCCTGTTCCTGTGCTGTTTTGTTCTTTGTTCTATCCACTCTGTCCATGCAAAGAACAAAGAACAATACAGCACAGGAACAGGCCCTTCGGCCCTCCAAGCCCGCGCCGCTCCCTGGTCCAAACTAGACCATTCTTTTGTATCCCTCCATTCCCACTCCGTTCATATGGCTATCTAGATAAGTCTTAAACGTTCCCAGTGTGTCCGCCTCCACCACCTTGCCCGGCAGCGCATTCCAGGCCCTCACCACCCTCTGCATAAAATACGTCCTTCTGATATCCGTGTTAAACCACACCCCCCCCCCCCCCCCCCCCCCTCACCTTGAACCTATGACCCCTCGTGAACGTCACCACCGACCTGGGAAAAAGCCTCCCAGTGTTCACCCTATCTATGCCTTTCATAATTTTATACACCTCTATTAGGTCACCCCTCATCCTCCGTATTTCCAGTGAGAACAACCCCAGTTATCCCAATCTCTCCTTATAACTAAGCCCTTCCATACCAGGCAACATCCTGGTAAACCTCCTCTGCACTCTCTCTAAAGCCTCTATGTCCTTCTGGTAGTGTGGCGACCAGAACTGGGCGCAGTATTCCAAATGCGGCCGAACCAATGTTCTATACAACCGCAACATCAGACCCCAACTTTTATACTCTATGCCCCGTCCTATCAAGGCAAGCATTCCATATGCCTCATTCACTACCTTCTCCACCTGTGACGTCACCTTCAAGGATCTGTGGACTTGCACACCCAGGTCCCTCTGCGTATCTACACCTTTTATGGTTCTACCATTTATCGTATAGCTCCCCCGTACGTTAGTTCTACCAAAATGCATCACTTCGCATTTATCTGGATTGAACTCCATCTGCCATTTCTTTGCCCAAATTTCCAGCCTATCTATATCCTTCTGTAGCCTCTGACAATGTTCCTCACTATCTGCAAGTCCAGCCATTTTCGTGTCGTCCGCAAACTTACTGATCACCCCAGTAACAACACCTTCCAGATCGTTTATATAAATCACAAACAGCAGAGGTCCCAATACAGAGCCCTGCGGAGCCCCTCATAACCTTGTGGACTTCTATCAGGTTGCGTCTCAACCTCTGTCATTTCAGTGAGAACAAACCTAGTTTCTCCAACCTTTCCTCATAGCTAATGCCCTCCATACCAGGCAACATTCTGGGAAATCTTTTCTGTACCCTCTCCAAGTCTCCACATCCTTTTGGCAGTGTGGTGACCAGAATTGAACTATATTCCAAATGAGGCCTAACCATGGTTCTATAAAGCTGCAAAATGACTTGCAATTTTTAAAGTCAGCGCCCTAGCTGATGAAGGCAAGCATGCCGGATGCCTTCTCCACCTGTGTTGCCACTTTGTGACCTGTGTACTGTACACCCAGATCCTTCAGCCTATCAATACTGTTAAGGGTATTTACTGCCATCTGCCATTTACTGTATATTTCCCATCTGTATTAGATCATCCAAAATGTATTACCTCACATTTGTCCGGATTACACTCCATCTGCCATCTCTCTGCCCAAGTCTCCAACCGATCTATATCCTGCTGTATCCTCTGACGGTCCTCATTGCTATCCGCAATTCCACCAACCTCTATGTTGTCCGCAAACTTACTAATCAAACCCTGTTACATTTTCCTCCAAATTATTTACGTGACAAACAGCAAAGGTCCCAGCACTGATCCCTGAGGAACGACACTAGTCACAGCTCTCCATTCAGAAATGCACCCTTCCACTGCTACCCTCTGTCTTCTATGACCGACGGTAGTCATGATGTGGAGATGCCGGCGTTGGACTGGGGTAAACACAGTAAGAGGTCTGGTGTTGTGAGACTTCTTTCTATGACCGAGCCAGTTCCGTATCCATCTTGTCAGCTCATCTCTTATCCCATGCGACTTCATGTTCGGTACCAGCCTGCCATGAGGAACCTTTTCAAATGCCTTACTGAAGTCCATGTCCATGTCAACAACATCCACCGCCCTACCGTCATCAGTCATCTTCGTCACTTCCCCAAAAATTTCGATAAAGTTAGTGAGACACAACCTCCCCTTCAGAAAACCATGTTGCCTCTTGCTAATACGTCCACTTATTTCTAAATGGGAGTAAAACCTGTCTTGACGAATCCTCTCCAATAATTTCCCTACCACTGACGTAAGGCTTACCGGCCTGTAATTACCTCGATTATCCTTGCTACTCCTCTTAAAGCAACAACATTGGCTATTCTCCAATCCTCTGGGACCTGCCCTGTAGTGGAGATGATGTGGAGATGCCGGCGTTGGACTTGGGTAAACACAGTAAGAAGTTTAACAATACCAGGTTAAAGTCCAACAGGTTTATTTGGTAGTAAAAGCCACACAAGCTTTCGGAGCTCCAAGCCCCTTCTTCAGGTGAGTGACTCACCTGAAGAAGGGGCTTGGAGCTCCGAAAGCTTGTGTGGCTTTTGCTACCAAATAAACCTGTTGGATTTTAACCTGGTGTTGTTAAACTTCTTACTGTACCTGCCCTGCAGCCAGTGAGGATACAAAGATTTCTCTCAAGAAGAACATAAGAACTAGGAGCAGGAGTAGGCCATCTGGTCCCTCGAGCCTGCTCCGCCATTAAATAAGATTATGGCTGATCTTTTCGTGGACTCAGCTCCACTTACTCGCCCGCTGACCATAACCCTTAATTCCTTTATTGTTCAAAAATTTATCCATCCTTGCCTTTAAAACAAAAATTTATCTATCCTTGCCTTAAGCAAGGTCCCAGCAATTTCCTCCCTTGCCTTTCTCCATATTCTGGGGTATATCCCATCAGGCCCTGGGGACTTGCCTACCTTAGTGTTTCTCAAGAACTCCAATACCTCCTTTTTGATCTCAACATGACCCAAACTATCTACACACCCTTTCCTAGACTCATTATCCATCAAGTCCTTCTCTTTGGTGAATACTGACACAAAGTACTCATTCAATACCTCGCCCATTTCCTCTGGCTCCATGCATAGATTGCTCCCCCTCCCTCACCCAGTCCTTGAGTGTACCAATCCTCTCCCCTGGCTACCCTCTTTCTCTTTAAAAATGTATAAAAAGCCTTGGGATTTTCCAAAATCCTGCTTGCCAATGACTTTTTGTGACCCTTTTTAGCTCTCCTGACTCCTTGCCTCAGTTTCTTTCTACTTTCCTTGTATTCCACACTTGCTTCCTTGTGTGGCTGTCCTTGTGTTAAAAAAGAAAATTGAAAGTGTAAGACAGCAGCTATTCGCACTAATTACCCAGTTTTCTCTTTTTACTCCTTCCCATCCAGCTGCAGGTTTGTCTGCCGGAGATTATATCAACTGTGTAGTCATGAACCCCTGTGGAAAATGCATTGCAAGAGATACTGGCTGCTGTGTGAGTGAGTATCAGGGTGGTTAGGGGAGCTGGGATGGAGGGAAGGGAAAGACCTGTTCATTACCAACTGCCCTGTGAGTAGTGTGATGCTGTAATCCACACAATGTCTCTCTCTCTCTGTTGCACACTGAATCAAAGAATCCCTACAGTGTAGAAGAGGCCATTCAGTCATTGTGTCTGCAAAGGCAGAGAAACCAAAGACAAAAATCAAAAAGAGCCACAATACAGAGCTCAGAGAGGGTGGAGAACTCAGTGAATTGGTCCAGGAAGGCTAAGAGAAATAAAAACAGGGAGAGTGTACAAAACAAGACAGGACAGATAGTCCGAGGTGTGTTTGCTTTAGTGCAAGAAGTATGACAGGTAAGGCAGATGAACTTAAAGCTTGGATTACTACATGCAACTATGATGTTGTGGCAATTACAGAGACTTGGATGAAATAAGGCAGGACTGGCAGCTGAGCATTCCAGGATTTAGATGCTTCAGGTGAGATAGAGAGGATTACAAAAGAGTGGAGATGTTGCTTTACTGATTCTGGCGAATTTCACAGTTCTACAGAGGGAGGACACCTTGGTGGGATCATGCAGTGAGGTCATGTGGGTAGAACTCAGGAACACGAGCGGTGCAAACACATTGTTGGGGTTGTACTACAGACCTCCCAACAGCTAGCATGAAATGGAGGAACTGGTATGTCAGCAGATTATGGGAAGATGTAAAAACAACAGGGTTGTTATGATGGGCAATTTTAACTTTCCCAACATAGACTGGGATTCCTTTTGTGCCGAGGCTTGAATGGGGCAGAGTTTGTTCAGTGTGTCCATGAGTACTTCTTGAGGCATTATGTAGATAGCCCGATTTGGGAAGGGGCTATCTTAGACTTGGTTCTGGGAAATGAGCCTGGACATTGATGTCTCAGTGGTGGACCATTTTGGGAACAGTGATCACGATTCTATAAGTTTCAAGATACTTGTAGAAAAGGGTAGAAGTAATCCCAGAGTGAAAGCACTAAACTGAGGGCAGGCTAACTACGACAGTATGAGGCAGGAGTGAGGGAATGTAGACTGGGGGCAGCTGTTTGAGAATAAATTTACATCCGATATGTGGGAGTCTTTTAAAAGTCAGTAGTTAACAATTCAGAGCAAGTATGTCCCTGTAAAAACAAAGGATAAAGATGGCAAGATTAGGGAACCCCAGATGACGAGAGAGATTGTGAGCTTAGTGAAAAAGAAGAAGGAGGCATACATAAATTTCAGGAAATTGAAAACGGGTGAGGCTCTTGAGAAATACAAAGGTAGCAGAAAAGAGCTTAAGCAGGGACTTAGGAGGGCAAAAAGGGCAATGTTCTTGGCAGGATTAAAGAGAATCCCAAGGCTTTTTATGTGTGTATAAGGAGGAAGTGGGTAGCTCAGGAAAGGGGAGGTTCATTCAAGGACAGTGGAGGGAATTTGTGCGTGGAGCCAGATGAGGTGGGTGAGGTCTTTAATGAGTACTTTGCATCAGTATTCAGAAAGGAAAAGAATGTAGTGGATGGTGAGCATAGAAAGCAGGATGTTGACATTCCAGGACACGTTGAGATAAAAAGGGAGGAGGTATTGGAGATTTTGAAAAACATTAAGGTGGACAAGTCCCCAGGGCTAGATAGGGTCTATCCCAGAATACTGAGAGAAGCGAGGGGAAAAATTGCTGAGACCCTGGCCAAAATCTTTGTATCCTCTTTAGCCATGGGCAAGGCGCCAGAGGATTGGAGAGTAGCTAACATTGTTCCTCTATTTACAAAGAGACAATACTGGAAATTACAGGCCTGTGAACCTTACATGAGTGGTGGGGAAGTTATTGGAGTAGATTCTTAGGGACAGGATGTACTCATATCTGGAAGAGAATAGGCTTATTAGTGATAGGCAGCATGGTTTTGTGAAGAGGAGGTTGTGTCTTACTAACTTGATTGAGTTCTTTGAGGAAGTGACAAGAAAGGGCGGGGGCAGTAGATGTTGTATACATGGATTTTAGTAAAGCCTTCAATAATGTTCCTCATGGCAGGCCGACAAGGAAGGTCATATGGGATCTGAGGTGAGCTGGTAAGATGGATTTAAAACTGGCTTGGGCATAGAAAGCAGAGTAGCAGTGGAGGGGTACTTTTCGAACTGGAGGTCTGTGACAAGCGGTGTTCCACAAGGATCAGGGTAGGGGTCTCAGTGTTTGCAATGTATATAAAGATTTGGAGGAAAATGGAGGTGGTCTGATTAGTAAATTTACAGATGATACAAAAACTGGGGGAGTAACGGATAGTGAGGAGGATACAGCAGGATATAACTCGGCTGGAGACCTGGGCCGAAAGATGGCAGATGGAATTTAATCTGGACAAATATGAGGTGATACGATTTGGAAGGTTTACTCCAGAAGGAAAGTATATAGTAAATGGTAGAGCCCTTAGGAATATTAACATACAGAGGGATCTAGGTGTGCAGATGCACAGTTTCCTGAAGGTGGCAACTCAGGTGGACAAGGTGGTTGAGAAGGCGTATGTCTTGCTGGCCTTCATCGATCAGGGCGTTGAGTACAAGAATTGGAAAACCATGTTGCAGCTGTATAAGACTTTGGTTAGGCCGCATTTGGAGTATTGTGTACAACTCTGGTCGCCAGAAGGATATTGATGCATTGGAAAGGGAGAAGAGATTTACCAGGATGTTGCCTGGTTTGGAGGATATGAAGAAAGGTTGAATAAACTTGGATTGTTTTCATTGGAGCAATGAAGGATGAGGGGAGGGAGACCTGATAGAGGTTTGTAAGATTATGACAGGCTTGGATAGAGTGGATAGTCAGAGTCTTTTTCCCAAGGTCGAAGAGTCAATTACTCGGGGGCATAGTTGGAATTTGTGTGTGGAGCCAGATGAGGTGGGTGAGGTCTTTAATGAGTACTTTGCATCAATATTCAGAAAGGAAAAGAATGTAGTGGATAATCCCTCTAACCTACGCATCTCAGGCCACTAAGGGGCAATTTTAGCATGGCCAATCAACCTAACCCACACATCGGGGCGGCACGGTAGCACAGTGGTTAGCACTGCTGCTTCACAGCTCCAGCGACCTGGGTTCGATTCCCGGCTTGGGTCACTGTCTGTGTGGAGTTTGCACATTCTCCCTGTGTCTGCGTGGGTTTCCTCCGGGTGCTCCGGTTTCCTCCCACAGTCCAAAGATGTGCGGGTTAGGTTGATTGGCTATGCTAAAAAATTTCCCCTTAGTGTTCTGAGATGTGTAGGTTAGCGGGATTAGCGGGTAAATGTGTAGGGATATGGGGGTAGGGCCTGGGTGGGATTGTGGTCGGTGCAGACTCGATGGGCCAGATGGCCTCTTTCTGCACTGTAGGGATTCTATGATGATCTATGATCTTTGAACTGTGGGAGGAAACTGGAGCACCCGGAGGAAACCCACGCAGACACGAGGAGAATGTGCAAACTCCACACAGACAGTGACCCAAGCCGGGAATCAAACCCAGGTACCTGGAGCTGTGAAGCAGCAGTGCTAACCACTGTGCTACCGTGCCGCCCAATACTGAGAGAAGTGAGGGGAAAAATTGCTGAAACCCTGGCCAAAATCTTTGTATCCTGTTTAGCCATGGGGCGAGTGAAAGGGGGAATGTTTAAAAGAGATGTAAGGGCAAGTTCTTGACAGAGTGGTGAATGCCTGGAACTTGTTGACAGAGGAGGTGGTGGAAGCAGATTCTATAGCAATGTTCAAGAGGCATCTGGATAGATACATGAACAGGCAGGGAATAGAGGGATATGGACCATGTAGAAGCAAGAAAATATTAGATTAGAGAGGCAACTGTGTCGGCACAGAATTGGTGGACTGTACTATTCCTTGTTCTTTAAGAGCACCATAACTAGGCCCAATCAACCGTCCTAACCTGATAACCCCACACGTAGTAAACCCAATCAATAATCTGCACGTCTTGGACTCTAAAGGTCAATTTAGCATGGTTAATCCACCGAACCTACACATGATGGGACACGAAGGGAAAATTTAGCATGGCCAATCCACCTAACCTGCTCATCTTTGGACTGTGGGAGGAAACCGGAGCACGTGGAAGAAACCCACGCAGATACAGGGAGAACGTGCAAACTTCACACAGACACCCAGGCTGGAATTGAACCCAGGTCCCAGGCGTTGTGAGGCAGCAGTTCAAAACACTGTGCGAACGTGCCAACCTGTCTACAGTCTCTGCAGCAGACGGTGTGTCAGAATCTACAGCACACTGTCTCTATGCTGTGTGTCTTATTTTCTACAGCAATTGTCTCTGCTGTGTGTGAGTCTCGACAGTATGTTGACTCCATACTGTGTGAGTCTCTACAGCATACTGTCTCTGTGCTGTATGAGTCTCTGTAGCTTGGGGCAGACTTTGTAGACATGGCCAGCCTCCCCGTACAGGTTGCAACATTTGCTTTCTTTGCAGTCATTGGTCGAGTGCCCCTCCTTCAAGCAGTTTCTGCAGAAGGTGGTGCTGCAGCTTGCGGCAAAATGGCCGGTTTTTCCGCAGATGCGGCACACTTGTGGCTGTCCCGTGTAATGCAGGAAGCCTCGATTCCCTCCGATGGTAAAATTGGAGGGCGGGTGCAGAAGGCCTCCCTTGGGGTCTGTCTTCAGGGTGACTATCTTTTGCCTTTTACACGTCCAGATTTCGTATTTGTTCATCACGTCCACGCTCTCTCCCTTCATCTCCACGTATCTGGAGAGGAACGTCAGCCGCAGGGACGTAATATTTGAGGTTCTATCTGTCCCAAGTGTTGCAGAGGATGGGTCTGGCCACACTGCCGCGGAACGCTCCAAGTAGTTGGACTGTACCGCAGCACCTGTCCTTCGTGGAGAAATTTTTCTGGAAACACACCTTTGACCACATGGCGATCAAGCAGTGGTCAGCACGTAATGTCCTTGAGGCCCTGAGAGAAAAGGAGATGGCGGATCCTGTCGGATGGTTCCCTGAGCAGACTGTCTGTGTCATCTGGCAGAATGCCTCATCATCAGAACTCACAAACAAGCACCAAGACCTGGCTTGGCTGGTGGTGAGAAGGGCACTCCCCGTCAGATTCTTTATGCATGCTCGAGGTCTCATCATCACCGCATGCTGCCCTTGAAGCGGCTGCGGGGGTGATGAGACAGTCGCACGCCTCCTTCTGGAATGTTCCTTTGCAAAGAAGGTCTGGAGTGAGATGCAGTGGTATTTGTCGAGGTTTGAGTCACTGTGGGTGGAGCTCAGAAACAGGAAGGGCGCAGTCACTATGCTGGGGGTATACTACATGCCTCCCAACAGCCCACGGGAAGTTGAGGAACGGATATGTAAGGAGATTCTGGACAGGTGCAGAAAAAATAGGGTTGTTGTAGTGGGAGACTTTAATTTCCCTTGTATAGACTGGAAATCGCTTGGGGCTGGGGGCCTGGAAGAATTTATAAAATGCGTACAGGAAGGTTCTTTGGAACAATATGTTGACAGTCCAACTAGAGAGGGAGCTATACTGGTTTTGCGAGGAGGTAACAAAAACGATTGATGAGGGAAGGGCCGTGGATGTCGTCTATATGGATTTTAGTAAAGCGTTTGACAAGGTCCCTCATGGCAGGCTGGTGCAAAAGGTTAAATCTCACGGGATAAAAGGTGAGCTAGCTAGATGGGGTGGAGAACTGGCTTAGCTATAGAAGACAGAGGGTAGCAGTGGAGAGGTCTTTTTCCGGTTGGAGGTCTGTGACTAGTGGTGTTCCACAGGGCTCTGTACTGGGACCTCTGCCGTTTGTGATATATGTAAATGATTTGGAGGAAGATGTAACTGGTGTGATCAGTAAGTTTGCGGACGACACGAAGATTGCTGGAGTTGCGGATAGTGATGAACATTGCCAGAGAATACAGTAGGATATAGATAGAAATGGCAGATGGAATTTAATCCAGAGACATGCGAAGTGATGCATTTCAGTAGATCTAATCTAAGGGGGAGCTATACAATAAATGGCAGAACCATCAGGAGTATAGACACACAGAGGGACCTGGGTGTACAAGTCCACAGATCCTTAAAGGTGGCAGCACAGGTGGAGAGGGTGGTCAAGAAGGCATATGGCATGCTTGCCTTTATTGGACTGGGCATAGAATATAAGAGTTGGCATATGATGTTGCAGCTGTATAGAACGATGGTTAGGCCACATTTGGAATACTGCGTCCAGTTCTGGTCGCCACACCACCAGAAGGACGTGGAGGCTTTGGAGAGAGTACAGAGAGGGTTTACCAGGATGTTGCCTGGCATGGAGGGTCTTGGCTATGAGGAGAGATTGGATAAACTGGGGTTGTTCTCCCTGGGAAGACGGAGGATGAGGGGCGACCTAATAGAGGTGTATAAAATTATGAAAGGCATAGATAGAGTGAACAATGGGAAGCTTTTTCCCAGGTCGGAGGTGCCGAACACAAGGGGTCACTGGTTCAAGGTGAGGGGGGCAAGGTTCAACACAGATGTCAAGGGGACGTATTTTACACAGAGGGTGATGGGGGGCCTGGAATGCACTGCCAAGCAAAGTGATTGAGGCGGACACGCTGGGATCGTTTAAGACTTATCTAGATAGCCACATGAACAGACTGGGAATAGAGGGATACAAAAGAATGGTCCAGTGGGCACATGAGCGGCGCAGGCTTGGGAGGGCCGAAGGGCCTGTTCCTGTGCTGTATTGTTCTTTGTTCATCCCGAGCAGCTCGGTGACGCAGGACTCTGTGCTCTACGGGCTGTTTCCAGGGACGCACACCGAGACAAATATCAACTGCTGCTGGAGGGTCATCAACTTAGTGAAGGACGCGCTTTGGATCGCCCAAAATGTGCTGATCTTCCAGTTGAAAGATTTGTCCTCGACCGAGTGTTGCAGACTGGCACATTCCAAGGTCCAGGACTACGTGCTGAGGGACGCGCTCAAGCTTGGGGCAGCTGCCGCAAAGGCACAATGGGGAAAGGCCACCTTGTAAAGCCTTTCAACCGAGGCAGACCGAGGGCCCGGTAACTGCAGAATACCCTCGGCCTGCGTAACTGTGTGCTAAGCTGAAAAACAGCATACAGTGAAATCTGATGTATGTGTATAGTTTTAAGTACTCAAATGTAATGAATGTAATGTGTAAATAAGCATCATATAGTACTGTAAAAATGACTTTTTTTGCACTGTTTGTAATTTTTGGATATGTCATTTTGCAATGATTTATTTGAGAGTTTTTTAATGAATAAACTATATTTTTGAAATAAAAAAATACTGTCTCTGTGCTGTATGAGTCTCTGTCGGACACTGTCTCTGTGCTATGTGAGTCTCTGCAGCACACTGCCTCTGTGCTGTCTGAGTCTCTGTAGCACACTGTCTCTGTGCTATGGAGTCTCCGCAGCACACTGCCTCTGTGCTGTGTGAGTCTCTGTAGCACACTGTCTCTGTGCTATGGAGTCTCCGCAGCACACTGCCTCTGTGCTGTGTGAGTCTCTGTAGCATACTGTCTGTGCTGTGTTATTCTCTGCAGCGCACTCTGTTGTGCAAGTTTGTGTAGCACACTCTGTGCTGTCTGAGTTTCTACAGCACACTGTCTCTGTGCTGTGTGAGTTTTAACAACACCAGGTTAAAGTCCAACAGGTTTATTTGGTAGCAAATGCCATTAGCTTTCGGAGCGCTGCTCCTTCGTCAGATGGAGTGGATATCTGCTCTCAACCAGGGCATACAGAGACACAGAATCAAGTTACAGAATACTGATTAGAATGCGAATCTCTATCTCACTGGCTGTCCTGTCTGGAGACAATACACATCTCTTTAACCTGTGCTTAATGCTCCCTCCACTCACATTGTCTGTATCTTTAAGACCTGGTTGGCTGTAGAGATTCACATTCTCATCAGTATTCTGTAGCTTGATTTTGTCTCTGTATTCCCTGTTTGAGAGCAGATATCCACTCCATCTGACGAAGGAGCAGCGCTCTGAAAGCTAATGGCATGTGCTACCAAATAAACCTGTTGGACTTTAACCTGGTGTTAAAACTCTTACTGTGTTTACCCCAGTCCAACGCTGGCATCTCCACATTGTGAGAGTCTGTGCAGCCCACTGTCTCTGTGTTGTCTGTGTATCATATGTATCTGTGCTGTGAGTCTTTGCAGCACGCTGTTTGTGCTGCGTCGATGCTGTCTGAGTCTCTGTAGCACACTGTCTCTGTGCTGCCTGAGTTTCTGCAGCACACTGTCTCTGTGCTGTCTGAATCTCTGTAGCGTGCTGTGCTACGCTGTGCTGTGAGAGTCTGTGCAGCACACTCTGTGCTATGGAGTCTCCGCAGCACACTGTCTCTGTGCTATGGAGTCTCTGCAGCACACTGTCTCTGTGCTGTGTGTGTCTCTACAGTAAGAAGTCTTACAGCAGAGACAGTGTGCTGGTGTTGTGTGAGTCTCTGTTGGGCACTGTCTCTGTGCTGTCTGAGTCACTGCAGCACACTGTTTCTATGCTGCCTGAGTCTCTGTAGTGTATTGTGTCTGTGCTGTGCGAGTCTCTGCAGCACACTCTCTCTGTGTGAGTCTCTACTGCACACTGTCTATGCTGTCTGAGTCTTTGCAGCACACTGTGTCTGTGCTGTGTGCGTCTCTGCAGCACACTGTTTGTATGCTGTATCTGATTCTTGACAGCATACTCTGTATGCTGTGTCTCAGACTCTACACCATGCTGTCTCTATGCTGTATGCCTGAGTCTCTACAGTACACTGTCTCTGTGCTGTGTGTCTGTATCTCTACAGCACAATGTCTCTGTGCTGTGTTTCTGAGTCTCTACATCATAGTGTCTCTCTGCTATGTGAGTCTCTACAGCACACTGTCAGTGTGTTTTATGCCCTGGTCTCTTCAGCACACTGTCTCTGTGGTGCCTCTGTCTCTACAGTGCATTGTCCCTGTGCTGTCTCAGCCTCTGCAGTACACTGTCCGTGTGCTGTGTGTCTCTACATTTCACCGTCTCTGTGCTGTGTGTCTGAGTCTGTACAGCACACTGTATGCTGTGCGAGTCTCTGCAGCATACTATCTCTGCTGTATAAGTTTCTGCAGCACACTGTCTCTATGGTATGAGTCTGAGTCTACAGCGGACTGGCTCTGTTGTTATGAAGAGGGAAGTTAATCTTCTCTCTGAGAACTAACACTCAACCACTCTAAGAGAAAGACCTTGCTTCATAATCTTGGAGTGTGAGCTTCAACAACTTTTAGTGGTTAAATCAAAATAACTACTTGAGATTCTCTCAGTAAAAGCAACAAGTAACACTATTTATCTGACTAAAAAGTTAACTAAACTATTAACAAACTGAATAAAAGATCAATGGAATGCTGTAAAAAAAAAAAATTGAATTTTTAGTCCCTGAAAATTTCAACCAGGTTTGTCGTCTTCCAAAATCTTTTGTATTCTTGGCTAATTTCTTTACTGTTGAGATGAGGCTTTCTTTTAAGACATAAATATGGCTGTTACGCTGGCAGAGAGAGTTGCTGGCTTTGTCTCTCTCTCAAGCTGTGAGCTGTGGTAGAGGCAATTGCTGTCTGGCTCTCTGAAGCTGGAAACTGGCTCTTTTACCCTTGATGACATACCAAAATCCCCACAATAAAATTGGTTTACATGTTCCAAAACATCAAATTCAAATCTGATAGACTGCTGTTATTCAAATACTGAATTTAAACTGGTTAAAATTTTAAAACTTGTTCTGATTCTGTAATATGGGCTGAAGTTAGAAATAGGACAGGAGCGGTCACGTTGTTGGGGGTTTTCTATAGGCCCCCAAATAGTAATAGAGATGTGGAGGAAGAAATTGCAAAGCAGATTATGGATAAGTGTGGAGGTCACAGGGGAGTTGTCATGGGTGACTTTAACTTTCCAAACATTGATTGGAACCTTTTATAGGTCGAATAGTTCGGAGGGGCAGTTTTTGTACAGTGTGTGCAGGAGGGTTTCCTGACACAATATGTAGATAGGCCGACAAGAGGTGGGGCCACATTGGACTTGGTACTGGGTAATGAACCGGGCCAAGTGTTAGATTTGGTTGTGGGAGAGCACTTTGGAGATAGTGACCACAATTCGGCGTCTTTCATTATTGCAATGGAGAGTGATAGGGCCTTATGGCAGGGCAAGGTTTATAATTGGGGGAGGAGTAATTATGATGCGATTAGGCAAGAATTAGGGAGCATAAGATGGGAACAGAAACTGTCAGGGAAAGGCACAAATGAAAAGTGGAGCTTGTTCAAGGAACAAATACTGCGTGTCCTTGATAGGCATGTCCCTGTCAGGCAGGGAGGAAATGGCCGAGTGAGGGAACCATGGTTCACAAAAGAGGTTGAATGTCTTGTCAAGAGGAAAAAGGAAGCGTATGTAAGGATGAGAAAACAAGGTTCAGTTGGGTCGCTTGAGGATTACAAGGTAGCAAGGAATGAGCTTAAAAAAAGGGCTTAGGAGAGCTAGGAGGGGACATGAGAAGTCCTTGGCAGGTCGGATCAAGGAAAACCCCAAGGCCTTTTACTCTTATGTGAGGAATAAAAGAATGACCAGGGTGAGGTTAGGGCCAGTCAAGGATAGTAGTGGGAACTTGTGCATGGAGTCAGAAGAGACAAGAGAGGCGATGAATGAATACTTTTCTTCAGTGTTCACCAAGGAGAGGGACCATGTTTTTGAGGATGGGAATGGGATACAGGCTGATAGGCTGGAGGGGGTAGATGCTCTGAGAAGGTGTATTAGCAATTTTGAAAAACCTGAGGGTCGATAAGTCCCCTGGCCAGATGGGATATATCCTAGGATTCTTTTGGAGGCAAGGGATGAGATTGCAGAGCCTTTGGCTTTG
This sequence comes from Mustelus asterias, assembly GCF_964213995.1. Taxonomy (NCBI): domain Eukaryota; kingdom Metazoa; phylum Chordata; class Chondrichthyes; order Carcharhiniformes; family Triakidae; genus Mustelus; species Mustelus asterias. Next base: position 66,783,039 of record NC_135809.1, on the reverse strand, counting down.
ATCTTTGGGTCCTCACTGTCCATGGGGATAGTGCCAGAGGACTGGAGAGTGGCGAATGTTGTTCCTCTGTTCAAGAAAGGAAATAGGAATAACCCTGGTAATTATAGGCCGGTTAGTCTTACTTCGGTGGTCGGTAAGTTAATGGAAAAGGTTCTGAGGGATAGGATTTTTGACCATTTGGAAAGATGCAGCTTAATCCGTGATAGCACGGATTCGTGAAGGGTAAGTCTTGCCTCACAAATTTGATTGAATTCTTTGAGGAGGTAACTAAGTGTGTAGATGAAGGTTGATGTCGTATACATGGATTTTAGGAAGGCGATTGATGAGGTACCCCATGGTAGGCTCATGAAGAAAGGAAGGAAGTGTGGGACAGAGGGAAATTTGGCCGATTGGATAAATAACTGGCTATCACATAGAAAGAAGTTTAACAACTTCTTGAGAAAAAAAAGAACCATCATCATGAAAAGATGCTTCATTTTTAGAACATAGAACATAGAACATTACAGCGCAGAACAGGCCCTTCGGCCCACGATGTTGCACCGACCAGTTATAAAAAAAAAAAACTGTGACCCTCCAACCTAAACCAATTTCTTTTCGTCCATGAACCTATCTACGGATCTCTTAAACGCCCCCAAACTAGGCGCATTTACTACTGATGCTGGCAGGGCATTCCAATCCCTCACCACCCTCTGGGTAAAGAACCTACCCCTGACATCGGTTCTATAACTACCCCCCCTCAATTTAAAGCCATGCCCCCTCGTGCTGGATTTCTCCATCAGAGGAAAAAGGCTATCACTATCCACCCTATCTAAACCTCTAATCATCTTATATGTTTCAATAAGATCCCCTCTTAGCCGCCGCCTTTCCAGCGAAAACAATCCCAAATCCCTCAGCCTCTCCTCATAGGATCTCCCCTCCATACCAGGCAACATCCTGGTAAACCTCCTCTGCACCCTCTCCAAAGCCTCCACATCCTTCCTGTAATGTGGGGACCAGAACTGCACACAGTACTCCAAGTGCGGCCGCACCAGAGTTGTGTACAGTTGCAACATAACGCTACGACTCCTAAATTCAATCCCCCTACCAATAAACGCCAAGACACCATATGCCTTCTTAACAACCTTATCTACTTGATTCCCAACTTTCAGGGATCTATGCACACATACACCTAGATCCCTCTGCTCCTCCACACTATTCAAAGTCCTCCCGTTAGCCCTATACTCAACACATCTGTTATTCCTACCAAAGTGAATTACCTCACACTTCTCCGCATTAAACTCCATCCGCCACCTCTCGGCCCAACTTTGCAACCTGTCTAAGTCTTCCTGCAAACTACGACACCCTTCCTCACTGTCTACCACACCACCGACTTTGGTGTCATCAGCAAATTTGCTAATCCACCCAACTATACCCTCATCCAGATCATTAATAAATATTACAAACAGCAGTGGCCCCAAAACAGATCCCTGAGGTACACCACTTGTAACCGCACTCCATGATGAATATTTACTATCAACCACCACCCTCTGTTTCCTATCCGCTAGCCAATTCCTGATCCAATTTCCTAGATCACCCCCAATCCCATACATCTGCATTTTCTGCAGAAGCCTACCATGGTGAACCTTATCAAACGCCTTACTAAAATCCATATATACCACGTCCACTGCCTTGCCCCCATCCACCTCCTTGGTCACTTTCTCAAAAAACTCAATAAGGTTAGTAAGGCACGACCTACCTGCCACAAAACCATGCTGACTATCACCTATCAATTCATTACTCTCCAAATAACTATAAATCCTATCCCTTATAATTTTTTCCAACATCTTGCCGACAACAGAAGTGAGACTCACCGGTCTATAATTCCCGGGGAAGTCTCTGTTCCCCTTCTTAAACAATGGGACAACATTCGCTAACCTCCAATCTTCTGGTACTATACCAGAGGCCAACGACGACCTGAAGATCAGAGCCAGAGGCTCTGCAATCACTTCTCTTGCCTCCCAGAGAATCCTTGGATAAATCCCATCCGGACCAGGGGATTTATCTATTTACAGACCCTCCAGAATATCCTGCACATCCTCCTTATCAACTGTAATACTGTCTATTCTACTCCCTTGCAACCCAGTGTCCTCCTCAGCTATATTCATGTCCCCTTGCGTGAACACCGAAGAGAAATATTGGTTCAATGCTTCACCAATCTCCTCCGGTTCCACACATAACTTCCCTCTGCCATCTATAACTGGCCCTAAACTTGCCCTAACCAACCTTCTGTTCTTGACATACCTATAGAACGCCTTAGGATTCTCTTTAACCCTATCCGCCAAAGTCTTCTCATGTCCCCTTTTAGCCCTTCTAAGCTCGCTCTTCAACTCCCTCTTAGCCAATCTAAAGCTTTCTAGTGCACTACCCGAGTGCTCACGTCTCATCCGAACATAAGCCTCCTTTTTCTTTTTAACCAACAAAGAAACTTTTTTGGTGCACCACGGTTCCCTAGCCCTACCAATTCCTCCTTGCCTGACAGGGACATACCTATCACAGACTCGCAGTAGCTGCTCCTTGAAAAAACTCCACATGTCGGACGTTCCCAGTCCCTGTAATCTCCTAGTCCAACCTATGTTTCCTAATTCTCTCCTAATAGCCTCATAATTACCCTTCCCCCAGCTAAAACCACTGGCCCGAGGTTCATGCCTATCCCTTTCCATCACTAAGGTGAACGTAACCGAATTGTGGTCACTATCACCAAAATGCACACCAACTTCCAAGTCTAGCACCTGGTCTGGCTCATTTCCCAGCACCAGATCCAATATAGCCTCACCTCTAGTTGGCCTGTCTACATACTGAGTCAAAAAACCTTCCTGCACGCTTTGAACAAAAACTGACCCCTCTAACGAGCTAGAGCTATAACAATTCCAGTCAATATTAGTCAAGTTAAAATCCCCCATAACAATTGCCCTATTACTTTCACTCTTAAGCAGGATTGACTCCGCAATCCTTTCCTCAACCTCTCTAGAACTTTTAGGAGGTCTATAAAAGATTCCCAACAGGGTGACCTCTCCTCTCCTATTTCTAATCTCCGCCCATACTACCTCAACAGATAAGTCCTCATCAAACCTCCTCTCTGACACTGTGATACAATCTCTGACCAATAATGCTACCCCTCCCCCTCTTCTACCTCCTTCCCTACTTCGACTAAAACATTTGAACCCCGGGACCTGCAGCATCCATTCCTGCCCCTGCTCTATCCATGTCTCTGAAATAGCCACAACATCGAAGTCCCAGGTACTGATCCACGCTGCAAGTTCACCCACTTTATTGCGAATACTCCTGGCATTGAAGTATACACATTTCAAACCCTGCTCCACCCCACCTCTGCAATGCCGTGCATTGCAGTCCCCATCCATGCATCCCTCACTTTCAGCCCCACTACTCAGGATCCCTCCCCCCCCCCGAATCAGTTTAAACCTCCCTGCATGGCCTTAGCAAATTTACCCCCCAGGATATTGGTCCCATTCTGATTAAGGTGTAGACCATCCTTCTCATAGAGGTCACACCTTCCCCAGTACGAGCCCCAATTGCTTAAGTACCTGAACCCCTCCCTCCTGCACCATCCCCTCAGCCATGAATTCAAACCTTCCCTCTCCCTATTCCTCTCTAAACTATCCCGTGGTACAGGCAAGAGTCCAGAGATAACCACTCTGTCAGTCTTGGCCTTTAGTTTCCACCCCAACTCCATAAATCCCTGCCTAATATCCCCTTCCCCTATCCTCCCTATGTCGTGTGTCCCCACATGTACAATAACTTGTGGTTTATCTCCCTCCCCCCTAAGAGTCCTGAATACCCTGTCAGACACATCCCGGACCCCAGCCCCTGGTAGGCAACACACCAACCCTGAGTCCCTACCTTTAGTTCCGACCCTCCTATCTGTCTCCTTAATTGTGGAGTCCCCAATCACAAGGCCCAGTCTTTTACAGCCCCTAACCACCTGAGCTTTCTCACTCGGCTCACCCCCAGAGATCTGCTCTCTATGCTCAGTTGATTCCTCCTCAACTGTAGCCTCCAGCACCGAAAACCTATTATGGAGGGGAACCGCCCCAGGGGATTGTCTTCCCGATTGCTTCTTACCCCTCCTCCTGGCATTGACCCAAGCCTCATTTCTAGGAGTTACTATTTCTCTATAACTCCTATCAACTTCCACCTCCGCCTCCCGAATTATGCGGAGTTCCTCTACCTCCCCCTCCAGCTCCTTTACACGCTCCTCCAGAAGCTGCAATCTAATGCACTTCTTACAACTAAAATCTCCTGAAACACTACTGGATTTCCTCACCACATACATCCCACAGGAGATGCAGCATACTGCCTGAACTGCCATCCCTGAAGCCATTACCAGCAAGAAAAAAAGAAAACAAAAAACTTCCCCACACTTCCCCAACTTTTTATTCCTTTTAAACTCACAATAAAGCATCCGCAATAACATTTTCACGGCTCACAACATGTACAATCTGGAAATGAAATGCTTGCAACATAAGACTCAAACGAAATAGTCTGGCGTTCTTGTCCTTATATCTTTTCAGAAATGTCAAAGGATTGTGATCACTATACACAATCGTTTCTGATGCATTGATTGTAACGTAAACGTTAAAATGTTGTAAGGCCATTACTAAACTCAACTCCTTTTCAATTGTGGAATATTTTGTCTGGTGGATATTAAGTTTTTAAATAACCGATTGGCCTTTCAATTCCACAATCATCCTCCTGTAACAACACTGCTGCAACATCTACATCGCTGGTGTTGATGGCAACTTTAAAGGGTTTCAAAAAATTTGGTAAGAACAAAGAACAGTACAGCACAGGAAACCGGCCCTTCGGCCCTCCAAGCCTGTGCCGCTCCTTGGTCCAACTAGACCAATCGTTTGTATCCCTCCATTCCCAGGCTGCTCATGTGACTATCCAGGTAAGTCTTAAACGATGTCAGCGTGTCTGCCTCCACCACCCTACTTGGCAGCGCATTCCAGGCCCCCACCACCCTCTGTGTAAAAAAAAATCCCTCTAATATCTGAGTTATACTTCGTCCCTCTCACCTTGAGCCCGTGACCCTGCGTGATCGTCACTTCTGATCTGAGAAAAAGCTTCCCACCGTTCACCCTATCTATCCCCTTCATAATCTTGTACACCTCTATTAGATCTCCCGTCATTCTCCGTCTTTCCAGGAGAACAAGCCCAGTTTACCCAATCTCTCCTCATAGCTAAGACCCTCCATACCAGGCAACATCCTGGTAAACCTTCTCTGCACTCTCTCTAAAGCCTCCACGTCCTTCTGGTAGTGCGGCGACCAGAACTGGACGCAGTACTCCAAATGTGGCCTAACCAGCGTTCTATACAGCTGCATCATCAGACTCCAGCTTTTATACTCTATACCCCGTCCTATAAAGGCAAGCATACCATATGCCTTCTTCACCACCTTCTCCACCTGTGTTGCCACCTTCAAGGATTTGTGGACTTGCACACCTAGGTCTGTGTTTCTATACTCTTGATGGCTCTGCCGTTTATTGAATAACTCCTCCCTACATTATTTCTTCCAAAATGCATCACTTCGCATTTATCTGGATTAAATTCCATCTGTCACCTCCGCCCAATTTTCCAGCCTATCTATATCCTGCTGTATTGCCCGACAATGCTCTTCGCTATCTGCAAGTCCAGCCATCTTCGTGTCATCCGCAAACTTACTGATAACACCAGTTACACCTTCCAAATCATTTATATATATCACAAATAGCAGAGGTCCCAGTACAGAGCCCTGCGGAACACCACTGGTCACAGACCTCCAGCCGGAAAAAGACCCTTCGACCGCTACCCTCTGTCTCCTATGGCCAAGCCAGTTCTCCACCCATCTAGCCACTTCTCCTTGTATCCCATGAGCCTTAACCTTCTTAACCAACCTGCTATGTGGGACTTTGTCAAATGCCTTACTGAAATCCATATAGACGACATCCACGGCCCTTCCTTCGTCAACCGCTTTTGTCACTAATGTGTGACAAAGTGTGGCTAAAACTGCTTTCAAATTCCTCCTGAAATTTCATGTTCTTTTTTAACAATTCACTGTTGCCACAATGCTACTAAACTCTGGTACGAATTCTCTGTGGAATCCGCTCAATCACAAAAATCGTAGCACTTCCTTCTTCGATGATGGTCTTGGAAATTCCTCAATGGCCTTCGTCTTCACGTTTCTCTGTGTCATCCATCCATATCCGATGTTGTGTCCGAAGAATGTCACTTCCGCCTTTGCAAGTTCTGTTTTTGCTAAGCTTGTTACCTTCTGTAATCTCTCTGAGCTCTGCCAAAAGCTCCATGTGATCTTTCCATGAATGACTAAAGATCACGAAGTCATCTATGTCGACAGCACAATTAGTCCATCACATCTCTGTTCATAAGCCTTTGAAAAGTAGCCGGTACATTTTTCATCCCAAAGGGATTGATACGACCCATTTGGGGTGACAAAGGCAGAAACTTCTTTTGCTCTCTTTGACAAAGGTACTTGCCAGTGACCGCGAAGTGAGTCCAACTTTGTGTTGGAAGCAACTTGCCCGACTTTTCCCCACAATCCTCCAGCCTTGGAATTGGGTATGAATCAGATTTAGTCATGGCATTGACCTTCCAGTAATCTACACAGAATCATTGAGTACCATCAGGTTTGGGAACCAACAAGATCGACGAACGCCACTCGTTTTGACTTGGCTCTATGATGTCGTCTTGTAGCATCGCTTCCACTTCCTTCTGAACCTGCTGCTTTGAGAGGATTAAGCCGACAGGGGTGGTGTTTTGTCAGAGCACATTCCTACATTAACCTTATGTACTATATCATTAGTCCTCCCCATTCTATTTCTACATAGGTCCTCTTGGCACTGCAGTAAATCTTTCACTTCACTTCTCTGCTCCTGAGATAGCTCTCTACTCTATTCCATTCCTCAAGGACTTTTTCATTATTCAATTTATTCTGAGGCACATCAAAATCCCAAATCCACGTCAGCTGGGTTTGATTCTCACTCTGAGTGCAGTAACTAATACTTATTTCTTCGGTCCCCTTTCCCTGTCATAGTACTGTTTTAGCATGTTCACATGACATACCCTGTACATTTTTTTCATATCTGGCATCTTTACCAGATAATTCATCTGACTTCTTCTCAATCTGATAGGGACCACTAAACCGGGCTTTCAAGGGATCTCTTACCACTGGGAATAACACCAATATTTTATCCCCATGGGCAAATGTACAAATTTTAGATTTCTTACCTGCTTCTTGTTTCATTAGGTGCTGGGGTCACCTTCAAATGTTATCCAGCTAATTTCCCCACAGTGTTTAATCTTTCTCTCAACTCCGATACATAATCCAACTGTTAGATCCCTGACCTCGGACCTACCAACTTTTCCTTAATTAATTTTAAAGGTCCTCTTACTTCGTGTCCGAATATCAACTCAAATGGAGTAAACTGAGTCGATTCATTTGGAGCATCTCTAATAGCAAATAATATAAAGGAGATATCTTTATCCCGATCGATTGTGTAATCCTGGCAATAAGTCCTCAAAATGGTCTTTAGGGTCTGATGCCACCTTTCCAATGCTCCATGGGATTCAGGATAGTACGCACTCGATGTAAAGTGTCTGACGCCTAAACTACCCATGATCTCCTTAAATAATTTGGAAATAAAATTGGACCATTGATCTGACTGAATGTCCCTGGGCAATCCATAATGGGTAAAGAAGACAAGCAACTCCTCCACAACCTTTTTTGCCTTGATATTCTGTAATGGATTTGCCTCTGGAAACCTGGTGGACATGTCCATTACGGTTAGCAAATACTGGTTCCCACTTTTGGTTTCAGGGAGGGAACCTACACAATCAATTATAATCCATGTAAAAGAAGTCTATACAAATGCGGGAATTTGCATCAAGGTGCCTGTGGCTTTCCTATCATCTGACATGTATGATGGGTGCGGCAAAATTCAACTACATCTTTGTCATCCAGGCCAATAAAAATGCCTCTATATCTTTGCCTGAGTCTTCCTCACTCCGAGATGCCTACTACAGGTAATTTGTGTGCTACCTGCAATTCCTCCTGTCTGCATTCTACCGGCAACACATTCTGGTAAACTTCTGCCCATTACTCATCTGCACTAACGTGCCAAGGTCTCCATTTCTGTCTTAAGATTTTATCTTTAAAGTAATAGCATTCTAGAATACACTCTGATTCCTTTTCCGTTGTGGCTTTATGATATAAATCCTTTATCAGCTCATCTTTCTGTTGTAACTCCATTAATCTTTCAGAACCTCTGCCTGATCCTTTCCCTGTTTAGGTTTTTCCTTTACCATCTCTTTACCATATTCTTCTGGTGGAGCGGGCAGAGAGGGGAGTGATTTTTGGAGGGCAGAACTGGAAGATAAGATGAGCTGAATTTATTTTTACTTACTTTTTTTGGAGTTTTTTTTTCCTGAGCAACAGGAAACTGGAAATAGGTCGCAGGGACGGTTTGTAGTTTTTAAAAAAAAGGCACTGACCTCTGAGGTTCTATCTCATTCTTCTGGTGGAGCGGGCAGAGAGGGGAGTGATTTTTGGAGGGCAGAACTGGAAGATAAGATAATCTGAATTTATTTTTACTTTTTTCGGAGTTTTTTTTTTCCTGAGCAACAGGAAACTGGAAATATTGTCCCGGGGAGACCTGGGACAATATTTTACCCAATAAATTTGAACGGGGAGGTAACCCGAGACTCCACACATGTAGAGTCTCCCACCCTCCCCCCTCAAAGAACAAAGAACAGTACAGCACAGGAAACAGGCCCTTCGGCCCTCCAAGCCTGTGCCGCTCCTTGGTCCAACTAGACCAATCGTTTGTATCCCTCCATTCCCAGGCTGCTCATATGACTATCCAGGTAAGTCTTAAACGATGTCAGCGTGCCTGCCTCCACAACCCTACTTGGCAGCGCATTCCAGGCCCCCACCACCCTGTGTGTAAAAAAACGTCTCTCTGATATCTGAGTTATACTTCGCCCCTCTCACCTTGAGCCCGTGACCTCTCGTGATCGTCACCTCCGACCTGGGAAAAAGCTTCCCACTGTTCACCCTATCTATACCCTTCATAACCTTGTACACCTCTATTAGATCTCCCCTCATTCTCCGTCTTTCCAAGGAGAACAACCCCAGTCTACCCAATCTCTCCTCATAGCTAAGACCCTCCATACCAGGCAACATCCTGGTAAACCTTCTCTGCACTCTCTCTAACGCCTCCACGTCCTTCTGGTAGTGCGGCGACCAGAACTGGATGCAGTACTCCAAATGTGGCCTAACCAGCGTTCTATACAGCTGCATCATCAGACTCCAGCTTTTATACTCTATACCCCGTCCTATAAAGGCAAGCATGCCATATGCCTTCTTCACCACCTTCTCCACCTGTGTTGCCACCTTCAAGGATTTGTGGACTTGCACACCTAGGTCCCTCTGTGTTTCTATACTCCTGATGACTCTGCCATTGATTGTATAACTCCTCCCTACATTATTTCTTCCAAAATGCATCACTTCGCATTTCTCAGGATTAAACTCCATCTGCCACCTCTCCGCCCAATTTTCCAGCATATCAATATCCTGCTGTATTGCCCGACAATGCTCTTCGCTATCCGCAAGTCCAGCCATCTTCGTGTCATCCGCAAACTTGCTGATTACACCAGTTACACCTTCCAAATCATTTATATATATCACAAATAGCAGAGGTCCCAGTACAGAGCCCTGCGGAACACCACTGGTCACAGACCTCCAGCCGGAAAAAGACCCTTCGACCACTACCCTCTGTCTCCTATGGCCAAGCCAGTTGTCCACCCATCTAGCCACTTCTCCTTGTATCCCATGAGCCTTAACCTTCTTAACCAACCTGCCATGTGGGACTTTGTCAAATGCCTTACTGAAATCCATATAGACGACATCCACGGCCCTTCCTTCATCAACCGTTTTTGTCACTTCCTCAAAAAACTCCACCAAATTTGTAAGGCACGACCTCCCTCTTACAAAACCATGCTGTCTGTCACTAATGAGATTGTTCCGTTCTAAATGCACATACATCCTGTCTCTAAGAATCCTCTCCAACAACTTCCCTACCACGGACGTCAAGCTCACCGGCCTATAATTTCCCGGGTTATCCCTGCTACCCTTCTTAAACAACGGGACCACATTCGCTATCCTCCAATCCTCAGGGGCCTCATCCGTGTCCAAAGAAGCGACAAAGATTTCCGTCAGAGGCCCAGCAATTTCATCTCTCGTCTCCCTGAGCAGTCGAGGATAGATGTCATCAGGCCCTGGGGCTTTGTCAGTTTTAATGTTCCCTAAAAAACCTAACACTTCCTCTCTTGTAATGGAGATTTTCTCTAACGGGTCAACACCTCCCTCCGAGACACTCCCGGTTAACACGCCCCTCTCCTTCGTGAATACCGATGCAAAGTATTCATTTAGGATCTCCCCTATTCCCTTGGGTTCTAAGCATAATTCCCCTCCTTTGTCCCATAGAGGTCCGATTTTCTCCCTGACAACTCTTTTGTTCCTAACGTATGAATAGAATACCTTAGGATTCTCCTTAATCCTGCCTGCCAAGAACATCTCGTGACCTCTTTTTGCCCTTCTAACTCCCCGTTTGAGTTCTTTCCTACTCTCTCTGTATTCCTCCAGAGCTCCATCTGTTTTCAGTTGCCTGGACTTAACGTACGCCTCCCTTTTCATTTTAATCAGATCCTCAATTTCCCTGGTTATCCACGGCTCTCGAATCCTACCTTTCCTATCTTTCCTTTTTACAGGCACATGCCTAACCTGCAGCCTTATCAATAGTTCCTTAAAAGACTCCCACATGCCAGACGCGGACTTACCCTCAAACATCCTCTCCCAATCAACATCCATCAATTCCTGCCTAATCCGGCTATAGTCAGCCTTCCCCCAATTTAGCACCCTGCCCGTAGGACAGCACTCATCCTTGTCCATTACTATCCTAAAGTTAACAGACTTGTGGTCACTATTTGCCACATGTTCCCCTACCGAAACTTTGACGACCTGACCGGGCTCATTTCCCAGAACTAGGTCCAGTATAGCCCCCTCTCTAGTCGGGCTATCTACATACTGTTCCAAAGAACCTTCCAGTACGCATTTTACAAATTCCTCCCCGTCCGGACCCCCAGCTCTAAGCACTTTCCAGTCTGTGCCAGGGAAATTAAAGTCCCCCACTACAACAACCCTATTTTTTCTGCACCTATCCAGAATCTCCTGGCATATCCTTTCCTCCACTTCCCGTGGGCTGTTGGGTGGTCTGTAGTACACCCCCAGCATAGTGACTGCACCCTTCCTGTTCTGAGTTCCACCCACAGCGACTCAGTACATGACCCTTCCAAGTTGTCTACCCTCTGCACCGCGGTAATATGCTCCTTAACTAATATCGCTACTCCCCCACCTTTTTTAGCCCCTCCTCTGTCTCGCCTAAAACACTTATACCCCGGAATATTCAGCTGCCAGTCCTGTCCTTTTAACCAAGTTTCCGTCACCGCAACCACATCCAAATTCCGCATAAGCATTAAGGCTCTAAGTTCGTCTGTTTTACCCGTTACGCTCCTCGCATTGAAGCAGATGCACTCCAGACCTCCAGGCCCAGTCAGGTTATCCTCCTCCAGAGTGCTCCTCTTCTTAGCTAGCCTTACCCTGGCCCCCAGCTCAACCCCAGCCTCAGTATTTACTGACCTCCTGTTTTGTTCCCCACCCCCCCTGCCACACTAGTTTAAATCCTGCCGAAACACTCTAGCAAAACTCCCAGCCAGGATATTTGCTCCCTTCCAGTTGAGGTGTAACCCATCCTTTCTGAACAGTTGCCATCCTGACTTGAAGATTTCCCAGTTATCTATGAATTTAAAACCCTCCCTCTTGCACCAGTCCTTTAGCCACGCGTTCAACTGTAGAATCTCCCTGTTCCGAGCCTCACTTGCACTAGACACCGGGAGCAGTCCAGAGATTGCTACCCTGGAGGCCTTACTTTTTAGCCTAGCACCCAACTCCCTGAATTTCTCTCGTATGACCCCCCTGCTCTTCCTACCTACATCATTTTCACCAATGTGTACAATCACATCCATTTGACTACCTTCCTTTTTAAATATGCTTCCTACCCTCTCGGAGACATCCAGTACCCCGGCACCAGGGAGGCAGACTACCATCCTGGATTCTCGTTCACTCCCACAGAACCGCCTGTCCGTGCCTCTAACCATTGCGTCCCCCACAACTATCGCTCTCCTAAACCCCTTCTTTCCCTTCCGGACCCCTGAGCCTGTCTCCGTGGAGGCGATCTGGTCCTCGTGGCTTACCCCTGGAGGGTCATCCCCCTCCACAGAATCCAAAACAATGTACCTATTTTGGAGGGGGACAACCACAGAGGATCCCTCCACAGACTGCTCACTCCCTTCCCTTCTCCCATCTGTTGCCCATCCCTTTCTTTTATGGGAGACTGCCACTGGGGTACTTTCTGGCACATCACCCTTCTGACTATTACCCCTCCTAATCGTGACCCACGTGTTTTCCTTCCGAGACCCTGGTGTCACTACCTGACTATAACTTCTATCTATTAATCTCTCATTTTCCCTAACTAAACTGAGTTCATCGAGCCTCCATAAGACCATAAGACCATAAGACATAGGAGCGGAAGTAAGGCCATTCGGCCCATCGAGTCCACTCCACCATTCAATCATGGTTGATTTCAACTCCATTTACCCGCTCTCTCCCCATAGCCCTTAATTCCTCGAGAAATCAAGAATTTATCAATTTCTGTCTTGAAGACGCTCAACGTCTCGGCCTCCACAGCCCTCTGTGGCAATGAATTCCACAGACCCACCACTCTCTGGCTGAAGAAATTTCTCCTCATCTCTGTTCTAAAGTGACTCCCTTTTATTCTAAGGCTGTGCCCCCGCGTCCTAGTCTCCCCTGTTAATGGAAACAACTTCCCTACGTCCATCCTATCTAAGCCGTTCATTATCTTGTAAGTTTCTATCAGATCTCCCCTCAACCTCCTAAACTCCAATGAATATAATCCCACGATCCTCAGACGTCAGGCCTACCATTCCTGGGATCATCCGTGTGAATCTCCGCTGGACCCGCTCCAGTGCCAGTATGTCCTTCCTGAGGTGTGGGGCCCAAAATTGCTCACAGTACTCCAAATGGGGCCTAACCAGTGCTTTATAAAGCCTCAGAAGTACATCCCTGCTTTTGTATTCCAAGCCTCTTGAGATAAATGACAACATTACATTTGCTTTCTTAATTACGGACTCAACCTGCAAGTTTACCTTTAGAGAATCCTGGACTAGGACTCCCAAGTCCCTTTGCACTTTAGCATTATGAATTTTGTCACCGTTTAGAAAATAGTCCATGCCTCTATTCTTTTTTCCAAAGTGTACGACCTCGCACTTGCCCACGTTGAATTTCATCAGCCACTTCTTGGACCACTCTCCTAAACTGTCTAAATCTTTCTGCAGCCTCCCCACCTCCTCAATACTACCTGCCCCTCCACCTATCTTTGTATCATCGGCAAACTTGGCCAGAATGCTCCCAGTCCCGTCATCTAGATCGTTAATATATAAAGAGAACAGCTGTGGCCCCAACACTGAACCCTGCGGGACACCACTTGTCACCGGTTGCCATTCTGAGAAAGAACCTTTTATCCCAACTCTCTGCCTTCTGTCTGACAGCCAATCGTCAATCCATGTTAGTACCTTGCCTCGAATACCATGGGCCCTTATTTTACTCAGCAGTCTCCCGTGAGGCACCTTGTCAAAGGCCTTTTGGAAGTCAAGATAGATAACATCCATTGGCTCTCCTTGGTCTAACCTATTTGTTATCTCTTCAAAGAACTCTAACAGGTTTGTCAGGCACGACCTCCCCTTACTAAATCCATGCTGACTTGTCTTAATCCGACCCTGCACTTCCAAGAATTTAGAAATCTCATCCTTAACGATGGATTCTAGAATTTTGCCAACAACTGAGGTTAGGCTAATTGGCCTATAATTTTCCATCTTTTTTCTTGTTCCCTTCTTGAACAGTGGGGTTACAACAACGATTTTCCAATCCTCTGGGACTTTCCCTGACTCCAGTGACTTTTGAAAGATCATAACTAACGCCTCCACTATTTCTTCAGCTATCTCCTTTAGAACTCTAGGATGTAGCCCATCTGGGCCCGGAGATTTATCAATTTTCAGACCTTTTAGTTTCTCTAGCACTTTCTCCTTTGTGATGGCCTCAGCTCCAGCTCCCTTACACGATCCTTCAGGAGTTGCAATTCCACACATCTGGCACAGATATGGACTTCCGGGAGGCAAGTTGTCTCCAGGAACTCCCACATCCCACACCGAATGCAGTATACTGGCCTCCCACTCATACCAGCCATGTCCTTTTTAGTTTTTTGGAGATAAAACAAAAAAGGGGGTGTAACAGAAGAAAAACAAACAACCTTCCTCGCCTTCGCCGAAGCCCTGTGAGCCAAAGCCCTTACAGCTCACACTCTGCTTCCCACACACTACACTGCCCGCTCCCGACGCTGCCCGCTGTATACTGCAGCCTACTTTTTATACTTCACGCGCTTAAAAAACCCTTCCCAGACTCCTTAGCAGCCCACTTCCAGTTGTCACTTTAAACTTAAAATTCTACTGCAAAAGTAAAGGCCAAAAAAAAACACACACTTAGCTGACTAATTAAATAAATAAACAATTCAATTAATCTCTCACCAGCACTGCTGCCTCTAATCACTCCCTCTCAGCTTGCTCCAGTGGAACCCTCCTGCACACATTGGACAAAAACTGACCTATCTAAAGTACTCGAACTGTAGCTTTTCCAGTCAATATGTGTAAAGTTAAAGCCCTCCTCGAACCTAAAAAAAAAGACTCAGTGTGAGAGCAGGTGAGCTTTTTTTTTCATTTTCTTTTCTCTTTCGTTTCGCAGGGAAGTTAGCAAGGATGTCAGTGCAGGCAGTGCAATGTTCCTCCTGTGGGATGTTTGAGGTGAGGGACACCATTAGTGTCCCAGCTGAGTACACCTGTCGGAAGTGCACCCAATTCCAGCTCCTTGAAGTTAGGGATCTGGAACTGGATGAACTCAGGATCATTCGGGAGGCAGAGACAGTTATAGATAAAAGCTACAGGGAGATAGTTACTCCTAGAAATGAAGATACTTGGGTGACTGTTAGAAAGGGTAAGAAGCAGTCAGTGCAGCGATCCCCTGTGGCCGTTCCTCTGTATAACAAGTATACCATTTTGGATACTGTTGGGGAGGACGACTTACCAGGGGTAAGCCATGGGGTACAGGTCTCTGGCACAGAGTCTGTCCCTGTTGCTCAGAAGGGAAAGGGGGGAGGAGTAGAGCAATAGTCATTGGGGACTCCATAGTGAGGGGGACAGATAGGAAATTCTGTGGGAGCGAGAGAGACTCGCGGTTGGTGTGTTGCCTGCCAGGTGCCAGAGTCCGTGATGTCTCGGATCGTGTTTTGGAGATCCTTAAAGGGGAAGGGGACCAGCCCCAAGTTGTGGTCCACATAGGCACCAATGACATAGGTAGGAAAAGAGATGGGGATGTAAGGCAGAAATTTAGGGAGTTAGGGTGGAAGCTTAGAGCTAGAACAAATAGAGTTGTTATCTCTGGTTTGTTACCGGTGCCATGTGCTAACGAGGAGAGGAATAGGGAGAACAGTTGAACACGTGGCTACAGGGATGGTACAGGAGGGAAGGATTCAGATACCTGGATAATTGGGGGTCATTCTGGGGTAGGTGGGACCTCTACAAACGGGATGGTCTTCACCTGGACCAGAGGGGTACCAATATCCTGGGGGGGAAATTTGCAAATGCTCTTCGGGAGGGTTTAAACTAATTCTGCAATTAATTAAATTAATTAAACTAATTGTTGCTCCAGTGTACAGGAGGATGTGAGTGGTGAGGTCATGAATAAGGTTTCAGTGTCTCAGGAGTGTACCGGCAGGCAGGAAGGTGGTTTGAAGTGTGTATACTTCAACGCCAGAAGCATCTGGGATAAGGTGGGTGAACGTGCAGCATGGGTTGGTACCTGGGACTTCGATGTTGTGGCCATTTCGGAGACATGGATAGAGCAGGGACAGGAATGGTTGTTGCAGGTTCCGGGGTTTAGATGTTTCAATAAGATCAGGGAAGGTGGTAAAAGAGGGGGAGGTGTGGCATTGTTAGTCAAGGACAGTATTACGGTGGCAGAAAGGACATTTGATGACGACTTGTCTACTGAGGTAGTATGGGCTGAGGTTAGAAACAGGAAAGGAGAGGTCACCCTGTTTGGAGTTTTCTATAGGTCTCCGAAAAGTTCCAGAGATGTAGAGGAAAGGATTGCAAAGATGATTCTGGATAGGAGCGAAAGTAACAGGGTAGTTGTTATGGGGGACTTTAACTTTACAAATATTGACTGGAAAAGCTACAGTTCGAGTACTTTAGATAGGTCAGTTTTTGTCCAATGTGTGCAGGAGGGTTTCCTGACACAGTATGTAGATGGGCCAACAAGAGGCGAGGCCACATTGGATTTGGTACTGGGTAATGAACCAGGCCAGGTGTTAGATTTGGAGGTAGGTGAGCACTTTGGTGACAGTGACCACAATTCGATTACGTTTACTTTAGCAATGGAAAGGGATAGGTATATACCGCAGAGCAAGTGTTATAGCTGGGGGAAAGGAAATTCTGATGTGATTAGGCAAGATTTCGGATGCATAGGATGGGGAAGAAATCTGCAGGGGTTGGGCACAATTGAAATGTAGCGCTTGTTCAAGGAACAGCTACTGCGTGTCCTTGATAAGTATGTACCTGTCAGGCAGGGAGGAAGAGTTCGAGCGAGGGAACCGTGGTTTGCAAAAGAAGTTGAATCTCTTGTGAAGAGGAAGAAGGAGACTTATGTAAAGATGAGTCATGAAGGCTCAGTTAGGCCGCTTGAGAGTTACAAGTTAGCCAGGAAGGACCTGAAGAGAGAGCTAAGAAGAGCCAGGAGGGGACATGAGAAGTCTTTGGCAGGTAGGATCAAGAAAAACCCTAAAGCTTTCTATAGGTATGTCAGGAATAAAAGAATGACTCGGGTAAGATTAGGGCCAGTCAAGGACAGTAGTGGGAAGTTGTGCGTGGAGTCCAAAGAGATGGGAGAGGCGCTAAATGAATATTTTTCGTCAGTATTCACACAGGAAAAATACAATGTTGTCGAAGAAAATACTGAGATACAGGCTATTAGACTAGACGGGATTGAGGTTCATAAAGAGGAGGTGTTAGCAATTCTGGAAAGTGTGAAAATAGGTAAGTCCCCTGGGCCGGATGGGATTTATCCTAGGATTCTCTGGGAAGCTAGGGAGGAGATTGCAGAACCTTTGGCTTTGATCTTTATGTCATCATTGTCGACAGGAATAGTGCCAGAAGACTGGAGGATAGCAAATGTTGTCCCCTTGTTCAAGAAGGGGAGTAGAGACAACCCTGGTAATTATAGACCAGTGAGCCTTACTTCTGTTGTGGGCAAAGTTTTGGAAAGGATTATGAGAGATAGGAGTTATAATCATCCAGAAAGGAACAATTTGATTAGGGATAGTCAGCACGGTTTTGTGAAAGGTAGGTCGTGCCTCACAAACCTTATTGTGTTTGTTGAGAAGGTGACCAAGGAGGTGGATGAGGGTAAAGCAGTTGATGTGGTGTATATGGATTTCAGTAAAGCGTTTGATAAGGTTCCCCACGGTAAGCTATTGCAGAAAATACGGAGGCATGGGATTGAGGGTGATTTAGCAGTTTGGATCAGAAATTGGCTAGCTGTAAGAAGACAGAGGGTGGTGGTTGATGGGAAATGTTCATCCTGGAGTTCAGTTACTAGTGGTGTACCGCAAGGATCTGTTTTGGGGCCTGTTTTGGTCATTTTTATAAATGACCTGGATGAGGGCGTAGAAGGCTGGGTTAGTAAATTTGCGGATGACACTAAAGTCGGTGGAGTTGTGGACAGTGCGGAAGGATGTTGCAGGTTACAGAGGGACATAGATAAGCTGCAGAGCTGGGCTGAGAGGTGGCAAATGGAGTTTAATGCGGAAAAGTGTGAGGTGATTCACTTTGGAAGGAGTAACAAGAATACAGAGTACTGGGCTAATGGTAAGATTCTTGGTAGTGTGGATGAGCAGAGAGATCTCGGTGTCCATGTGCATAGATCCCTGAAAGTTGGCACCCAGGTTGATAGGGTTGTTAAGAAGGCGTACGGTGTGTTAGCTTTTATTGGTAGAGGGATTGAGTTTCGGAACCATGATGTCATGTTGCAGCTGGACAAAACTCTGGTGCGGCCGTACTTGGAGTATTGCGTACAGTTCTGGTCGCCGCATTATTGGAAGGATGTGGAAGCGTTGGAAAGGGTGCAGAGGAGATTTACCAGGATGTTGCCTGGTATGGTGGGAAGGTCTTATGAGGAAAGGCTGAGTGACTTGAGGCTGTTTTCGTTGGAGAGAAGAAGGTTAAGAGGTGACTTAATAGAGGCATACAAGATGATCAGAGGATTAGATAGGGTGGATAGTGAGAGCCTTTTTCCTCGGATGGTGATGGCTAGCACGAGGGGACATAGCTTTAAATTGAGGGGTGATAGATATAGGACAGATATCAGAAGTAGGTTCTTTACTCAGAGAGTAGTAAGGGCGTGGAATGCCCTGCCTGCAACAGTCGTGGACTCGTCAACATTAAGGGCATTTAAAGGGTCATTGGATAAACATATGGATGATATTGGAATAGTGTAGGTTAGATGGGCTTTAGTTTGGTTTCTCAGGTCAGCGAAACATTGAGGGCCGAAGGGCCTGTACTGCGCTGTAATGTTCTATGTTCTATCTCATCAGAGTGTCAGCTAACTGGACCTCAACTCCATCATATGTGTCTTTTGTTCTCACGTCCTGTTTTAACTTATGGCTGTGGGATCTTGTCACCACACTGTCCGGAAAAATTCCAGTGTATTTTTCTTTTAACTCCTCGGTTCCCTGGACCTCTTTTGGCTCTTCTACTATCATGGGCATCATTCCCACCTGTGCTCCAGCTATATCGTTTCCAAGAATAAACTGGATTCCTGAAATAGCTAAGTTTTCTATCATTCCCACTATCACTTCCCCAGTCTTGATTAGACTCTCTAGCCTTATTTTACACAGGGGAATACTTCTCCTCTCTCCATTTATTCCACAGATTACCATTCTCTCGGGCAATATTTCAGAAGGATAAGGCAAATATTTTCGTCTTTTACTATGAGAGACAGACTAGTTCCCATATCTCTCAATATTTTAACTTCTTTGCCTACTCCCCCGATCTACCTGAGTAAACCGTACCCATAAAGGTGTTACTGGGGTGATCAGTAACTTTGCGGACGACACGAAAATGGCTGGACTTGCAGATAGTGAGGAACATTGTCAGAGGCTACAGAAGGATATAGATAGGCTGGAAATTTGGGCAAAGAAATGGCAGATGGAGTTCAATCCAGATAAATGCGAAGTGATGCATTTTGGTAGAACTAATGTAGGGGGGAGCTATACGATAAATGGCAGAACCATAAAGGGTGTAGATACGCAGAGGGACCTGGGTGTGCAAGTCCACAGATCCTTGAAGGTGACATCACGGGTGGAGAAGGTAGTGAATAAGGCATATGGCATGCTTGCCTTGATAGGACGGGACATAGAGTATAAAAGTTGGGGTCTGATGTTGCGGTTGTATAGAACGTTGGTTCGGCTGCATTTGGAATACTGCGCCCAGTTCTGGTCGCCACACTACCAGAAGGACGTGGAGCTTTAGAGAGAGTGCAGAGGAGGTTTACCAGGATGTTGCCTGGTATGGAAGGGCTTAGTTATGAGGAGAGATTGGGTAAACGGGTTGTTCTCACTGGAAAGACGGAGGATGAGGGGTGACCTAATAGAGGTGTATAAAATTATGAAAGGCATAGATAGGGTGAACACTGGGAGGCTTTTTCCCAGGTCGGTGGTGACGTTCACGAGGGGTCATAGGTTCAAGGTGAGGGGGGGGGGACGTTTAACACGGATATCAGAAGGACGTATTTTACACAGAGGGTGGTGGGGGCCTGGAATGCGCCGCCGGGCAAGGTGGTGGAGGCGGACACACTGGGAACATTTAAGACTTATCTAGAAAGCCACATGAACGGAGTGGGAATGGAGGGATACAAAAGAATGATCTAGTTTGGACCAAGGAGCGGCGCGGGCTTGGAGGGCCGAAGGGCCTGTTCCTGTGCTGTATTGTTCTTTGTTCATACATCGGTGAAGTCTTTGAAATGGTTGGGCGCTATCTTATTGTCTAGCCCATGTCTAGGCTGTGCACTATCCTTCAGCTCCTCGTCTTCTCTCAAGATTCCCTTCACTGCTTTAACTAATCCCAGTGGTTGAGCATCTTTTATCGCATCCTTTTTCCCAGTGCCTTTCCTATGCCACCAACACTGTGACTTATTGTGTCCCACCTTCTCACAGTAAAAACAGGGAGCTGTACTAAATTTGAAAACCCATTTAAATAACTTGTTAGACATTGCTTTGAGACTGAGGTAATAAGGAGATACATAATTTAAAGAAAAATAATGTTTTTAAAATAAAAATTTTAAACCCAAGTTAAAAACTAATTAAATAAATAGAGATGGAGGGTCAGGTGATGTGTTGTTCATACATGATGTGGGAGTTGGTGGACCCCATTGTGATTCCCAGTGAGCATGCCTGTTGTAAGTGTTGGTTGCTTGAGGAACTCCGGCTCAGAGTGGATGAGCTGGATTCTGAGCTTCGGAAGCTGCGACACATCAGGGAGGGGGAGAGATACCTGAACACTGTGTTCCAGGTGGCAGTCACACCTCTTAGATGAAATACCCTGAGTTCAGCCAGTGTACAGGGACAGGAGGGTGTGGCTGCGAGTGAGGCAGGTAGAGGGATCCAGAAGGTAGGGTTGCAGGAGCCTCAGTCCCTGAACTTGTCCAACGGGTTTGAGATTCTTGCTCCCTGTGTGGACGGGAACAGGTACTGCAGGGAGGATGAGGAAACTGATCACGGCACCATGGTAAGGGAGCCGTTCAAGTTGGGGGAGAAAAAAGAAATATAGTTGTAATTGGGGATGATATAGTTAGGTCCATTGACACTGTTCTCTGTGATCAGGATCGAGAATCCTGAAGGTTGTGTTGCCTGCTCAGGTTTGGGATATCTCATCTGGGCTGCAGAGGAATTTGGAGTGAGAGGGTAAAGACCCAGTTGTCGTGGTCCACATAGGTACCAATGACATAAGTAGAACAGGAACAAAGGTTTTGCTAAGGGAGTATGAACAGCTAGGAGTTAGAACATAGAACATAGAACAGTACAGCACAGAACAGGCCCTTCGGCCCACGATGTTGTGCCGAGCTTTGTCTGAAACCCAGATCAAGCTATTTCCTCCCTATCATCCCGAAGTACTCCATGTGCCTATCCAATAGCTTCTTAAATGTTCCTAAAGTTTCTGACTCCACTTTCACTGCAGGCAGTCCATTCCACACCCCAACCACTCTCTGTGTAAAGAACCTACCTCGGACATCCTTCCTATATCTCCCACCATGAACCCTATAGTTATGCCCCCTAGTTACCGCTCCATTCACCCGAGGAAATAGTCTTTGAACGTTCAGTCTATCTATCCCCCTCATCATCTTATAAACCTCTATCAAGTCTCCTCTCAACCTCCTCCGCTCCAAAGAGAAAAGCCCAAGTTCCCTCAGCCTTTCCTCATAAGACCTACCCTCCAAACCAGGCAGCATCCTGATAAATCTCCTTTGCACTCTTTCCAGTGTCTCCACATCCTTCTTGTAGTGAGGTGACCAGAACTGCTCACAATATTCCAAATGCAAGTTAAGTTAAAAAACAGAACCAAAAAGGTAATCTCTGGATTACTACCTGAGCCAAGGGCTAATTGGCACAATTAGATTGTCTCAATAAGATTAAGGAGGTAAATGCATGGCTCAAAGC
The DNA here is from genome assembly GCF_964213995.1 of Mustelus asterias. Taxonomy (NCBI): domain Eukaryota; kingdom Metazoa; phylum Chordata; class Chondrichthyes; order Carcharhiniformes; family Triakidae; genus Mustelus; species Mustelus asterias. The sequence continues at coordinate 66,761,029 of NC_135809.1, read as the reverse complement.
GGAATGGGTTTGAATTCATGGGACATTGGCTCCAGCTTTGGGGAAGAGGGGACCTGTTCCGATGGGACGGTCTTCATCTGAATCGTGCTGGGACTAGAGTCCTGGCGAATCGTATAACTAGGGCTATAAATAGGGCTTTAAACTAAATAGTGGGGAAGAGGGTTCAGTTGTATGGAGAATTAGAAAATCAAAGTTAAGGAGAGGGTAGAAGTGCAGGTTAATGGAGCTGAGGGCTCAGGAGAAGTTAGTAAAGTTTCCAGACCACATAATAGAACAGAGAGTATAGGAGGTGGCAGGAATCTAACCTCAGGCAGAGGAAAAAATGGTGACAAGTATAAGAGGGGAGGTGGTCAATGCAAGACTGAGGGTGTGGTACCTAAATGCGCACAGTATACTGAACAAGATAAATGAGCTTGTTGCGCATATTGAAATTGGCTGCTACGATGTTGTGGGCATCACAGAGACGTGGCTGCAAGGGGATCAGGGCTGGGATTTAAATATCCAAGGATATGTGTCCTATCAAAAAGACAGGCAGATGGGCAAAGGGGGTGGGGTTGCATTGTTAGTAAGGAATGAAGTTAAATCGATAGCAAGAAATGATATAGGGTCAGAAGGCATAGAATCTCTGTGGGTAGAGTTGAGGAATCGCAAAAGTAAAAAGACCCTGATGGGAGTTATGCACAGGCCTGCTAGCAGTAAGAACAAAGAACAATACAGCACAGGAACAGGTCCTTCGGCCCTCCAAGCCCGTGCCGCTCCCTGGTCCAAACTAGACCATTCTTTTCTATCCCTCCATTCCCACTCCTATGGCTGTCTAGATAAGTCTTAAACGTTCCCAGCGTGTCCGCCTCCACCACCTTGCCTGGCAGCGCATTCCAGGCCCCCACCACCCTCTGTGTAAAATATGTCCTTCTGATATCTGTGTTAAACCTCCCCCCCTTCACCTTGAACCTATGACCCCTCGTGAACATCACCACCGACCTGGGGAAAAGCTTCCCACCCTATCTATGCCTTTCATAATTTTATACACCTCTATTAAGTCTCCCCTCATCCTCTGTCTTTCCAGGGAGAACAACCCCAGTTTACCCAATCTCTCCTCCATACCAGGCAACATCCTGGTAAACCTCCTCTGTACTCTCTCCAAAGCCTCCACGTCCTTCTGGTAGTGTGGCGACCAGAACTGGATGCAGTATTCCAAATGCGGCCGAACCAACGTTCTATACATCTGCAACATCAGACCCCAGTAGTCAGGATGTGGGGCAGAAAATATATCAGGAGATAGAAAAGGCATATAAAAAAGGCAATATTATAATAATCATGGAGATTAGGAAAATCAGGTAGGTAATGGATCCCAAGAAAAGGAATTTGTGGAATGTCTGAGATTTGTTTTGGAGCAGCTTGTGACAGAGCCTACTAGGGAACAGGCAATTCTGGATTTGATGATGAGCAATGAGGTAGACTTGATTAAGGAACTTAAGGTGAAGGACTTGGGGAGCAGTGACCACAATATGATAGAATTTACCCTGCAGTTTGAGAGGGAGAAGCTGGAATCAGATATAACGGAATTACAATTAAATAAAGGTATCTACAAAGACATGAGGGAGGAGCTGGCCAGAGTTGATTGGAAAGGGAGCCTTGCAGGGAAGACAGTGGAACAGCAATGGCAGGAGTTTTTGAGAGTTAATCCGGAGGCACAACAGAAATTTAGCCTAAGGAGGAGGAAATATGCTAAGGGGAGGATGAGGCATCCATGGCTGACGAGGGAAGTCAAGGACAGCATAAAAGCAAAAGAAAAAGCATACAAAATGGCAAGGATTAGTGGGAAGCCAAAGGGTTGGGAAGCCTTTAAAAGTGAGCAGAGGACAACTAAAAAATCAATAAGAGGGGAAAAGATGAAATATGAGTGGAAGCTAGCTAGTAATATAGAAGATAGGAAGAGTTTTTTTCAATATATGAAAGGTAAAAGAGAGGCAAAAATTGGACCACTGGAAAATGAGGCTGGAGAAGTAATAATAGGAAACAAAGCAATGGCAGAGGAACTGAATAGTTACTTTGCTTCAGTCTTCATGGTGGAAGACACCAGTGGGATGCCAGAGCTCCAGGAGAGTCAGGGGGCACAGGTGAGTGTAGTGGCCATCACTAAGGAGAAGGTTCTGGGGAAACTGAAAGGTCTGAAGGTGGATACATCACCTGGACCTGGATTCTAAAAGAGATAGCTGAGGAAATTGTGAAGGCATTGGTGGTGATCTTTCAGGAATCACTGGAGGCAGGGAGGGTACCAGAGGACTGGAAAGTAGCTAATGTAACACCACTGTTTAAAAAGGGAGGGAGGCAGCAGACGGGAAATAATAGGCCGGTTAGCCTGACTTCGGTCATTGGCAAGATTTTAGAGTCCATTATTAAAGATGAGATTGCAAAGTACTTGGAAGTGCATGATAAAGTAGGACTGAGTCAGCACAGCTTTGTCAAGGGGTGATCATGTCTGACAACTCTGTTAGAGTTCTTTGAGGAGGTAACGAGGAAGTTAGATAGAGAACCAGTGGATGTGATTTATTTCGATTTCCAGAAGGCCTTTGACAAGGTGCCGCATAGGAGACTGTTAAAATACATTAAGTGCCCATGGTGTTAAGGGTAAGATCCTGACATGGATAGAGGATTGGCTGACTGGCAGAAGGCAGAGAGTGGGGATAAATGGGTCTTTTTCAGGATGGCAGCAGGTGACTAGTGGTGTGCCTTGGGTCAGTGCTGGGACCACAACTTTTCACAATATACATTAACGATTTGGAGGAAGGAACTGAAGGCACTGTTGCTAAGTTTGCAGATGATACAAAGATAATATTGAGGAAGGAGGGGAGCTGCAGAAGGACTTGGACAGGTTAGGAGAGTGGGCAAAGAAGTGGCAGATGGAATACAATGTGGAAAAGTGTGAAATTATGCACTTTGGAAGGAGGAATGGAGCTATTTTGTAAATGGGAAAATGCTTAGGAAATCAAACACAAAGGGACTTGGGAGTCATTGTTCAAGATTCTCTTAAGGTTAACATGCAGGTTCAGTCGGCAGTTAGGAAGGCAAATGCAATGTTAGCGTTCATGTTGAGAGCGCTAGAATACAAGAGCAGGGATATACTTCTGAAGCTGTATAAAGCTCTGATCAGACCCCATTTGGAGTATTATGAGCAGTTTTGGGCCCCATACCTAAGGAAGAATGTGCTGGCTTGAAAAGGGTCCAGAGGAAGTTCACAAGAATGATCCCTGGAATGAAGAGCTTGTCGCATGAGGAGCGGTTGAGGACTCTGGGTCTGTACTCGGGATGAGGGGGGAATCTTATTGAAACTTACAGGATACTGCAAGGCCTGGATAGAGTGGATGTGCAGAGGATGTTTCCACTAGTAGGAAAATCTCGAACCAGAGGGCACAACCTCAGGCTAAAGGGGCAATCCTTTATTACAGGGGTCTCCAAACTACGGCCCGCAGGCCACATCCGGCCCGCAGCAGGCCGCATCCGGATCGGAGTTTGGAGATCGCTGCTTTAGAACAGAGATGAGGAGGAATTTCTTCAGCCAGAGAGTGGTGAATCTGTGGAACTCTTTGCCGCAGAAGGCTGTGGTGGTGGCCAGGTCATTGAGTGTCTTTAAGACAGAGATATAGGTTCTTGATTAATAAGGGGATCAGGGGTATGGGAAAAAGGCAGGGGAATGGGGATGAGAAAAATATCAGCCATTATTGAATGGCGGAGCAGACTCGATGGGCCAAGTGGCCTAATTCTGCTCCTATGTCTTATGGTCTAATACTGAGAATGTGGTGGAGACAGGATCAAAGAACCATACAGCACACAAACAGGCCCTTCAGCCCTCCAAGCCTGCGCCGAACAGGTTGCCTGCCTAAACTAAAACCAAATGCACTTATGGAGTCCATATCCTTCCATTCCCATCCTATTCATGTATTTGTCTAGATGGGGAGATATCCCTTAAATGCTACTGTCACATCTGCTCCCCATGCACCCTAAACCTATGTCCCCCAGTATTTTCTGCCCGAGGAAAGAGCATCTGACTATCCACTCTGTCCATGCCACTCATCCCTCAAACTCCTTCGTTCCAGTGAGAACAAACCGAGTTTATCCAACCTCCCCTCATAGCTAATACCCTCCAGACCAGGCAACATCCTGATAAACCTCTTCTGTACCCTCTCCAAAGCATCCACAGCCTTCTGATGGTGTGGTGACCAGAATTGTACACAGTATTCCAAATGAGGCCTAACTAAGGCTCTGTACAGCTGCAGCATGACCTGCCAATTTTTATAGTCAATGCCCCGACTGATGAAGGCAAGCATACCGTATGCCTTCTTGACTACCTTATCCACCTGCGTTGCCACTTTCAGTGATCGGTGGAGACCTCTGAATGTCAATACTCCTAAGGATTCTACCATTTACTGTACAATTCCTACATGCATTGGACCTTCCAAAATGCATTACCGCACATTTGTTCAGATTAAATTCCATCTGCCATTTCTCTGCAGAAGTCTCCAACTGGTCTATATCTTGCTGTATCCTGTGACAATTCTCTTCACTATCCACAACTCCACCAATATTTGTGCCATCTGCGAACTTACTAATCAGACGAGCATTTTCCTCCAAATCATTTATATATACTATGAACAACAAAGGCCCCAAAACTGACCCCTGTGGAACACTGTAGTCACAGCTTCCATTCAGAAAAGCACCCCTCTACTGCTACCCTCTGTCTTCTATGGCCAAGCCAGTTCTGTTTCCATCTTGCCAGTTCTCCTCTGATCCCATGTGACTTCACCTTTCATACCAGTCTACCATGAGATACCTTCTCAAAGGCTTTACTGAAGTCCATGTATGTAACATCCACTGCCTTTCCCTCATCTATCATCTTCATCACTTACTCGAAAAACTCGATCGAGTTAGTGAAGCACGACCTCCCCTTCACAAAACCATTAGTGATAGACACTAATAAGTCCATTTGTTTCCAAATGTGAGTAAATCCTGTCCCTAAGAATCTTTTTCAATAATTTCCTGACCACTGAAGTAAAGCTCACTGGCCTGTAATTTTCTGGATTATCCTGCTGCCCATCTTAAACAATGGAACAACGTTGGCTACAGGTGAAGTTCCAGAGGACTGGAGAATACAATGAGGATACAAAGATTTCTGTCAAGGCCCCAGCAATTTCCACCCTTGCCTCCCTCAGTATTCTGGGGACTTATCTACTTTAATGCTTTTTAAGTTGCCCAACAACAACTCCTTTTTGATATCGACATGATCCAGAATGTATACACACCCTTCCCTAGACTCCTTATCCACCAAGTTCTTCTCTTTGGTGAATACTGAGGCAAATTATTCATTTAGTATCTCTCCCATTTCCTCTGGTTCCATGCATAGATTCCACTATCCTTGATTGGGTCAGTACTGATGGTGTGGTGAAGACAGGATCATTAATGAGAATGTGGTGGAGACAGAGTCAATAATGAGAGTGTGGTGGAGACAGGGTCAGTACAGATGGTGTGGTGGAGACGGGGTCAATCGAAGATTTTAATAAGAAATTGTTTGATCTGATGTCTTTTGCATGGCCCTCTGAAAAAGATTGGGTTGGGGATATAAGATGAGTTTCTATTGCACAAAGGTAGCATGAAGATGACAGAGTAAATGGCAGTGTGTTGTGCTGTTTGTATTCGATGGCTGTATAACTGCCTGTTTCTGCACCGTGCGAGGGATTGGGAAGATCTGTGTTTATTGTGTAAGTACAGCTGCTCTAAATTTTCGATTGACTGAATACCTTGCGCTAATCTTGCCGTCTTTCTTTTGTCAGGAATGATAAAATGAAGCACAATGTGAGTTGGATGGAGCTTTTCCGCCAGTTTTACTGCAACCTGGGACAATACATTGAACACTACGCAGAGCTAAAAGAAGCCTGGGAAAATTTGAAGAAGTTCTTGGGGTTGAATTGTCCTCGTATGATCACCTCATTAAATGGTAAGGAAACGTGATGGTCATTCATACCATAGTGTGGTTCCCACTGAGGATCGGGCAAGAGTCTTGGGGGGAGGGGCGGGGGGCAGTGCTGCGGCACTCGGAGTCAGCAGACATCCCGAATTTAACCAGACTTGATATTTGTCGTTATGGAAAGCCTGTGTCAACATGTTATCTACTGACCATCAAGCAGAATTTCAGCTCAATGTTTGCACAGGAGCACCGGAATATAGAGTCAAAGAAGTTTACAACATGGAAACAAGCCCTTCGGCCCAACTTGTCCATGCCACCCTTTTTTTAAAACCCCTAAGCTAATCCCAATTGCCCACATTTGGCCCATATCCCTCTATACCCATCTTATCCATGTAACTATCTAAATGCTTTTTAGAAGACAAAATTGTACCCGCCTCTACTACTACCTCTGGCAGCTTGATCCAGACACTCATGCCCTCTAGTGTTAGACTCCTTTACCTTTGGGAAAATATATTGACTATCTAGCTGATCTGTGCCCCTCATTATTTTATGGACCTCTATAAGATAACCCCTCAGCCTCCTATGCTCCAGAGAAAAAAGTCCCAGTCTATCCAGCCTCTCCTTATAACTCAACCCATCAAGTCCCGGTAGCATCCTAGTAAATCTTTTCTGCACTCTTTCTACTTTAATAATATCCTTTCTATAATAGGGTGACCAGAACTGCACACAGTATTCCAAGTGTGGCCTTACCAATGTCCTGTACAACTTCAACAAAACACCTCAACTCCTGTGTTCAATGTTCTGACCAATGAAACCAAGCATGCCGAATGCCGCCTTCACCACTCTGTCCATCTGTGACTCCACTTTCAAGGAGCTATGAACATGTACCCCTAGACCTCTTTGTTCTGTAACTCTCCCCAACGCCCTACCATTAACTGAGTAAGTCCTGCCCTGGTTCAATCTACCAAAATGCATCACCTCGCATTTATTTCAATTAAACTCCATCTGCCATTCTTCAGCCCACTGGCCCAATTGATCAAGATCCTGTTGCAATTGGAGATAACTTTCTTCACTTGGTGTCATCTGCAAACTTACTAACCATGCCTCCTATATTCTCATCCAAATCATTAATATAAATGATAAATAACAGTGGACCCAGCACCGATCCCTGATGAACATCACTGGTCACAGGCCTCCAGTTTGAAAAGCAACCTTCTACAACCACCCTCTGACTTCTGTCAAGAAGCCAATTTTGTATCCATTTAGATATCTCACCCGGGATCCCATGAGCTTTAACCTTATGCAACAACCTAACATGCGGTACCTTGTCAAAGGCCTTGCTAAAGTCCATGTAGACAACATCAACTGCACTGCCCTCATCTACCTTCTTGGTTACCCCTTCAAAAAACTCAATCAAATTTGTGAGACATGATTTTCCACTCACAAAGCCATGCTGACTGTCTCTAATCAGTCCTTGTATCTCTAAATGCCTGTAGATCCTGTCTCTCAAAATACCTTCCAACAACTTACCCACCACAGATGTGAGGCTCACTGGCCTGTAGTTCCCAGGCTTTTCCCTGCAGCCCTTTTTAAACAAAGGCACAACATTTGCCACTCTCCAATCTTCAGGCACCTCACCCGTGACTATCGATGATCCAAATATCTCGGCTAGGGAACCTGCAATTTCCTCTCTAGACTCCCACAATGTCCTGAGATACACTTCATCAGGTCCCGGGGATTTATCTACCTATCAACAGGAGGATGACGGCATGGTGGCAGAGAGTCCAGACAGGATGAGGATTAGAGAGACAGGGTGAGGAGAGGATTAGAGAGACGGGGTGAGGAGAGGATTAGAGAGACGGGGTGAGGAGAGGATTAGAGAGACGGGGTGAGGAGAGGATTAGAGAGACGGGGTGAGGAGAGGATGACCGATGGAGGGAGGCAGAGAGGGGATGGAGGGAGTGAGAGATAGATGGATACAGACATAGGCTGGACTCGATCTATTCTCTGTCGTTTGCTGATGAGACAGTAAGCTTGAAATATGCGAGGCAAGTTTTATACACAGAGGGTGGTGAATGTCTGGAACTCGCTGCCTGGGCAGGTGGTGCGAGCAGGTACGATAGCAGAATTTAGGGGACAACTAGATGAATACATGAATAGGATGGGAATGGAAGGATATGGACTCCGTAAGTGCATTTGGTTTTAGTTGAGGCAGACATCATGATCGGCGCAGGGTTGGAGGGCCGAAGGGCCTGTTCCTGTGTTGTACTGTTCTTTGTTGTTTGCTTCTCAATCCTGACCTCTACCTCTCCACAGTGGGTTTAACAGAACAAGAATTGGCCCTGGTTGAACAGCGAATTCAATTCAAGCTACCCAAAGATTATCGCTGCTCCCTTCGCATACACAATGGGCAGCGGCTAGTCGTACCTGGGTAAGATATCCAGCTTTGTGTTATAGGGATTCATGTTCACAGTTTCTTGCTGTGTTACAGTGGGTCGCGTTCTCGGTTTCTCACTGTGTGTTACGTGGGTCATGTTTTCGGTCTCTCGCTGTGTGTTACAGTCGGTCATGTTCAACCACAAGACCATAAGATACAGGAGCAGAATTAGGCCATATGGCCCATCAAGTCTGCTCCGCCATTCAATCATGGCCGATATGATTCTCATCCTCATTCTTCTGCCTTCTCCCCATAACCCTTAATCCCCTTATTGATCAAGAACCTATCTATCTCTGTCTTAAAGACACTAAATGACCTGGCCTCCACAGTCCTCTGTGGCAATGAGTTCCACAGATTCGCCACCCTCTGGCTGAAGAAATTCCTCCTCATCTCAGTTTTAAAGGAACGTCTCTTCACTCTGAGGTTGAGCCCTCGAGTGCTCGTCTCTCCCACAAGTGGAAACATTCTCTCCCACGTCCACTCTATCTAGGCCTCTCAGTATTCTGAGAGTTTCAATTAGATCCCCCCTCATCCTTCTAAACTCCATCAAGCATAGACCCAAACTCCTCAACCTCTCCTCATATGGCAAACCTTTAATTCCTGGGATCATTCTTGTGAACCTCCTCTGGACCCCCTCGAAGGCCAGCACATCCTTCCTTAGGTATGGCCCAAAACTGCACACACTATTCCAAATGGGGCCTGACCAGGGTCTTATACATCCTCCGCAGCACATCCCTGCTTTTGTATTCTCGCTCTCCAGAAATGAATGCTAACATTGACTTGCCTTCCTAACTGCCAATTGAACCTGCATGTTTAACTTGAGAGTCCTGAAACAGGACTCCCAATCCCTTTGTGCTTCAGATTTCCAAAACCTTTCCCCATTTAGAAAATAGTCCACGCCTCTATTCTTCCTACCAAAGTGCATAACCTCACACTTTCCCACATTGTATTCCATCTGTCACTTCTTCGCCCACTTGCCTAGCCTGTCCAAGTCATTCTGCAATCTCCCAACTTCCTCAACACTGTCCCTCTACATATCTTTGTATCATTCGGAAATTTAGCAACTTTGTCCTCAGATCCATCTTCCAGATCATTAATGCATATAGTGAAAAGTTGTGGTCCCAACACTGATCCCGATGGAGCACCACGAGTCACCAATTGCCCATCCTGAAAAGGTCTGCCTTATCCCCACTCTCTGCCTTCTGTCTGTTGGCTAATCTTCTATCCATGCCAGTAACTTGCTTTTAACACCATTGGTTCTTAACTTATTTAGCAGCTTCCTGTAAAGCATCTTGTCAAAGGCTTACTGAAAATCCAAATAAATCACGTCCACTGGCTCTCCTTTGGCTAACTTTTTCGTTACCTCCTCAAAAAATTCTAACAGATTTGTCAGAATAGACCTCCCATTGTTGAAGCTATGCTGACTCAGCCTATTTTACCATGAATTTCCAAGTACACCCCAATTCCATCCTTAATAATGTTCTCCAAGATCTTACCCAGGACTTCTTCACCTACTCCCCCTATTCTACCTGAGTAAACCTTACCCACACATAGGTGAACTCTTTGAAAAGATCGGGCGCTATCTTACTATCCAGCCCATGCCTAGGCTGTGCACTCTCCTTCAGCTCCTTGACTTCTCTCAAGATTTCCTTCACTAATCCCACCGGTTGAGCATCTTTTACCACATCCTTTTTCCCAGTGCCTTTCTTAAGCCATCAACACTCTGACTTTCTGTGTCCTATCTTATCACAGTGAAAACACCTGAGGTCTTTCACCTCTTTTCCACCCTCTTGGGGTTTTTTTTTCACATGTAGTAAGCTGTTCCCAGTGTGATCGACTTTCTGTTTTTCATTGAAAGATCTCCCTCTTTTCTAATTTATATCCCTCATGGAATGAAATTGCTGTCGGAAGCTAGATTTCAATTTGTGCGCTAATGCGTATTCATCTGTCATCTCTGCAGCTCTTGCTGTTTCAACTTTCTGTTCTTCAACATAGTCATAGAGGTTTACAGCATGGAAACAGGCCCTTTGACCCAACTTGTCCCTGCCGCACCTTTTTTTTAAACCACTAAGCTAGTCCCAATTGCCCGTGTTTGGCCCATATCCCTCTATACCCATCTTACCCATATAACTGTCTAAATGCTTTTTAAAAGACAAAATTGTACCTGCCTTGACTACTATCTCTGGCAGCTTGTTCCAGACACTCACCACCCTCTGTGTGGGGAAAAAATGACCCTCTGTACCCTTTTGTATCTCTCCCCTCTCACGTTAACCTATGCCCTCTCGTTAGAGACTCCCCTACCTTTGGGATAAATATTGACCATCCCGCTGATCCATGTCCCTCATTATTTTATAGACCTCTATAAGATCTCCCCTAAGCCTCCTATGCTCCTGTTTTTTGCTGTGTGTTACCGTGTGTTGTGTTCTCACCTTCTCGCTGTGTTGCAGTGAGTCGTTGTCTTGGTTTCTCGCTGTATTGCAGTGGGTTGTGTTCTCGGTTTCTCGCTGTGTTACAGTGGGTCGTGCTATTGGTTTCTCACTGTGTTACAGTGGGTCATGTTCTTGGTTTGCCCCTGTGTGTTACAGTGGCTCCTGTTCTCATATACTCACTGGTTAGTGTGTTGTGTTCTCACTTTATTGCTATGTGTTACTGTGTGTTGTGGTCTCAGTTTCTCACTGAGTATTACTGTACGTTGTGTTCTCGCCTTCTCGCTGTGTTACGGTGTGTCGTGGTCTCCGTCTCTACTGTATGTTACTGTGTGTTGTTCTCGGATTTTCGCTGTGTGTTACTTTGTGTCTTGTTCTCGGTTTCTCGCTGTGTGTTACCATCGGTCATGGTCTGGGTTTTTTGCTCTTTTTTAGAGTGGATCATGTTCTCGCTTTCTCACTGTGTTACAGTGTGTCATGGTCTCGGTTTCTCGCTTTGTTACAGGGGGTTGTTTTCTCTGTTTCTCACAGTTGTTACCGTGTGTTGTGTTCTTGCTTTCTCGCTGCGTTACCGTGGGTCACGGTCTGGATTTCTTGCTCTTTTTTACAGTGGGTCGTGTTCTCGCTTTCTCGCTGTTATAGTAGGTCTTGTTCTCGGTTTCTTGCTGTTTTAGAGTGGGTTGTGTTCTTGGTTTCCCACTGTGTTATAGAGGGTCGTATTCTCGGTTTCTCACTGTTACAGTGTGTCATTTTCTCGCTGTGTTACAGGGGTTCGTGTTCTCGGTTTCTCTCTGACTTAATTTGGGCCTCGTTCTCGATTTCTCACTGTGTTCCAGAGTGTTGTGATCTAACGTTCTCGCTGTGTCAGTGTGCCGTGTTCTCGTTTTTCTCGCTGTGTGTTTCTGTGTGTCATGTTCTCGTTTCTCACTGTGTTACAGTGGGTCATATTCTTGGCTTCTCGCTGTGTGTTACCGTGGGTAGTGTTCTCAGTTTTTCACTTTTTGTTTCAGTGGGTTGTGTTCTTGTTTCTTGCTGTGTGTTACTGTGGGTCGTTTTCATTGTTTTTCGCTGTGTGTGTGTGTCATGTTCTCACCTCCTCACTGTGTTATCGTGGATCGTTTTCATTACCTCTCACTGTGTGTTATCGTGTGCCGTGTTTTCACCTTCTCACTGTGTCACAGTGGTCATGTGCTTGGTTTCCTGCTGTGTGTTAAAGTGGCTGCTCTTCTCTGGTACTCACTGTGTTACAGTGTGTCGTGGTCTCGGTCTCTAGCTGTGTGTTACTGTATGTCGTGTTCTTGGATACTCGCTGTGTTAGCGTGTTGTGTACCCACTTTCTCGCTGTATTACTTTGTGTCTTGTTCTCAGTTTCTTGCTGTGTTACCGTGGGTCATGGTCTGGGTTTTGTGCTTTTTTTTTTACAGTGGGTCGTGTTCTCGCTTTCTCGCTGTGTTGCAGTGAGTCATGGAGCCATAGAGGTTTACAGCATGGAAACAGGCCCTTCGGCCCAACTTTTCCATGCCACCCTTTCCTTTTTAAAACCCCATAGCTAACCCCAATTGCCCGCATTTGGCCCATATCGTTCTGTACCCATCATACCCATGTAACTCTCTAAATGCTTTTTAAAAGACAAAATTGTACCTGCCTCTACTACTACCTCTGGCAGCTTGTTCCAGACACTCACCACCCTCTGTGTGAAAAAATTGCCCCTCTGGACACTTTTGTATCTCTCCCCTCTCACCTTAAACCTATGCCCTCTAGTTTTAGACTCCCCTACCTTTGGGAAAAGATATTGACTATCTCGCTGATCTGTGCCCCTCTTTATTTTATAGACCTCTATAAGATCACCCCTCAGCCTCCTACGCTCCAGAGAAAAAAGTCCCAGTCTATTCAGCCTCTCCTTGTAACTCAATCCATCAAGTCCCGGTAGCATCCTAGTAAATCTTTTCTGCACTCTTTCTAGTTTAAAAATTATCCTTTCTATAATAGGGTGACCAGAACTGTACACAGTATTCCAAGTGTGGCCTTACCAATGTCTTGTACAACTTCAACAAGAAGTCCCAACTCCTGTATTCAATGTTCTGACCGATGAACGCTCTCTCCACTCACATTGTCTGTACCTTTAAGACTTGATTACCTGTAAAGACTCGCATTCCAACCATTATTTTGTAAATTGAGTTTGTGTCTTTATATGCCCTGTTTGTGAACAGAACTCCCACTCACCTGACGAAGGAGCAGTGCTCCGAAAGCTAGTGGCTTTTGCTATCAACTAAACCTATTGGACTTTAACCTGGTGTTGTGAGACTTCTTATTCTGTCAAGAAGCCAATTTTGTATCCATTTAGATACCTCACCCTGGATCCCGTGAGATTTAACTTTATGCAACAACCTACCATGTGGTACCTTTTCAAAGGCCTTGCTAAAGTCCACGTAGACAACATCAACTGCACTGCCCTCATCTTCCTTCTTGGGTTACCCCTTCAAAAAACTCAGTCAAATTTGTGAGACATGATTTTCCACTCACAAGGTCATGCTGACTGTCCCTAATCAGTCCTTGCGTCTCTAAATGCCTGTAGATCCTGTCTCTCAGAATACCTTCCAACAATTTACCCACCACAGATGTGAGGCTCACTGGCCTGTAGTTCCCAGGCTTTATCCTGCAGCCCTTTTTAAACAAAGGCACAATATTTGCCACTCTCCAATCTTCAGGCACCTCACCCGTGACTATCGATGATCCAAATATCTCGGCTAGGGGACCCACAATTTCCTCCCTAGCCTCCCACAATGTCCTGGGATACATTTCATAAGGTCCCGGGGATTCATCTACCTTGATCCGCTTTAAGACTTCCAGCACCACCTCCTCTGTAATATGTACACTCCTCAAGACATCACTATTTATTTCCCCAAGTTCCCTAACATCCATGTCGCGTTCTCGGTTTCTCACTGTTATAGTGTGTCGTGTTCTCACTTTCCCGCTGTGTTACAGGGGTTCGTGGTCTCGGTTTCTCGCGGTGTGTTACCATGTGTCGTGTACTCGCCTTTTCACTGTATTATAGTGGGTCCTGTTCTTGGTTTGTCGCTGTGTTACAGTGGGTTGATTTCTCTGTTTCTCGCTGTGTTACAGTGTGTCGTGTTCTCGCCTTCTTGCTGTGTTACAGTATGTCATGGTCTCAGTTTCTCGGTGTGTGTTACTGTGTGTCCTGTTCTCGGTTTCTCATTGTGTACTACTGTGGTTGGTGGCCTGGGTTTCTTGCTCTTTTTTCCAGTGGGTCATGTTCTCGGTTTCTCGCTGTGTTACAATGGTGTTCTTGGTTTCTTCCTGTGTTACGGTATGTCGTGTTCTCACGTTCTGTTACAGGGATTGGTGTTCTTGATTTCTCACTGTTACTTTATGTCATGTTCTCGGTTTCTCGCTGTGTGTCACAGTGGGTCATGTTCTCAGTTTCTCACTGTGTTACAGTGGGTTGTGTTCTCGGTTTCTCACGGTGTGTTACCGTGTGTCGTGTTCTCGCTGTGTGCTACCGTTGGTCGTGATCTGGGTTTCTTGCTCTTTTTTCCCCGTGGATCGTGTTCTCGGTTTCTTGCTGTGTGTTAGCATGTGTCATTTTCTCGCTTTTTCACTGTCACAGTGGGTCGTGTTCCCGGTTTCTCAATGTGTTAGAATGGGTCGTGTTCCCGGTTTCTCACTGTATTACAAGGGTTCGTGTTCTTGGTTTCTCACTGTTACTTTGTCATGTTCTCGGTTTCTCACTGTGTGTTACAGTGGGTCATGTTCTCGGTTTCTCACTGTGTGTTACAGTGGGTCGTGTTCTCGATTTCCCGCTGTTTGTTACAGTATGTCGATTTCACTTTCTCGTTATGTGTTACTGTGTGTTGTGTTCTCGGTTTCTCGCTGTGTTACAGTGGATCATTTTCTCTGTTTCTCAGTGTGTTGTATTCTCGCTTTCTTGCAGTGTTAGTGGGTCCTCTTCTCGGTTTCTTGCTGTGTGTTACCGTGGGTCGTGTTCTCGGTATCCCGCTGTGTTACAATAGGTCGTGTTCTTGGTTTCTCACTGTGTTATAGTATGTCGTGTTCTCACTTTCTTGCTGGGTTACAGGGGTTTGCGTTCTCGATTTCTCGCTGTGTTAGAGTGTGTCGTGTTCTCACCTTCTCACTGTTACAGTGGGTCGTGTTCTTGGTTTCTCACAGTTATAGTGGGTTGTGTTCTCAATTTCTCGCTGCCTGTTCCAGTGGGTCATGTTCTCGGTTTCTCGCTGTGTGTTACCGCGTGTCGTGTTCTTGGTTGCTCACTGTGTTACAGTGGGTTATGTTCTCAGTTTCTCGCTGTGTTACTGTGTGTCGAGTTCTTGGTTTCTCAGTGTTACAGTGGGTTGTGTTCTCTGTTTCTTGCTGTGTTAGTGGGTCGTGTTCTCGGTTTCTCGCTGTTACAGTGGGTCGTGTTCTCGATTTCATGCTGTCTGTTACAGTGGGTCATTTTCACTGTTCCTCGCTGTGTTACTGTGTGTCGTATTCTCACCTCACTATTACAGCAGGGCCTGTTCTTGGTTTCTTGCTGTGGTACAGTGGGTCGTGTTCTCGGTTTCTCTCTGTGTTATTGTGTGTCATGCACTCACTCTCTCTTGCTTTGTCTAAAAAGGGCTGCAGGGAAAAGCATGGGAACTATAGGCCAATAGCCTCACATCTGTCGTGGGTAAATTGTTGGATGGTATTTTGAGAGACAGGATCTAGAGGCATTTAGAGACACAAGGACTGATTAGGGACAGTCAACATGGCTTTGTGAATGGAAAATCATGTCTCTCAAATTTGATTGAGCTTTTTGAAGGGGTAACCAAGAAGGTAGATGAGGGCAGTGCGCTTGATGTTGTCTACATGGACTTTAGCAAGGCTTTTGACAAGGTACTGCATGGTAAAGAGTTTAAAGAGCAGGAACACAGAGCAGTGACAGTTTAAAGAGCGGGAACACAGAGCGGTGACAGTTGGGAGTTTGGGTGGAGAGGATGGCAATTAGGGCAGTTCAATGCTCCTCTTGCAGGATGTGGGAGGTAAGGGTCACCATTAGTGACCCTACTGACTTCACCTGTGGGAGATGCACCCAGCTCCAGCTCCTCACAGACCGCCTTAGGGAATTGGAGCTGGAACTGGATGAACTTCGGATCATTCGGGAGGCAGAGGGGGTGATAGATAACAGTTATCAGGATAACAGTTATCAGGAAGTGGTAACATGTAAAAACGAAGGTAGCTGGGTGACAGTCAGGAGAGGGGAGGGGAGGAAGCAGTCACCGACCTTCTGTTCCATCAAAGAACAAGATAAGGGTATGAATAATGGGACAACGAGTTCTGGTAGGTCAGCAAGTTAAAACCTGATTAATGATATTGCTCACGATTCTATTACTAATCGAATTCCTGAATATGCTCTGGTCACGAAAACTGATAATAATTATGTATAAATACTGAACTGTTTCTCTGTGTAATTGCGGATTTGAGGAGGAATTAGCAAGTTGTACCAACTGCTCTCTGAACTCAAGTTTTCAACCAAAACTGCATGCAGCCTTTCGTAAATAAAGATAAGTTATTTAGTTGGAACGAATTTTGTTGAGTCTTTCTATCACAGTCAAGAAGCAGGAAAGTTTCCATTTCAACATAATCAAAAAGAAAAAAGAGGCATACATAAGGTCCAGGCAGCTAAAAACAGATGAAGCACTGGGGGAATACAGAGAAAGTAGAAAAGAACTCAAACAGGGAGTAAGAAGGGCAAAAAGGGGTCACAAAATGTCCTTGGCAGACAGGATTAAGGAGAATCCCAAGGCATTTTATACATACGTTAGGAACAAGAGGGTTGTCAGAGAAAGAGCCGGGCTTCTCAAGAACAAAGGAGGGGAATTGTGCTGAGAACCCGAGGAAGTAGGTGAGATCCTAAATGAATACTTTGCATCAGTATTCACAAAGGAGAGGGACGCGTTGATTGGTAGTGTCTCAGAGGGATGCGTAGACCCGTTAGAACAAATCGCAATTACAAGGGAGGGAGTGTTAGGTGTTTTAGGAAGCATTAAGGTAGACAAATCCCCAGGGCCAGATGGCATATGTCCTAGATTACTGAGAGAGACAAGAGATGAAATTGCTGGGCCTCTAACAGAAATCTTTGTTGCTTTATTGGACACAGGTGAGGTCCCAGAGGATTGGAGGATAGCAAATGTGGTCCCGTTATTTAAGCAGGCTAGCAAGGATAACCTAGGTAATTATAGGCCAGTGAGCTTGACGTCCGTGGTAGGGAAATTGTTGGAGAAGATTCTTAGAGATAGCATCGATACACATTTAGAACTGAATAGTCTCATTAGTGATAGACAACATAGTTTTGTACGAGGGAGGTCATGCCTCACAAATTTGGTTGAGTTTTTTGAGGAGATGACCAAAATGATTGACGAGGGAAGGGCCGTGGATGTCGTCTATATGGATTTTAGTAAAGCATTTGACAAGGTCCCTCATGGCAGGCTGGTGCAAAAGGTTAAATCTCACGGGATCAAAGGTGAACTAGCTAGATGGGTACAGAACTGGCTTGGCCATAGAAGACAGAGGGTAGCAGTGGAAGGGTCTTTTTCTGATTGGAGGTCTGTGACTAGTGGTGTTCCGCAGGGTTCTGTACTGGGACCTCTGCTGTTTGTGATATAGAAACATAGAATCCCTCCAATGCAGAACGAGGCCATTTGGCCCATTGAGCCTGCATCGACAACAAACCCACCCAGGCCCTATCCCCGTAACCCCACGCTAATCTCCCTGACATTAAGGAGCAATTGAGCATGGCCAACCAACCTAACCTGCACATCTTTGGAGTATGGGAGGAAACTGATGCACCAGGAGGAAACCTATGCAGACACGCGGAGAACCTGCAAACTCCACACAGACAGCCATCCGAGGCCGGAACTGAACCTGGGTCTCTGGCGCTGTGAGGCAGCAGTGCTGACCACTGCGCCACCCTCTCTTTCACCCCACTCACCGAAATTGTCACCCAGCACAGTTCAAATGAAGCCCATCTCAACAGTGTATCTCCCACTTTTCCCCAGTATTGGTGCAAGTGTCCCATGAATCAAAACCTATTTCTCCCACAGTATTCTTCGAGCCATGCATTTAACTCTCTCTTCCGATTTACCCAATGCCAATTTGTTCACGGTTCAAGTTTAGCCCGAGCTATTCGTACTCCCTCAGCAGAACCTTATGTTTTTGGTACCTTGTGGATTCTTCCCCTTCCAGTGCAAATTCCTATGCAGCCCTAAACAGATGTCCCGAACCCTGGCACAGAACAGGTAACACAGCCAGGTGGACTCCCACTTTCGGCTGCAGAAAACTGTCTCTCTGTAGTGGCTGTCAGATCACATATTTTAACATTCCTATTAACACCCCCTACTACAATGGTTTCCTGTCGCAAGGTGTCGAGGTCAGTTTGTTCCCTGTCACCACCACTTTCATCCATATTGGCTGCAAAAAGCTAAAATCTGTTGGATCATAATAAAGCCTGAGGCTCCTCCACGTCTGCCTTCCGGAGTCCCTTACTTGCCTCACTCACAGGTCGCATCCTCCTGTTCCTGACCACTGACTGAACCCTATTATAAAGGATGTGACCACCAGCTGTTAAAAAAGTGCCCAGATAACTTTAGCCCTGCCTGATGATCGTGATGATTGCAGCTCAGCCGCCATGGAAACACAGAAACTAAAAGCACGAGGAGGCCATTCGGCCCTTCAAGACTGCTCAGCCATTCATTTTGATCATAGCTGGTCATCGTATGCAATATCCTGATCCCCTTTTCCTCCCACATCCCTTGATCCCTTTAGCCCCCAAGAGCTATATCTAATCTCCAGTTTGATGACTCTGGGCTGACGAACCACTGCAAACGTGTCTACCCCGAATCGCCTACCTGGCTGTGCGGGAGCTCCCACATTCTGCAGCTGCAACACGTCACCCTCACGGTGGGGTTAAAGGAACACGTTCTTAATCCGTGTGTAAATAATAAACGTCGCTACCGCCTAAACCACCTGTACCGCTGCGATATAAACCTCACGGCGACCAATAAAGACGACTAATAACTGATGTGTCTTTTGAAGATAAACAAGGAATGTGCGCTCACCCAAACCAGTAATTCACCTGTCTCGGGGTGAGGACGACGCACGGTCTTCTCTCAGCCTCAGGTGCTGTGGAGTCCTACACACACACATTGGACTGCTCCACATCCGGGCTTGCTTTCAACCCACCTCCTCATTTGGCGCCTCTGCTTTTTTTTTGTGTCTCGCGGCACCAGGGAATCCGGGGTTCGATTCCCGGCTTCGGGTGACTGTCCGCGCGGAGTCCGCATGTTCTCCCCGTGTCTGCGTGGGTTTCCTCCCACAGTCCCATGGACATGTGCTGGTTCGGGTGCTAAAATTCTCCCTCAGCGTGTACCCGAACAGGCGCCGGACTGTGGCGACTAGGGGGATTCTCACAGTAACTTCATTGCAGTGTGAATGTGAAGCCTTACTTGTGGCACTGACAAATAAACTTTTTACAAATAAATATATATAAATGATTTGGAAGACGATGTAGCTAGTCTGATTAGTAAGTTTGCGGACGACACAAAGATTGCTGGAGTTGCGGATAGTGATGAACATTGTCAGAGAATACAGCAGGATATAGATAGGCTGGAAAGTTGGGCGGAGAAATGGCAGATGGAATTTAATCCAGATAAATGCGAAGTGATGCATTTTGGTAGATCTAATGCAGGGAGGAGCTGTACAATAAATGGCAGAACCATCAGGAGTATAGACACACAGAGGGATCTGGGTGTGCAAGTCCACAGATCCTTAACGGTGGCAGCAGAGGTGGAAAAGGTGGTGAAGAAGGCATATGGCATGCTTGCCTTTATTGCACGGGGTATAGAGTATAAAAGTTGGCGTATGATGTTGCAGTTATATAGAACGTTGGTTAGGCCACATCTGGAATACTGCGTCCAGTTCTGGTCACCACACTACCAGAACTGTTCAACACTACCAGTTGAACACGTGGTTGCAGGGATGGTGCAGGAGGGAGGGTTTCAGATACCTGGACAATTGGGGCTCTTTCTGGGGTAGGTGGGACCTCTACAAACAGGATGGTCTGCACTTGAACCAGAGGGGTACCAATATCTTGGGGGGGGGGGGAAATTTGCTAATGCTCTTCGGGAGGGTTTAAACTAATTCAGCAGAGGGGTGGGTACCTGAATTGTAGCTCTGGTGTACAGGAGGTTGAGAGTAGTGAGGTCATGGATGAGGTTTCAGGGTTGCAGGAGTGTACTGGCAGGCAGGAAGGTGGTTTGAAGTGTGTATACTTCAACGCCAGGAGCATCCGGAATAAGGTGGGTGAGCTTTGCAGCATGGGTTGGTACCTGGGATTTCGATGTTGTGGCCATCTCAGAGACATGGATAGAGCAGGGACAGGAATGGTTGTTGCAGGTTCCAGGGTTTAGATGTTTCAGTAAGTGCAGGGAAGGTGGTAAAAGAGGGGGAGGTGTGGCATTGTTAGTCAAGGACAGTATTACGGTGGCAGAAAGGACATTTGATGAGGACTCGTCTCCTGAGGTAGTTTGGGCTGAGGTTAGAAACAGGAAAGGAGAGGTCACCCTGTTGGGAGTTTTTTATAGACCTCTGCAAAGTTCCAGAGATGTAGAGGAAAAGATTGCAAAGCTGATTCTGGATAGGAGCGAAAGTAACAGGGTAGTTGTTGTGGGGGAATTTAACTTTACAAATATTGACTGGAAAAGCTATAGTTCGAGTACTTTAGAGGGGTCAGTTTTTGTCCAATGTGCGCAGGAAGGCTTCCTGACATGGTATGTAGATAGACCAACAAGAGGCGAGGCCACATTGGATTTGGTAATGGGTAATGAACCAGGCCAGGTGTTAGATTTGGAGGTAGGTGAGCACTTTGGTGATATTGACCACAATTCGATTACGTTTACCTTAGCAAGAGTTATAGCTGGGGGAAAGGAAATTATGATGCGATTAGGCGAGATTTAGCTGGCATAGGTTGGGGAAGGAAACTGCAGGGGATGACCAAATTGTAATGTGGAGCTTGTTCAAGGAACAGGTACTACGCGTCCTCGATAAATATGTACCTGTCAGGCAGGGAGGAAGCAGTCGTGTGAGGGAACCGTGGTTTACTAAGGAGGTTGAATCTCTTGTCAAGAGGAAGAAGGAGACTTATGTTGAGATGAGACGTGAAGGCTCAGGGCACTTGAGAGTTACAAGTTAGCCAGGAAGGACCTCAAGAAAGAGTTAAGAAGAGCGAGGGGGGAACATGAGAAGTCTTTGGCAGGTAGGATCAAGGAAAACCCTAAAGCTTTCTATAGGTATGTCAGGAGTAAAAGAATGACTAGGGTAAGATTAGGGCCAGTCAAGGACAGTAGTGGGAAGTTGTGCGTGGAGTCTGAAGAGATAGGAGAGGCGCTAAATGAATATTTTTTGTCGGTATTCACACAGGAGAGGGACAGTGTTGTCGAGGGGAGTACTGAGATGCAGGCTGTTGGACTGGACGGGATTAATGTTCATAAGGAGGAGGTGTTAGCAATTCTGGAAAGGGTAAAAATAGATATGTCCCCTGGGCCGGATGGGATTTATCCTAGGATTCTCTGGGAGGCTAGGGAGGAGATTGCAGAGCCTTTGGCTTTGATCTTTATGTCGTCATTGTCTACAGGAACAGTGCCAGAAGACTGGAGGATAGCAAATGTTGTCCCCTTGTTCAAGAAGGGGAGCAGGGACAACCCTGGTAATTATAGACCGGTGAGCCTTACTTCTGTTGTGGGCAAAGTATTGGAAAGGATTATAAGAGATAGGATTTATAATCACCTAGAAAGGAATAATTTGATTAGGAATAGTCAGCACGGTTTTGTGAAGGGTAGGTCGTGCCTCACAAACCTTATTGAGTTCTTTGAGAAGGTGACCAAAGAGGTGGATGAGGGTAAAGCGGTTGATGTGGTGTATATGGATTTCAGCAAAGCGTTTGATCAGGTTCCCCATGGTAAGCTTTTGCAGAAAATACGGACACATGGGATTGAAGGTGTTTTGGGGCCACTGCTGTTTGTCATTTTTATTAATGACCTGGATGAGGGTGTAGAAGGATGGATTAGTAAATTTGCGGATGACACTAAAGTCGGTGGATTTGTAGACAGTGCGGAGGGAAGTGGCAGGTTACAGAGGGACATAGATAAGCTGCAGAGCTGGGCTGAGAGGTGGCAAATGGAGTTTAATGCGGAAAAGTGTGAGGTGATTCACTTTGGAAGGAGTAACTGGAATACAGAGTACTGGGCTAATGGTAAGATACTTGGTAGTGTGGATGAACAGAAGGATCTGGGTGTCCATATGCATAGATCCCTGAAAGTTGGCACCCAGGTTGATAGGGTTGTTAAGAAGGCATATGGTGTGTTAGCTTTTATTGGTAGAGGGATTGAGTTTCGGAGCTAGGAGATCATGCTGCAACTGTACAAAACTCTGGTGCGGCCGCACTTGGAGTATTGTGCACAGTTCTGGTTGCCGCATTATAGGAAAGATGTGGAAGTGTTGGAAAGGGTGCAGAGGAGATTTACCAGGATGTTACCTGGTATGGTGGGGAAATCGTATGAGGAAAGGCTGAGGGACTTGAGGTTGTTTTCGTTAGAGAGAAGAAAGTTAAGAGGTGACTTAATAGAGGCATACAAGATGATCAGAGGATTAGATAGGGTAGATAGTGAGAGCCTTTTTCCTTGGATGGTGATGGCTAACACGAGGGGACATAGCTTTAAATTGAGGGGTGAGAGATATAGGACAGATGTTAGAGGTAGGTTCTTTACTCAGAGAGTAGTAAGGGCGTGGAATGCCCTGCCTGCAGCAGTAGTGGACTCGTCAAGATTAAGAGCATTCAAATGGTTATTGGATAAACATATAGATGATATTGGAATAGTGTAGATTAGAGGTCTTTAGATTGGTTTCACAGGTCGGTGCAACATCGAGGGCCGAAAGGCCTGTACTGCGCTGTAATGTTCTATGTTCTCAAAGGACGTTGAGGCTTTGGAGAGAATGCAGAAAAGGTTTACCAGGGTGTTGCCTGGTATGGAGGGTATTAGCTATGAGATGAGATTGAGTAATCTAGGGCTGTTCTCCCTGGAAAGATGGAGGTTGAGGGGCGACCTATTCGAAGTATATAAAATTATGAAGGGCATAGATAGGGTGAACAGTTGGAAGCTTTTTCCCAGGTCAAAAATGACAAACACGAGGGGTCACAATTTCAAGGCAAGTTCAAGTTCAAGATTCAATATGGATATGCGGGGGACGTATTTTACACAGAGGGTGGTGGGGGTCTGGAATGCACTACCAAGCAAGGTGGTTGAGGCAGACACGCTAGGATCATTTAAGACTTGTCTAGATTGCCACATGAACAGACTGGGAATAGAGGGATACAAACGGATGGTCTAGTTCGGAGCACATGATCAGTGCAGGCTTGGAGGGCCGAAGGGCCTGTTTCTGTGCTGTATTGTTCTTTGGTAGGTTGTTGCATAAGGTTACATCTCATATCCAGGGTCAGGTAGCTAAATGGATACAAAATTGGCTTGAGGACAGAAGCCAATTGAAGGTGGTTGTAGAGGGTTGTTTTTCAAACTGGAGACCTGTGACCAGCGGTGTGCCTCAGGGATCAGTGCTGGGTCCACTGTTATTTGTCATTTATATTAATGATTTGGATGAGAATATTGGAAGTGGGGTTAGTAAGTTTGCAGATGACACCAAGATTAGTGGCATAGTGGACAGTGAAGAAGGTCATCTCAGATTGCAACGGGATCTTGATCAATTGGGCCAATGGGCTGACGAATGGCAGATGGAGTTTAATTTAGACAAATGCGAAGTGATGCATTTTGGTAGATTGAACCAGGGCAGGACTTACTCAGTTCATGGTTGGGCAATGGGGAGAGTTACAGAACAAAGAGATCTAGAGATACAGTTCATAGCTCCTTGAAAGTAGTCACAGGTGGACAGAGTGGTGAAGAAGGCATTCAGCATGCTTGGTTTCATTGGTCAGAACACTGAATACAGGAGTTGGGATGTCTTGTTCAAGTTGTACAAGACATTGGTAAGGCCACGCTTGGAATACTGTGTACAGTTCTGGTCACCCTATTATGGAAAGGATATTATTAAAAGGGTGCAGAAAAGATTTACTAGGATGCTACCGGGAGTTTGAATTATAAGGAGAGGCTGGATAGACTGGGACTTTTTTCTCTGGAGCGTAGAAGGCTGAGGAGTGATCTTATAGAGGTCTATAAAATAATGAGGGGCATAAATTAGCTGGATGGTCAATATCTTTTCCCAAAGGTAGAGGAGTCTAAAACTGGAGGGCATACGTTTAAAGTGAGAGGGGAGAGATACAAGTGTCCAGAGGGGCAATTTTTTCACACAGAGGGTGGTGCGTGTCTGGAACAAGCTGCCAGAGGTAGTAGTAGAGGCACGTACAATTTTGTCTCTTTAATAAGCATTTAGATAGTTACATGGGTAAGATTGGTATGGAGGGATATGGGCCAAATGCGGGCAATTGGGACTAGCTTAGGGGTTTGGAAAAAACGGGCGGCATGTGCAAGTTGGGCCGAAGGGCCTGTTTCCATGCTGTAAACCTCCATGACCCCTCTCTCCAGTACCAATATAGGCCGAGGCCTCTCTGTGTCTGACTAAACAGAGTACAGACCTAGTTGCCAGCAAGATCCATCTGGCTGAGTAACTTATCCTGAATCACCGAAGCTGTGTACTGCACCTGCTGGAAATTTGAAATCTAAAGGTAGGGTTCTGAAGACTGTGGAGGAACAGAGAGATCTTGGGGTCCATATCCACAGATCTCTAAAGGTTGCCAGTCAAGTGGATAGAGCTGTGAAGAAGGCCTATAGTGTGTTAGCTTTTATTAACAGGGGGTTGGAGTTTAAGAGCCGTGGGGTTATGCTGCAACTGTACAGGACCTTGGTGTGACCACATTTGGAATATTGTGTGCAGTTCTGGTCACCTCACTATAAGAAGGATGTGGAAGCGCTGGAAAGAGTGCAGAGGAGATTTACCAGGATGCTGCCTGGTTTGGAGGGTAGGTCATATGAGGAAAGGTTGAGGGAGCTAGGGCTGTTCTCTCTGGAGCGGAGGAGGCTGAGGGGAGACTTAATAGAGGTGTATAAAATGATGAAGGGGATAGATAGAGTGAACGTTCAAAGACTATTTCCTCGGGTGGATGGAGCTATTACAAGGGGGCATAACTATAGGGTTCGTGGTGGGAGATACAGGACGGATATCAGAGGTAGGTTCTTTACGCAGAGAGTGGTTGGGGTGTGGAATGGACTGCCTGCAGTGATAGTGGAGTCAGACACTTTAGGAACATTTAAGCGGTTATTGGATAGGCACATGGAGCACACCAGGATGATAGGGAGTGGGATAGCTTGATCTTGGTTTCAGATAAAGCTCGGCACAACATCGTGGGCCGAAGGGCCTGTTCTGTGCTGTACTGTTCTATGTTCTATGTAAACAGGGGGAAACACACAGCAGGTCAAACAGTATCAGTGAAGAGAAACAGATTTCATGTTTCGGATCACCATGACCCTTCACATCTGTGTTCCTCCACTTCTGCTGGAGGCTCATCTTGACCTGAAACATCAGCTTTATTTCTCTCTCCACAGAATGCTGCCAGTCCTGGTGAGAATTTCCAGCATTTATTGTTTTGATAATGGGCGGCACAGTGGTTAGCACTGCTGCCTCACAGCACCAGGGTCCAAGTTCGATTCCCAGCTTGGGTGAATATCTGTGTGGAGTTTGCACATTCTCCTTGTATCTGTGTCGATTTCCTGTGTGTGCTCCGGTTTCCTCCCACAGTGTAAGATGTGCAGCTTAGGTGGATTGGCAGTGCTGAATTGCCCCTTAGCGTCAAAAAATGTGTAGGTTGGATACATTAGCCATGGTAACTGTGTGGGTTTACGGGGATAGAGTGGGGGGAATGGGCCTGCGAAAAGCACTCTCTCGGAGAGAGTCGGTACCGACTCGGGCTGAATTGCCTCTTTCTGAATTGCCTCTTTTTGCACTATAGGGATTCTATGATTAATTCTGTGCTACGAACCCTTCCTTCAACTCCACTCACTCCCTCCCTCCAGATGCAAAGTGCCTCTCGGAGTAGCCACATCACTTCCCGATGTGCCTGCCTTTTAATCACAGATTGAATACTACTGTTCCAGTCCCCCTCGGGCTATTTCTGACATTTCCTGTGTCGTTGATTGTCTTGGTGCCAATCTGGGAACCTGGGAAAATTTAGTGACTGTGCATTCAACTCCTACCTTTCTGTCACCTGCACCTGGTCCATCTTTGACTCTTTCCTTTCTTGACCTGTCTATGAAACTAGATGGACTCCATTCCAGTCTCATGTCTGTTTTCATTCTCCCTGCGTTCCATTCTGCATTCCTTCCCATAAGACCATAAGACATAGGAGCAGAATTAGGTCACTTGGCCCATCGGGTCTGCTCCGCCATTCAATCATGGCTGATATTTTTCTCATCCCCATTCTCCTGCCTTTTCCCCATAACCCCTGATCCCCTTATTAACCACGAACCTATCTATCTCTGTCTTAAAGGCACTCAATGACCTGGCCTCCACAGCCTTCTGCGGCAAAGAGTTCCACAGATTCTCTGGCTGAAGAAATTCTTCCTCATCTCTGTTTTAAAGGATCGTCCCTTGAGCCTGAGGTTGTGCCCCCTGGTTCTAGTTTTTCCTACGAGTGGAAACATCTTCTCCATGTCCACTCTATCCAGGCCTTGCAGTATCCTGTAAGCTTCAATAAGATTCCCCCTCATCCTTCTTAACTCCAACGAGTACAGACCAAGAGTCCTCAACCATTCCTCATACGTCAAGCTCTTCATTCCAGGGATCGTTCTTGTGAAACTCCTCTGGGCCCTTTCCAAGATGTGGAGATGCCGGTGTTGGACTGGGGTAAGCACAGTAAGAAGTCTCACAACACCAAGTTAAAGTCCAACAGGTTTATTTGGTAGCAAATACCATAAGCTTTCGGAGCGCTGCCCCTTCGTCAGATGGAGTGAAAATCTGTTCTCCAACAGTGCACAGAGACACAGCAATCAAGTTACAGAATACTAATTAGAATGCAAATCTCTACAGCCAGCCAGGTCTTAAAGGTACAGATAATGTGGGTGGAGGGAACATTAAACACAGGTTAAAGAGATGTGTATTGTCTCCAGACAGAACAGCTAGTAAGATTCTGCAAGATCAGGGGGAAAGCTGTGGGGGTTACTGATAATGTGACATAAATCCAACATCCCGGTTTAGGCCGTCCTCATGTGTGCGGAACTTGGCTATCAGTTTCTGCTCAGCGACTCCGCGCTGTCGTGTGTTGTGAAGGCCGCCTTGGAGAACGCTTACCTGAAGATCCAAGGCTGAAGATCCAAGTCACGGGCATTCTAATTAGTATTCTGTAACTTGATTTCTGTGACTCTGTGCACTGTTGGAGAAAAGATTTTCACTCCATCTGACGAAGGGGCAGCGCTCCGAAAGCTTATGGTATTTGCTACCAAATAAACCTGTTGGACTTTAACCTGGTGTTGTGAGACTTCTTACTGCCCTTTCCAAGGCCAGCACATCCTTCCTTAGATATGGGGTCCAAAATTGCTCACAATACTCCAAATGGGGTCTGACCAAGCCCCCAGTCTCAGAAGTACATCCTTGCTCTTGTATTCTAGCCCTCTCGACATGAATGCTAACATTGCATTTGCCTTTCTAACTGCCGACTGAACCTGCACATTAACCTTCAGAGAATCTTGAACAATGACTCCTAAGTCCCTTTGTGTTCCTGATTTCCTGAGCATTTTCCCATTTAGAAAATAGTCTATGCCTCCATTCCTTCTTCCAAAGTGCATTACCTCTCACTTTTCTACATTATATTCCATCTGCCACTTCTTTGCCCACTCTCCTAACCTGTCCAAGTTCTTCTGCAGCCCCCCAGCTTCCTCAATACTACCTGTCCCTCTACATATCTTTGTATCATCTGCAAACTTAGCAACAGTGCCTTCAGTTCCTCCCTGCGAGGACTCCACTTATCTTTTTAATCATCAGTACCTTAAAGCCTACTGAATTGTGGTCACTGTTCGAACTGCTCCCCTACTGAAACGTCAACCACCTGGCCAGGCTCATTCCCCAATGGCAGGTTCAGGACGGCCGCTTCCCTAGTTGGGCTTTCTACACATTTCAAGAAGCCCTCCTGGATAGTCCTTACAAACTCTGCTTCATCCGCACCCCGAGCACTAAGTGAGTCCCAGTCAATATAAGGGAAGTTAAAATCTCCCACCACAACAACCCTGTTGCTTTTACACCTTGCCAAAATCTGCCTACATATCTGTTCCTCTATCTCCCGCTGGCTGTTTGGAGGCCTATAGTAAATCCCCAACATTGTGACTACATCCTTCTTATTCCTGAGCCCTACCCACATTGCTTGCTATTTGAGCCCTCAGAGGTGTCCTCCTGCAGTACAGCTGTGATATTCTCCTTATGACGTGGAGATGCTGTCGTTGGACTGGGGTGAACACAGTAAGAAGTCTCATAACACCAGGTTAAAGTCCAACAGGTTTATTTGGTAGCAAATACCATAAGCTTTCGGAGCGCTGCTCCTTCGTCAGATGGAGTGGAAATGTGCTCTCATTTCCACTCCATCTGACGAAAGAGCAGTGCTCCGAAAGCTTATGGTATTTGCTACCAAATAAACCTGTTGGACTTTAACCTGGTGTTGTGAGACTTCTTACTATATTCTCCTTAACCAGTGGCGCAACTCCCCCACCCTTTTTTCATCCCCCTCTATCCCACCTGAAACATCTGTATCCTGGAACATTAAGCTGCCAATCTTGTCCTTCCCTTAACCAAGTCTCTGTAATGGCAACAACATCAAGTTCCAAGTACTAATCCAAGCTCTAAGTTCATCTGCCTTACCTGCTACACTTCTCACATTGAAACAAATGCACTTCAGTCCACCAGACCCTCTCTGATTAGCAACCACACCCTGCCTGCTCTTCCTCAGAGTTATTTTTGATTTAACCACAAAAAGTTGCTGAAGAGCAGATTGTACTACTTCTCACACTTCTAACAGATTATGAGGTGAGGTACTCCTTTTTGAGTGGTTAAGTGTTAGTTCTCAGAGAAGGGATCAACCTCCGCCTTTGTAACACATCCTTCCCTCATTTACTGGTTCCCCTGGTTCTTGCCTTCCAGCATGCCAGCTCGTTATTCAGCTTGCCACATTCCACCATTTCTGTTCAGGAAATTGAGACCAAATGTGGACTGGTTTGTGGAACACCTCCATTCAGTCTGCAAGCCTGACCCGCAGCTTGAGGCTGCCCCTCATTTAATTCTTCACTCCCACACTGTCCTTTCTGGATTCTGGACTCTTTCAGTGATATTCAAGATGAACTTGAGGAGCAGTTCAAAGAAGGTTTACATGATTGATTTCTGGGATGGAGGGGTTACTTTGAAGGCTGGACAGGCTCAGCCTGTATCTATTGGAGTTTTGAAAAATGAGAGATGATCTTGATAGATAGATACCCTACAGTGCAGAAAGAGGCCCTTCGGCCCATCGAGTCTGCACCGACCACAATCCCACCCAGGCCCTATCCCCATATCTTATTGAAACATTGAAGATTAGATAGGGTGGATGCTGAGAGGATGTTTTTCCTTATGGCGCAGAGTAGAGCCAGGGGTACAGTTTAAAAATAAGGGGTCTCCCATTTAAGATGGACGTGAAGAGAATTTTTTCCCCAACTATTGAGAGTCTCTGGAATGTTCTTTGCCAGAGGACAGTGCAGGCAGGCTCACTGAATAATTTAAAGCTGAATTAGATAGATTATTTTTGACAAGGGAGTTCAAGGGTAGGAAGGAAAGTGGAGTTGAGACAACAATCTGAGCACCCATTGTTTTATTGAATGGTGGAGCAGGCTCCGTACAGGTACAGCTGAGTATTTCCAGTCTTCTTTCACATTTCTGGTCTCAATGCTATTTTGCTTTTGTCTGAGGGGACTGAGTGAAAGTAACAGTTTCTTCCCCACTCATTCCACAGCCTGATGGGCAGTATGGCTCTGTCCAATCACTACCGCTCCGAGGATCTCTTAGACATTGATACGGCTGCAGGGGGCTTCCAACAGCGCAAAGGCCTGAAGCACTGCCTCCCACTGACCTTCTGTATTCACACAGGACTCAGCCAGTACATGGCACTGGATGAAGTGGAGGGCCGAAAACCTTGTGAAATCTTCTACCATTGTGTGGTAAGCAGCTAACGTAGATGGACATTTCTGTACCAGCTTTGTACCACCTCAATGTTGAAAAGTGCTTTACAGCTGGTCAAGTACGTTGAAATGAAGTCACATTCTAATGGGTAAAATAATTTGTCCACAGCAAGATGCAATGAACTGCAGTGACCATATAACATTCCCATGGATCTTGTTTAGTGCTGTCCTTCAACAGTGCTGCACTCCCTCAATGGTGATCTGTCTTTCCAGAAGTGAGGACTTCCACGATGGAAAAATGCATATGAAGTTGAATTAGTCTTGGAAGGCACCAGTTGTTCAGTCATTGACAGTGTAGATGAGGGTGAACTTCTGCTGCCACCTGTTCAATGGTGAGATGGTAGACAGAGACACACTGCTTGCCTGGAGTACCGTTTGTCTTTGGAAGTCAAACAGTGACTGATGAGAAAATCCAACAGCTTATTAAGTAAAGAAATTCAGACATCTCAAGTCTTAGTCATTTGACAGAGTGGTTTTGGATTGACTTGACAAAGCCCCTGGGTGAAACCCATTCTGTTTTCAAGCAGGCAAGGTCGGGCCATTAACACCACATTGTAGGATAGGAATCTTTTTCAACGCTGGCTGGGGTAGACATATCATTTCTAGTGACTGGAGTGCTGCTTAGAAATTAAAAAGATTGACGTATTTATTTGGAGATTGTCTGCTGTGACAGAGGGCCTTGAAGTTCCCAACTGGTTTTCTGAAGGTTAGAAATTCCACATTATGAATCATGACCAATCAGGGTAGAGCATTTTATATTTTTCAGATTAAACTGATTTTTTTTAGAATCCCGCCATTGATGTTGTTATATGTTTCTATTTCCCTTCTGGTCTGAAATGACACATTCAGTACTGACCCTCTGACAATGCAGTACTCCTTCAGTAAAGACCCCTCTGACAGTGCAGCATTCCCTCACTACTGACCCACTGATAGAGCAGC
The DNA here is from genome assembly GCF_964213995.1 of Mustelus asterias. Lineage (NCBI taxonomy): Eukaryota > Metazoa > Chordata > Chondrichthyes > Carcharhiniformes > Triakidae > Mustelus > Mustelus asterias. Next base: position 66,729,955 of record NC_135809.1, on the reverse strand, counting down.
ACTCCCTCACTACTGACCCACTGATAGAGCAGCACTGGACTGAGGGAGTGCTGCCGTGTCAGAGGGTTAGTATGGAGGGAGTGCTGCTGTGTCAGAGGCTCAGAACTGAGGGAGTCCCCCATTGATGTCAATATGTATTTATACTTTCCTTCTGACCCTCTGACAGGGCTGCAATCCCTCAGAATTGACCCTCTGACAGTGCAGCACTCCCTCACAACTGAAGCTCCAAGCGTGCTGCACTCCCTCAGTCCTGACCTTCTGACTGTGCAGTATTCACTTAGTCCTGACCCACTGACAGGACAGCACTCCCTTAGTACTGACCCTCTGACAGGGCAGCACTCCCACAGTGCAGACCCTCTGACAGGGCAGCACTCCCTCAGTACTGACCCTCTGACAGTGCCGCACTCCCTCAGTACTGACATTCAGAGAGTGCAGCACTCCCTCACAACTGACACTCCAAGCGTGCTGCACTACCTCAGTCCTGACCTTCTGACTGTGCAGCATTCACTCAGCCCTGACCCTCAGAGAGTGCAGCACTCCCCTAGTACTGACCCTCTGACAGTGCTGCACTCTCTTGGTACTGACCCTCTGACAGTTCCGCACTCCATCAGTCCAGGCCCACTGACAGGGCAGCACTCCTTCAATCCCGACAGTACAGCAATCCCTCAGTACTGACTCTCTGAAGGGGCAGCACTCCCTCAGTCCCGACTCTCTGACAGGGCAGCACTCCCTCAGTCTAGACCCTCTGACATAGCAGCACTCTATCAGACCCGACCCTCTGAGACTGCAGCACTCCCTCAATCCTGGCCCTCTGACAGGGCAGCACTCCCTCAGGATAGCCCGTCTGAGAATGCAGCATTCCTTCTGTCCTGACCCTGTGACAGGGCAGCACTCCCTCAGGACAGCCCGTCTGAGAATGCAGCATTCCTTCTGTCCTGACCCTGTGACAGAGCAGCACTCCCTCAGGACAGCCCGTCTGAGAATGCAGCATTCCTTCTGTCCTGACCTTGTGACAGGGCAGCACTCCCTCAGTACTGACCCTCTGATAATGCAGCACTCCCTAGGTACAGACCCTCTGACAGTGCAGCACTCCCTCAGTCCAGACCCTCTGATAGTGCAGCACTTCCTCAGTACAGACTGGATAGACTGGGACTTTTTTCTCTGGAGCGTAGGAGGCTTAGGTGTGATCGAAAAGAGCTCTATAAAATAATGAGGGGCATAGATCAGCTAGGTAGTCAACACCTTTTCCCAAAGGTAGAGGAGTCTAAAACTAGAGGGCATAAGTTTGAGAGAGAGGAGGCATGGAAAGGGGTTCAGAGGGGCAATCTTTTCACACACAGGGTGGTGTGTGTCTGGAACATGCCGTCAGAGATAGTAGTGGAGGCGGGTACAATTTTGTCTCTTAAAAAGCATTTAGACAAGTTACATGAATAAGATGGTTATCGGGGGATATGGGCGAAACGCAGGCTTAGTGGTTTTAAAAAAAGGGGCTGCATGGGCAAGTTGGGCCAAAGGACTTGTTTCCATGCTGTAAACCTCTATGACCTCTATGACTCTCTACAGTACTCTCCATCAGTATTCACTATCGTAGAGTGCCGCACTCCCTCAGTACCGACCCTCGGATAGTGCAACCCTCCCTCATTACTGACGCTCCAAGCGTGCTGCACTCACTCAGTATTGACCCTTAGACAGTGCAGCACAGCCTCAGAACTGACCCTCTGGCAGGGCAGCGCTCTCTTAGTCCTGACCCTCAGCACTCCCTCGGTCCTGACCCTCTGACAGTGCAGCACTCCCTCAAGTTTGTCCCTCTGAAAGTGCAGCACTTCCTCAGTACGGATCCTCTGACTGTGCAGCACTCCTTGAGTACTGACCCTCTGACAAGGCAGCAATCCCTCAGTCCTGACCCTCTGATAGGGCAGCACTCCCTTCATCTTGACCCTCTGACAGTGCAGCACTCCTTTAGACCTGGCCCCCTGACAGTGCAGCATTCCGTCAGTACTGATATGTATCTGCTGTGTGAGCTCAGTGTACAGCGTGACTTGAGTCTGCTCTATGAGCTCAGTCTCCAAGGTGACATGTGTCTACTGTGTGAGCTCAGTGTCCAGAGTGACATGTGTCTGCTGTGAGATCTCTGTGTCCAGAGCGATGTGTGTCTGCTCTGTGAGCTCATGTCCCGTGTGACATATGTCTGCTGTAAGTTCAGCATTCCAGTGTGATGTGTGTCTGCTGTCATAGAAATCATAGAAACCCTACAGTGCAGAAGGAGGCCATTCGGCCCATCGAGTCTGCACCGACCACAATCCCACCCAGGCCCTATCTCCACTGTGTGAGTTTAGTGCCCATAGTGACGTGTCTGCTGTATGAGATCAGTGTCCAGAGTGCCGTGTGTCTGCTGTATGAGATCAGTGTCCAGAGTAACGTGTGTCTGCTGCGTGAGCTCAGTATCCAGTGTGACGTGTGTCTGCTTTGTAACTGCTGTGTGAGCTCAGTATCCAGAGTGACATGTGTCTGCTGTGTGAGATCAGCATCTAGTGACGTGTCTTCTGTGTGATCTGTGACCACTGTGACATGTCTGCTGTATGAGCTCAGCATTTCAGTGTGATGTGTGTCTGCTGTGTGAGTTTAATGCCCATAGTGACATGTGTCTGCTGTGAGCTGTGTGTCCAGAGTGATGTGTGTCTGCTGTGTGAGCTCGCTGTTCAGATTGATGCGTGTCTGCTGTATAACTGCTGTGTGAGCTTAGTGTCCCGAGTGACGTGTCTGCTGTTTGAGCTCAGTGTCCATTGTGACGTGTGTCTGCTCTGTGAGCTCATATCCAGTGTGAAGTGAGCTCAGTGTTCAAGCTGACATGTGTCTCCTGTGTGAGCTCAGTGTCCAGAGTGATGTCTCTTCTGTGTGAGCTCAGTATCTAGAGTGATGTGTGCCAGCTGTGTAAGTTCATATCCAGTGTGACATGAAGACCAAAAGAGAAAACGCTGGAAAATCTCAGTAGGTCTGACAGCATTGGAGGGAAAAGGGCTGAAGTTTCGAGTCCAGATGACCCTTTGTCAAAGCTGGCATGTGTCTGCTATGTAATTGCTGTGTAAGCTTAGTGTCCAGAGTGACACGTCTGCTGTGTGAGCTCAGTGTCCAGAGTGACACGTCTGCTGTGTGAGCTCAGTGTCCAGAGTGACACGTCTGCTGTGTGAGCTCAGTGTCCAGAGTGACACGTCTGCTGTGTGAGCTCAGTGTCCAGAGCGGCATGTGCCTGCTGTTAGCTCAGTGTCCACCATGATGTGTGTCTCCTGTGCAACTGCCGTGTGAGCTCTGTGCCCACAGTGACATGAGTCTGCTGCATGATTTCTGTGTCCATGTGACATGAATCTGCTGCGTAATCTCCGTCTCATCAGTGACGTGTGCCTGTTGTGTGAGCTCAGTGTCCAGGGTGACGTGTGTCTGCTGTGTGAGCTCAGTGCCGAGATTGACGTTTCTCTACTGTGTGAGCTCAGTATCTAGTGTGACGTGTGTCGGCTTTGTGAGCTCAGTGTCCCAGAGTGACGTGTGTCTTCTGTGTAACTGCTATGTGAGCTCAGTGTCCAGTGTGACGTGTGTTTGCTGTGTGAGCTCAGTGTCCAGTGAGACATTTGTCTGCTGTGGACCTCGTAAGGAGTCTAACAACACCAGGTTAAAGTCCAACAGGTTTATTTGGTAGTCCTGTTGGACTTTAACCTGGTGTTGTTAGACTCCTTACTGTGTTTACCCAGGTCCAACACCGGCATCTCCACATTGTCGACCTCGTGTCCAGAGTAACGTGTGTCTGGTGTGTGAGCCCAGGGTCCAGTGTGACGTGTATCTTCTTTGTGAGCTCACTGTCCAGAGTGAGGTGTGTCTGCCATGTGAGCTAATGTCCAGATTGATGTGTGTCTGCTGGGTGAGCTCAGTGACCAGATTGAACTGTGTCTGCTGTGTAACTGCTGTGTGAGCTCTGTCCAGTGTGACGTGTGTCTGCTGTGTGAGCTCAGTGTCCACCATGACGTATGTCTGCTGTGTGAGTTCAGTATCCAGAGTGATGTGTGTCTGCTGTGTTAGCTCAGTGTCCACCGTGACGTGTGTCCGCTGTGTGAGTTCAGTATCCAGAGTGATGTGTGTCTGCTGTGTGAGCTCAGGGTCCGGAGTAATGTGTGTCTGCTCTGTGTGCTCGGGGTCCGGAGTGACATGCGTCTGCTGTGAGTTCAGTGTCCAGTGTGACGTTTGTCTGCAGTGTGAGCTCGGTGTCCAGAGTGACGTATGTCTGCTCTGTGTGCTCGGGGTCCGGAGTGACATGCGTCTGCTGTGTATGCGCAGTGTCTAAAGTGATGTGTGTCTGCTGTGTGAGCTCAGTATCTAGTGTGAAGTGTGTCTGCTGTGTGAGCTCAGTATCGTGTGTGACATGTGTCTGCTGTGTGAGCTCAGTGTCCAGAATGACATGTGTTTCCTGTGTGCCATCAGTGTCCAGTGTGACCTGTGTCTGCTATGAAACTGCTGTGCAAGCTCAGTGTCCAGGGTGACATGTATTTGCTTTGTGAGCAGTGCATCTCGTGTGATGTGTGTCTGTGTGCACTCAGTGTTCAGGGTGACGTTTCTGCTGTGTGAGCTCAGTGTCCACTGTGACGTGTTTCTGCTGTGTGAGCTCAGCATCTAGAGTGACGTGTGTTTTCTGTGTGAACCCAGTGTCTGGAGTGACGTGTGTCTTCTTTGTAACTGCTGTGCGCTCAGTATCTATTGTGTCGTGCGTCTGCTGTGTGTGCGCAGTATCTAGTGTGTGTCTGCTGTGTAACTGCTGTGTGAACTCAGTATCTAGTGTGAAGTGTGTTTGGTGTGCGAGCTCAGTGTCCAGAGTGATGTGTTTGCTGTGTGAGCTCTGTCCAGTGTGACATGTGTCTGCTATGTGAGTTCAGGATCCAGTGTAACGTGTGTCTGTTGTGTGAGCTCAGTATCTAGTTTGACGTGTGCGTGCTATGTAACTGCAGTGTGAGCTCAGTGTCCACAGTGACGTGTGTCTGCTCTGTGAGCTCATATCCAGTGTGAAGTGAGCTCAGTGTTCAAGCTGACATGTGTCTCCTGTGTGAGCTCAGTGTCCAGAGTGATGTCTCTTCTGTGTGAGCTCAGTATCTAGAGTGATGTGTGCCAGCTGTGTAAGTTCATATCCAGTGTGACATGAAGACCAAAAGAGAAAACGCTGGAAAATCTCAGTAGGTCTGACAGCATTGGAGAGAAAAGGGCTGAAGTTTCGAGTCCAGATGACCCTTTGTCAAAGCTGGCATGTGTCTGCTATGTAATTGCTGTGTAAGCTTAGTGTCCAGAGTGACACGTCTGCTGTGTGAGCTCAGTGTCCAGAGTGACACGTCTGCTGTGTGAGCTCAGTGTCCAGAGTGACACGTCTGCTGTGTGAGTTTGGGGGCGTTTAAGAGATCCGTAGATAGGTTCATGGACGAAAAGAAATTGGTTTAGGTTGGAGGGTCACAGTTTTTTTTTTTAACTGGTCGGTGCAACATCGTGGGCCGAAGGGCCTGTTCTGCGCTGTAATGTTCTATGTTCTATGTTCTATGTTCTATGAGCTCAGTGTCCAGAGTGACACGTCTGCTGTGTGAGCTCAGTGTCCAGAGTGACACGTCTGCTGTGTGAGCTCAGTGTCCAGAGTGACACGTCTGCTGTGTGAGCTCAGTGTCCAGAGTGACACGTATGCTGTGTGAGCTCCGTGTCCAGAGTGACACGTCTGCTGTGTGAGCTCAGTGTCCAGAGTGACACGTCTGCTGTGTGAGCTCAGTGTCCAGAGTGACACGTCTGCTGTGTGAGCTCAGTGTCCAGAGTGACATGTCTGCTGTGTGAGCTCAGTGTCCAGATGTTGGAAAAAATTATAAGGGATAGGATTTATAGTTATTTGGAGAGTAATGAATTGATAGGTGATAGTCAGCATGGTTTTGTGGCAGGTAGGTCGTGCCTTACTAACCTTATTGAGTTTTTTGAGAAAGTGACCAAGGAGGTGGATGGGGGCAAGGCAGTGGACGTGGTATATATGGATTTTAGTAAGGCGTTTGATAAGGTTCACCATGGTAGGCTTCTGCAGAAAATGCAGATGTATGGGATTGGGGGTGATCTAGGAAATTGGATCAGGAATTGGCTAGCGGATAGGAAACAGAGGGTGGTGGTTGATAGTAAATATTCATCATGGAGTGCGGTTACAAGTGGTGTACCTCAGGGATCTGTTTTGGGGCCACTGCTGTTTGTAATATTTATTAATGATCTGGATGAGGGTATAGTTGGGTGGATTAGCAAATTTGCTGATGACACCAAAGTCGGTGGTGTGGTAGACAGTGAGGAAGGGTGTCGTAGTTTGCAGGAAGACTTAGACAGGTTGCAAAGTTGGGCCGAGAGGTGGCGGATGGAGTTTAATGCGGAGAAGTGTGAGGTAATTCACTTTGGTAGGAATAACAGATGTGTTGAGTATAGGGCTAACGGGAGGACTTTGAATAGTGTGGAGGAGCAGAGGGATCTAGGTGTATGTGTGCATAGATCCCTGAAAGTTGGGAATCAAGTAGATAAGGTTGTTAAGAAGGCATATGGTGTCTTGGCGTTTATTGGTAGGGGGATTGAATTTAGGAGTCGTAGCGTTATGTTGCAACTGTACACAACTCTGGTGCGGCCGCACTTGGAGTACTGTGTGCAGTTCTGGTCCCCACATTACAGGAAGGATGTGGAGGCTTTGGAGAGGGTGCAGAGGAGGTTTACCAGGATGTTGCCTGGTATGGAGGGGAGATCCTATGAGGAGAGGCTGAGGGATTTGGGATTGTTTTCGCTGGAAAGGCGGCGGCTAAGAGGGGATCTTATTGAAACATATAAGATGATTAGAGGTTTAGATAGGGTGGATAGTGATAGCCTTTTTCCTCTGATGGAGAAATCCAGCACGAGGGGGCATGGCTTTAAATTGAGGGGGGGTAGTTATAGAACCGATGTCAGGGGTAGGTTCTTTACCCAGAGGGTGGTGAGGGATTGGAATGCCCTGCCAGCATCAGTTGTAAATGCGCCTAGTTTGGGGGCGTTTAAGAGATCCGTAGATAGGTTCATGGACGAAAAGAAATTGGTTTAGGTTGGAGGGTCACAGTTTTTTTTTTTAACTGGTCGGTGCAACATCGTGGGCCGAAGGGCCTGTTCTGCGCTGTAATGTTCTATGTTCTATGTTCTATGTTCTAGAGCGGCATGTGCCTGCTGTTAGCTCAGTGTCCACCATGATGTGTGACTCCTGTGCAACTGCCGTGTGAGCTCTGTGTCCACAGTGACATGAGTCTGCTGCATGATTTCTGTGTCCATGTGACATGAATCTGCTGCGTAATCTCCGTCTCATCAGTGACGTGTGCCTGTTGTGTGAGCTCAGTGTCCAGGGTGACGTGTGTCTGCTGTGTGAGCTCGATATCTGGAGTGACGTGTGTCTGCTGTGTAACTGCAGTGTGAGTTCAATATCTAGAATGACGTGTGTCTGCTGTGTGTGCTCTGTGTTCAGGATGACATGTATTTCCTTTGAGAGATCAGTATCTAGTGATGTGTGTCTGTGTTAATGAGCTCAGTGTCCTGAGTGACGTGTGTCTGCTGTGTAACTGCGGTGTGAGCTCTATCCAGTGTGACATGTGTCTGTTGTGTGAGCTCAGTGTCTCGTGTGACGTGTCTGCTGTGTGAGCTCATTGGCGAGTGTGATGTGTGTCTGCTGTGTAACTGCTATGTGAGCTCAGTATCTAGTGTGATGTGTGTCTGCTGTGTGAGCTCAGTGCCGAGATTGACGTTTCTCTACTGTGTGAGCTCAGTATCTAGTGTGACGTGTGTCGGCTTTGTGAGCTCAATGTCCCAGAGTGACGTGTGTCTTCTTTGTAACTGCTGTGCGCTCAGTATCTATTGTGTCGTGCGTCTGCTGTGCGAGCTCAGTGTCCAGTGTGACATTTGTCTGCTGTGGACCTCGTATCCAGAATGACGTGTGGTGTCTGCTGTGTGTGCTCAGTGTCCAGAGTGATGTGTGTCTGCTGTGTGAGATCATGTCCATATTGCCGTGTGTCTGCTGGGTGAGCTCAGTGACCAGATTGAGCTGTGTCTGCTGTGTAACTGCTTTGTGAGCTCAATGTCCAGAGTGACGTGTGTTTCCTGTGTGCCAAGAGTGTCCAGTGTGACGTGTGTCTGCTGTGTAACTGCTGTGCAAGCTCAGTGTCCAGGGTGACATGTGATTGCTTTGTGAGCAGAGCATCTAGAGTGACGTGTGTCTGTGTGCACTGTGTTCAGAGTGATGTGTTTGCTGTGTGAGCTCTGTCCAGTGTGACATGTGTCTGCTATGTGAGTTCAGGATCCAGTGTAACGTGTGTCTGTTGTGTGAGCTCAGTATCTAGTTTGACGTGTGCGTGCTATGTAACTGCAGTGTGAACTCAGTGTCCACTTTGACATGTGTCTGCTGTGCGAGTTCAGTGTCCACAGTGGCGTGAGCCTTCCATCTGCGCTCACTGTCCCGGGTGACAATTGTCTGCTGTGTCAGGTCAGTGTCCAGAGTGAGATGTGTCTGCTGTCCAACTGCTGTGTGAGCTTATATAGAGCGTGACATGTGCCTGCTGTGTGAGCTCAGTATCCAGAGTGACGTGTGTCTGCTGTGTGAGCTCTGTTCAGTGTGACATGTGTCTGCTGTGTGAGCTCAGTGTCCACCGTGACGTGTGTCTGCTGTGTGAGCTCAGTATCTAGGGTGACGCGTGTCTGCTGTGTGAGCTCAGTATCCAGAGTGACGTTTGTCTGCTGTGTGAGCTCTGTTCAGTGTGACATGTGTCTGCTGTGTGAGCTCAGTGTCCACCGTGACGTGTGTCTGCTGTGTGAGCTCAGTATCTAGGGTGACGCGTGTCTGCTGTGTGAGCTCAGTATCTAGGGTGACGCGTGTCTGCTGTGTGAGCTCAGTACCAGAGTGACGTGCGCAGTGTCTAGAGTGATGTGTGTCTGCTATGTAACTGCTCTGTGAGCTCAGTATCGAGTGTGACGTGTGTCTGCTCTGTGAGCTCAATTGTGATGTGGAGATGCCGGCGTTGGACTGGGATAAACACAGTAAGAAGTCTCACAACACCAGGTTAAAGTCCAACAGGTTTATTTGGTAGCACAAGCCACTAGCTTTCGGAGAGCTGCTGCTTCATTAGGTGAGTGGGATTTCAGTTCACAAACAGGGCATATAAAAACACAAACTCAATTTACAAAATAATGGTTGGAATGCGAGTCTTTACAGGTAATCAAGTCTTAAAGGTACAGACAATGTGAGTGGAGAGAGGGTTAAGCACAGGTTAAAGAGATGTGTATTGTCTCCAGCCAGGACAGTTAGTGAGATTTTGCAAACCCAGGCAAGTCATGGGGGTTACAGATAGTGTGACATGAACCAAGATCCCGGTTGAGGCCTTCCTCGTGTGCGGAACTTGGCTATCAGTCTCTGCTCAGCGACTCTGCGTTGTCGTGTGTTGTGAAGGCCGCCTTGGAGAACACTTACCGAAGATCAGAGGCTGAATGCCCGTGACTGCTGAAGTGTTCCTCAACAGGAAGAGAATACTCTTGCCTGGTAATTGTCGAGCGGTGTTCATTCATCCATTGTCGTAGTGTTGTCGTAGACCTGATGAAGGAGCAGCGCTCCGAAAGCTAGTGGCTTGTGCTACCAAATAAATCTGTTGGACTTTAACCTGGTGTTGTGAGACTTCTTACTGAGCTCAGTACCAGAGTGACGTGTGTTTGCTGTGTGAGCTCAGTGTCCAGTGTGACATTTGTCTGCTGTGTGGACCTCGGGTCCCATGTGACGTGTGTCTGCTCTGTGAGCTCAGGTCCAGTGCGACGTGTGTCTGATGTGTGAGGTCATTGTCCAGTGTGATGTGTGCCTGCTGTGTTAGCTCAGTGTCCAGAGTGATGTGTGTTTCCTGTGTGCCATCGGTATCCAGTGTGACGTGTCTGCTGTGTAACTGCTGTGCAAGCTCAGTGTCCAGGGTGACATGTGATTGCTTTGAGAGCAGAGCATCTGGAGTGATGTGTCTGTGTGCACTCAGTGTTCAGTGTGATGTCTGTCTGCTGTGTGAGTTCAGCGTCTAGCGTGACATGTGTCTGCTGTGTGAGCTCAGTGTCCAGAGTGAGGTGTCTCTGCTCTGTAATTGATGTGTGAGTTCAGTGTCCAGAGTGATGTGTGTCTGCTGTGTAAGCTCAGTATTTCATGTGACGTCTGTCTGCTTTGTGAGCTCAGTGTCCAGAGTGACGTGTGTCTGCTGTGTAAGCTCAGTATTTCATGAGACGTCTGTTTGCTGTGTAAGCTCAGTGTCTAGAGTGACGTGTGTCTGCTGTGTAAGCTCAGTATTTCATGAGACGTCTGTCTGCTCTGTGAGCTCAGTGTCCAGAGTGACGTGCGACTGCTGTATAACTGCTGTGTGAACTCTATCCAGTGTGGTGTGTCTGCTGTGTTAGCTCAGTGTCCAACGTGATGTGTGTCTGCTGTGTGAGTTAGGTGTCCAGGGTGAGGTGTGTCTGCTGTGTGACGTATGTTTCCTGTGTGAGATCAGTGTCCAGTGTGACGTGTGTCTGCTGTGTAACTGCTGTGCAAGCACAGTATCCAGGGTGACATGTATTTGCTTTGTGAGTTCAGCATCTAGAGTGACATGTGCCTGTGTGTGGGCTCAGTGTTCAGGGTGACGTGTCAGCTGTGTGAGCTCAGTGTTCAGCGTGACGTCTGCCTCCTGTGAGAGGTCAGTATCCAGGTTGACATGTGTCTGCTGTAGGAGCTCAGTATCCAGGGTGTATGTGTGTCTTCTGTATGAGCTCAGTGTCCAATGTGACGTGTCTCTGATGTGTGAGCTCATGTCCAGATTGACACATGTCTGCTCTGTGAGCTCAGTATCCAGTGTGACATGCATCTGCTGTGTGAGCTCATGTCCACATTGACATGTGTCTCTTGTGTGAGCTCTGTCCGGTGTGACGTGTGTCTGCTGGGTTAGCTCAGTGTCCACCGTGACGTGTGTCTGCTGTGCGAGCTTAGTGTCCAGAGTGATGTCTTTGCTTTGTGAGCTCAGCATCTAGAGTGACGTGTGTCTGTGTGTGGGCTCATTGTTCAAGATGACAAAGAACAAAGAAAATTGCAGCACGGGAACAGGCCCTTCGGCCCTCCAAGCCTGCACCGACCGTGCTGCCCGACTTAACTAAAACCCCCTACCCTTCCGGGGACCACATCCCTCTATTCCCATCCTATTCATGTACTTGTCAAGACGTCCCTTAAAAGTCACGATAATATCTGCTTCCACTACCTCCCCAGCAATGAGTTCCAGGCACCCACTACTCTGTGTAAAAAATCTGCCTCGTACATCTCCTTTAAACCTTGCACCTTAAACCTGTGCCCCCTAGTAAGTGACTCTTCCACCCTGGGAAAAAGCTTCTGACTATCCACTCTATCCATGCCCCTCATAATCTTGTAGACTTCTATCAAGTTGCCCCTCAAGCTCTGTCGTTCTAGTGAGAACAAACCAAGTTTCTCCAACCTCTCCTCATAGCTAATGCCCTCCATACCAGGCAACATCCTGGTAAATCTTTTCTGTACCCTCTCCAAAGTCTCCACATCCTTCTGGTAGTGTGGCGACCAGAATTGAACACTATATTGTAAGTGCGGCCTAACTAAGGTTCTATAAAGCTGCAACATGACTTGCCAATTTTTAAACTCAGTGCCCCGGCCGATGAAGGCAAGCATGCCGTATGCCTTCTTGATTACCTTCTCCACCTGCATTGCCACTTTCAGTGACCTGTATACATATAAACCCAGATCTCTTTGCCTATCAATACTCAAGGGTTCTACCATTTACTGTATATTTCCTATCTGTATTAGACCTTCCAAAATGCATTACTCCATCTGCCATCTCTCTGCCCCGGTCTCCAACCGATCTATATCCTGCTGTATCCTCTGATGGTCCTCATCGCTATCCGCAAATCCACCACCCTTTGTGTCATCCGCAAACTTACAAATCAAACTAGTTACATTTTCTCCAAATCATTTATTTATATATATATTACAAGCAGCAAAGGTCCCAGCACTGATCCCTGAGGAACGCCACTTGTCACAGCCCTCCATTCAGAAACGCACCCTTCCACTGCTACCCTCTGTCTTCTTTGACTGATGTGGAGATGCCGGCGTTGGACTGGGGTAAACACAGTAAGAAGTTTAACAACACCAGGTTAAAGTCCAACAGGTTTATTTGGTAGCAAAAGCCACACAAGCTTTCGGAGCTGCAAGCCCCTTCTTCAGGTGAGTGGGAATTCTGTTCACAAACAGAGCATATAAAGACACAACCTCAATTTACATGAATAATGGTTGGAATGCGAATACTTACAACTAATCAAGTCTTTAAGAAACAAAACAATGTGAGTGGAGAGAGCATCAAGACAGGCTAAAAAGATGTGTATTGTCTCCAGACAAGACAGCCAGTGAAACTCTGTGGGGGTTACAAATAGTGTGACATGAACCCAATATCCCGGTTGAGGCCGTCCTCATGTGTGCGGAACTTGGCTATCAGTTTCTGCTCAGCGACTCTGCGCCGTCGTGTGTCGCGAAGGCCGCCTTGGAGAACGCTTACCCGAATATCAGAGGCCGAATGCCCGTGACTGCTGAAGTGCTCCCCAACAGGAAGAGAACAGTCTTGCCTGGTGATTGTCGAGCGGTGTTCATTCATCCGTTGTCGCAGCGTCTGCATAGTTTCCCCAATGTACCATGCCTCGGGACATCCTTTCTTGCAGCGTATCAGGTAGACAACGTTGGCCGAGTTGCAAGAGTGTGTACCTGGTGGATGGTGTTCTCACGTGAGATGATGGCATCTGTGTCGATGATCCGGCATGTCTTGCAGAGGTTGCTGTGGCAGGGTTGTGTGGTGTCATGGTCACTGTTCTCCTGAAGGCTGGGTAGTTTGCTGCGGACAATAGTCTGTTTGAGGTTGTGCGGTTGTTTGAAGGCAAGAAGTGGGGGTGTGGGGATGGCCTTGGCGAGATGTTTGTCTTCATCAATGACATGTTGAAGGCTCCGGAGGAGATGCCGTAGCTTCTCCACTCCGGGGAAGTACTGGACAACGAAGGGTACTCTGTCCACTGTGTCCCGTGTTTGTCTTCTGAGGAGGTCGGTGCGGTTTTTCGCTGTGGCGCGTTGGAACTGTTGATCAATGAGTCGAGTGCCATATCCTGTTCTTATGAGGGCATCTTTCCCAGCGTCTGGAGGTGTCTGTTGCGATCCTCCTCATCCGAGCAGATCCTGTGTATACGGAGGGCTTGTCCGTAGGGGATGGCTTCTTTAACGTGTTTAGGGTGGAAGCTGGAGAAGTGGAGCATCGTGAGGTTATCCGTGGGCTTGTGGTACAGTGAGGTACTGAGGTGACCGTCCTTAATGGAGATGTGTGTGTCCAAGAATGCAACCGATTCCGGAGAGTAGTCTATGGTGAGTCTGATGGTGGGATGGAACTTGTTGATGTCATCATATAGTTGTTTCAGTGATTGTTCACCATGAGTCCAAAGGAAGAAAATGTCATCGATGTATCTAGTGTATAGCATCGGTTGAAGGTCCTGTGCGGTGAAGAAGTCTTGTTCGAACCTGTGCATGAAGATGTTGGCATATTGAGGTGCGAATTTGGTCCCCATGGCTGTTCCGTGTGTCTGGATGAAGAACTGGTTGTTGAAGGTGAAGATATTGTGGTCCAGGATGAAGCGGATGAGATGTAAAATTGCATCTGGAAACTGGCAGTTGTTGGCGCTGAGCACTGAGGCCGTTGCAGCAATGCCATCGTCATGGGGGATGCTGGTGTAGAGTGCCGAGACATCCATTGTGACGAGGAGCGCTCCTGATTCAACTGCTCCATGTGTGCCGAGTTTCTGTAGGAAGTCCGTCGTGTCGCGACAAAAGCTGAGGGTTCTTTGTACAATGGGTTTCAGGATGCCCTTGACATAGCCAGAGAGGTTCTCGCACAGGGTCCCATTGCCCGATACGATGGGACGGCCGGGTGTGTTTGCCTTGTGTATCTTCGAGAGGCAGTAGAGATCTCCAACGCGGGGAGTACGTGGGATGAGAGCACGGAGGGTGTTCTGAAGGTCCGGATCAAAGGTCTTGATCAGAGTGTTGAGTTGACGGGTGTGTTCTTTGGTCGGATCTGCAGGTAACTGTCTGTAGTGTTCCTCGTTGTTTAGTTGTCGGTACACTTCTTTGCAGTAATCCGTTCTGTTCAGTATGACGATGGCCCCTCCTTTGTCTGCTGGTTTGATGACAATGTTGCGGTTGGTCTTGAGAGCGTGGATGGCGTTACGTTGTGCTTGGGTGATGTTCGGGGCTGTCTTGTGAGTGCGGCTGATGAATTTGGTGTTGACGCACCTCCTGACGGCTTGGGCATACATGTCAAGTCGAGGGCAGCGGCCTTCCGGAGGAGTCCAATTCGACTCTTTCCTCTTCGGATGCACTGCGGATCTCTCTGTCGGCTGTTCCGGTTCATTGGCTGTCTCATTGTGTTCGTTGTTGGCCTCTTGGGGTTTGTGGAAGAACTCCCTCAGCCTCATTCGCCTGATGAATTCCTCTGTGTCTGCTGCGAAACTGATGGGGTCTATTTTGGTGGTGGGGCAAAAATTAAGCCCTCGGCTGAGAACTTCGATTTCATCTGGTTGAAGTGTGTAGTCGGACAAGTTGACAATGGACTTCCCTGCAGTGGTACTGTTTTCTACTGTGGTACCGGGGGAGGCTTGGTTGCTGCTGGTGGTGATGCCGAGTTTCTCAAGTTTCCTGTTCTTGGTGTTACCTTCTTTGACTGAGCCAGTTTTGTATCCACCATGCCAGCTCACCTCAGATCCCATACGACATCACCTTCTGCACCAGCCTGCCATGAGGAACCTTGTCAAAGGCCTTACTGAAGTCCATGTCAACAACATCCACTGCCCTACCCTCATCAATCATCTTTGTCACTTCCTCGAAAAACTGGATCAAGTTCCTGAGACACGACCTCCCCTTCACAAAACCATGTTGCCTCTCACTAATACATCCACTTATTTCCAAATGGGAATAAATCATGTCTCGAAGAATCCTCTCCAATAATTTCCCTACCACTGATGTAAGGCTCACTGGCCTGTAATTACCTGATTTATTCTTGCTACTCTTAAACAAAGGAACAACATTGGTTATTCTCCAATCCTCTGGGACCTACCCTGTAGCAAGTGAGGATACAAAGATTCTCTCAAGGCCCCAGCAATTTCCTCCCTTGCCTCTCTCAGTATTCTGGGGTATATCCCATCAGGTCTACCTTAATGTTTCTGAAGAACCCCAATAGCTCCTCCTTTTTGATCTTAACATGACTCAAACTATCTACACATCCTTTCCCAGACTCGTCATCCTTCTCTTTGGCGAATACTGACGCAAAGTACTCATTTAATACCTCGCCCATTTCCTCTGGTTCCACGCATAGATTCCCTCCCTTGTCCTTGAATAGGCCAACCCTCTCCCTGGCTACCCTCTTGCTCTTTATATATGTATAAAAAGCCTTAGGAATTTCCTCAATCCTGCTGGCTAATTACTTTTCGTGACCCCTTTTAGCCTTCCTGACTCCTTGCTTAAGTTTCTTTCTACTTTCCTTGTATTCCACACTTGCTTTGTATGTTCCCAGCCTCCTAGCTTTGACAAATGCTTCCTTTTTCTCTTTGACTAGGCTCACAATATCTCTCATTATCCAAGGTTCCCAAAACTTGCCATACTTATCCTTCATCCTTACAGGAATGTGTCAGTCCTGAATCACTATCAACTTACACTTGAAAGCCTCCCACATGTCAGATGTTGATTTGCCCTCAAACATCTGCTCCCAGTCTACATTCTTCAGTTCCTGCCTAATATTGTTGTAATTAGCCTTCCCCCAATTTAGCATCTTCACTTGAGGGCTACACTTATCTTTATGGGCGGCACGGTAGCACAGTGGTTAGCACTGCTGCTTCACAGCTCCAGGGACCTGGGTTCGATTCCCGGCTTGGGTCACTGTCTGTGTGGAGTTTGCACATTCTCCTCGTGTCTGCGTGGGTTTCCTCCGGGTGCTCCGGTTTCCTCCCACAGTCCAAAGATGTGCGGGTTAGGTTGATTGGCCATGTTAAAAAATTGCCCCTTAGTGTCCTGAGATGCGTAGGTTAGAGGGATTAGTGGGTAAAATATGTAGGGATATGGGAGGAGGGTCTGGGTGGGATTGTGGTCGGTGCAGACTCGATGGGCCGAATGGCCTCCTTCTGCACTGTAGGGTTTCTATGATTTCTATGATTTATCCATCAGTACCTTAAAGCACACTGAATTACGGTCACTGTTCCCGAACTGCTCCCTTACTGAAACATTGACCAACTGGCCGGGCTCATTCCCCAATACCAGGTCCAGTATGGCCCCTTCCTTAGTTGGACTATCTACATACTGTTTCAAGAAGCCCTCCTGAATGCTCCTTACAAACTCTGCCCCATCTACGCCCCTAGCACTAAGTGATCCCAATCAATATAGGTGAAGTTAAAATCTCTCACCACAACAACCCTGTTATTTTTACACCTTGCCAAAATCTGCCTACGTATCTGTTCCTCTATCTCCCACTGGTAGTTGGATGGCCTATAGTAAACCTCCAACATTGTGACTACACCTTTCCTATTCCTGAGCTCTACCCATATTGTCTCGCTGTATGAGCCCTCTGAGGTGTCCTCCCGGAGTACAGCTGTGATATTCTCCTTAACCAGTAGTACAACTCCCCCACCTTTTTGACATCCCCTTCTATCCCGCCTGAAACATCTGCCAATCCTGTTCTTACCAAGCCTCTGTAATGGCAACAACATCGTAATTCCTCGTTCTAATCCAAGCTCTTAAGTTCATCTGCCTTACCTGTTAAACTTCTCACATTGAAACAAATGCACTTCAGTCCACCAGACCCACCCTGCCTGCTCTGAGTCTTTCTGGCCCTTCTCTCTGGTTCCCCTTCAGCCAATTCACCTTTGCTTTGGTTCCCACACCCCTGCCAAACTAGTTTAAATCTAGTGTGACACTAGCAAACCTCCCGGCCAGAATATTTATGCCCTTCCAGTAACTGCTGTGTGAGCTCTATCCAGTGTGACGTGTGTCTGATGTGAAAGCTCAGTGTCCAACGTGATATGTCAGCTGTGTGAGCTCAGTGTTCAGTTTGACGCCTGCCTCCTATGAGAGCTCCGTATCCAGCGTGATGTGTGTCTGCTGTGTGTGCTCAGTGTCCAGGGTGACATGTGTCTGCTGTGTGAGTGCAGTTTCCAGAATGGTGCGTGTCTGCTCTGTGAGCTCAGTGTCCAGAGTGACGTGTGACTGCTGTGTGAGCTCCATCCAGTGTCACGTGTGTCTGCTGTGTTAGCTCAGTGTCCAACGTGACGTGTGTCTGCTGTGAGAGCTCGGTGCCCAGGGTGAGGTGTGTCTGCTCGTGTGAGCTCAGTGTGACCTGTATTTTCTGTGTGAGATCAGTGTCCAGTATGACGTGTATCTGCTGTGTAAGCTCAGTGTCCAGGGTGACATGTGTTTGCTTTGTGAGCTCAGCACCTAGAGTGATGTATGTCTGCTGTGTGAGCTGTGTTCAGTGTGACGTCTGCCTCCTGTGAGAGCTCAGTATCCAGTCTGACGTGTGTCTGCTGTATCAGCTCACTGTCCAATGTGACGTGTCTTTGTTGTGTGAGCTCAGTGTCCAAAGTAACATGTGTCTGCTGTGTGAGCTCAGTGTCCAGAGTGAGTTGTGTCTGCTGTGCGAGCTCAAGAGTCCAAAGTGCTATGTGTCTGGGGTGTAATTGCTGTGCGAACTCAGTGTCCAAAGTGAGGTGCCTCTGCTCTGTAATTGATGTGTGAGTTCAGTGTCCAGAGTGATGTGTGTCTGCTGCGTAACTGCTGTGTAAGCTCAGTGTCTTGAGTGACGGATGTCTGCTGTGTGAGCTCAGTGTCTAAAGTGACGTATGTCTGCTTTGCGAGCTCAGTGTCTAGAGTGACATGTGTCTGCTGTGTAACTGCTGTGTGAGCTCAGTATCTCATGTGACGTGTGTCTGCTGTGTGAGCTCATGTCCAGTGTGACGTGTGTTTGCTGTGTGAGCTCAGTGTCCAGAGTGACGTGCGACTGCTGTGTAACTGCTGTGTGAGCTCTATCCAGTGTGACGTATGTCTGCTGTGTGAGCTCTATCCAGTGTGACGTGCGTCTGCTGTATTAGCTCAGTGTCTAGAGTGACATATGTCTGCTTTGTGAGCTCAGTGTCTAGAGTGACGTGTCTGCTGTGTGGGCTCAGTATCCAGTGTGACGTGAGTCTGCTGTGTGAGCTCAGTATCCAGTGTGACGTGAGTCTGCTGTGTGAGCTCATGTCCAGATTGTTGTGTGAGCTCGGTCCATGTGAGCTCTGTTGATGTGTGTCTGCTGTGTAACTGCTGTGAGCTCAGTATTTAGTGTGATGGGTATCTGCTGTGTGAGCTCAATGTCTAGAGTGATGTGTGCCTGCTGTGTAAGCTCAGTATCTAGTGTGACATGTGTCTGCTGTGTGTGCTCAGTGTCCAGAGTGACGTGTGTCTGCTGTGTGAGCTCAGTATCCAGTGTGAGGTGTCGGCTGTGTGAGCTCAGTATCTAGTGTGACGTGTGTCTGCTGTGTGAGCTTAGTGTCTACAGTGATGTGTGTCTGCTGTGTGAGCTTAGTGTCTACAGTGATGTGTGTCTGCTGTGTGAGCTTAGTGTCTACAGTGATGTGTGTCTGCTGTGTGAGCTTAGTGTCTACAGTGATGTGTGTCTGCTGTGTGAGCTTAGTGTCTACAGTGATGTGTGTCTGCTGTGTGAGCTTAGTGTCTACAGTGATGTGTGTCTGCTGTGTGAGCTCAGTATCCAGTGTGACATGTATCTGCTGTGTGAGCTCAGTGTCCAGGGTGACGTGTATCTGCTGTGTGAGCTCAGTATCCAGTGTGACATGTATCTGCTGTGTGAGCTCAGTGTCCAGGGTGACGTGTGTCTGCTGTGTGAGCTCAGTGTCCGGAGTGACGTATGTCTGCTGTGTACCTGCTGTGTGAGCTCAGTGTCCAGAGTGACATATGTCTGCTATATGAGCTGTGTCCACAGAAACGTGTGTCTGCTGTGTGAGCTCAGTGTAAGTGTGACGTTGGTCTGCTGTGTGAGCTCAGTATCTCATGCAACGTGTGTCTGCTGTGTAACTGCTGTGTGAGTTCAGTATCGAGTGTGACGTGTGTCTGCTGTGTGAGTTCAGTATCGAGTGTGACGTGTGTCTGCTGTGTGAGTTCAGTGTCCAGAGTGATGTGTGTCTGCTTTGTGAGCTCAACGTTCCAGAGGGGCGTGTGTCTGCTATGTGAGCTGTGTCCAGAGTGAGATGTGTCTGCTGTGTGAGCTCAGTATCTAGAGTGATGTGAGTCTGTGTGTGAGCTCAATGTTCAGGTGACCTGTGTCTGCTGTGTGAGCTCAGTATCTAGTGTGACGTGTGTCTACTGTGTAACTGCTGTGTCAGCTCAGTGTCCAGAGTGACATGTGCCTGCTGTGTGAGCTGAATGTCCCAGAGTGACGTGCGTCTGCTGTGTGAGCTCAGTACCTAGAGTGATGTGAGTCTGTGTGTGAGCTCAGTGTTCAGGTGATCTGTGTCTGCTGTGTGAGTTGCGTGTCCCGAATTACATGTGTCTGCTGCGTGAGCCATGTCCAGGGTGACGTGTTTCTGCTGTGAGTAGCGTGTCCAGAGTGACGTGTGTCTGCTTTGTGAGCTCAATGTCCCAGAGAGACGTGTGTCTGCTGTATAACTGCTGTGTGAGCTTAGTGTCCACAGAGACGTGTGTCTGCTGTGTGAGCTCAGTGTCCAGAGAGAGATGTGAGCTTGGTGTCTCGAGTGAGATATGTCTGCTGTGTGAGCTTGGTGTCTAGAGTGATGTGTGTCTGTGTGTGTGTGTTCAGTGTCCAGAGCGATGTATGTCTGCTATATGAGCTCAGTCTCCAGAGTGACGTGTGGCTGCTATGTGAGCTCAGCGTCCAGGGTAACGTGTGTCTGTTGTGTGAGCTCAGTGTCTAGAGTGACATGTCTGCTGTGTGAGCTGTGTCTAGAGTGAGATATGTCTGCTGTGTGAGCTCAGTGTCTAGAGTGACATGTCTGCTGTGTGAGCTCAGTGTCTAGAGTGAGATATGTCTGCTGTGTGAGCTCAGTGTCTAGAGTGAGATATGTCTGCTGTGTGAGCTCAGTGTCTAGAGTGACATGTCTGCTGTGTGAGCTCAGTGTCTAGAGTGAGATGTGTCTGCTGTGGGAGCTCACTGTCCAGAATGAGTTGTGTCTGCTGTGTGAGCTTAGTCATAGAAATCATAGAAATCATAGAAACCCTACAGTGCAGAAGGAGGCCATTCGGCCCATCGAGTCTGCACCGACCACAATCCCACCCAGGCCCTACCCCCACACATTTTACCCACTAATCCCTCTAACCTACACATCTCAGGACTCTAAGGGGCAATTTTTAACCTGGCCAATCAACCTAACCCGCACATCTTTGGACTGTGGGAGGAAACCGGAGCACCCGGAGGAAACCCACGCAGACACGAGGAGAATGTGCAAACTCCACACAGACAGTGACCCGAGCCGGGAATCGAACCCAGGACCCTGGAGCTGTGAAGCAGCAGTGCTAACCACTGTGCTACCGTGCCGCTAACCACTGTGCTACCGTGCCGCCCAGTGTCTAGAGTGATGTGTGTCTGTGTGTGTGCTCAGTGTCCAGAGTGACGTGTGTCTGCTATATGAGCTCAGTGTCCAGAAGGACTGGATACTCCAGGTGCTGGGATTCAGATGTTTCAGGGAGGGAGGCAAGAGAGGGGGTGGAGTGGCACTGCTGATCAGGGATAGTGTCTCAGCTGTAGAGAAGTGTATGCTGTGGAGGGATTGTCTACAGAGTCTCTGTGGGTGGAAGTTCGGAGTGGGAAACATAGAAACATAGAAAACTACAGCACAAAACAGGCCCTTCGGCCCCACAAGTTGTGCCGAACATATCCCTACCTTTTAGGCCTACCTATAACCCTCCATCCTATTAAGTCCCATGTACTCATCCAGGAGTCTCTTAAAAGACCCTATTGAGTTTGCCTCCACCACCACTGACGGCAGCCGATTCCACTCGCCCACCACCCTCTGTGTGAAAAATTTCCCCTGTACCTACACCCCAGCACCTTAAACCTGTGTCCTCTCGTAGCAGCCATTTCCACCCTGGGAAAAAGCCTCTGAGAGTCCACCCGATCTATTTAGGTAGGGACATGTTCGGCGCAACTTGTTTGTGCTGTAGCTTTTCTATGTTCTATGCCTCTCAACATCTTATATACCTCTATTAGGTCTCCTCTCATCCTACGTCTCTCCAAGGAGAAAAGACCGAGCTCCCTCAGCCTATCCTCATAAGGCATGCCACTCAATCCAGGCAACCTCCTTGTAAATCTCCTCTGCACCCTTTCAATCTTTTCCACATCCTTCCTGTAATGAGGGGACCAGAACTGAGCACAGTACTCCAAGTGGGGTCTGACGAGGGTCTTATATAGCTGCATCATTGTCCCCGGACTCCTCAACTCAATCCCTCGATTGATAAAGGCCAGCACACCATACGCCTTCTTAACCACCACCTCCACCTGTGGGGCCAATTTTAGAGTCCTATGGACCCGGACCCCAAGGTCCTTCTGTTCCTCGACAGTACTAAGAGTCTTTCCCTTTATATTGTACTCCTTCATCCCATTTGACCTGCCAAAATGGACCACTACGCATTTATCTGGGTTGAAGGGGTCGATCACTTTGCTGGGAGTTTTCTATAGGCGGCCCAATAGTAACAGGGAGGTGGAGGAGCGGATAGGGAAACAGATCCTGGAGAGATGCAGTAATAGCAGAGTTGTTGTGATGGGAGACTTTAATTTCCCAAACAGAGATTGGAATATCCCTAGGGTAAGGGGATTGGATGGGGAGGAGTTCGTTAGGTGTGTTCAGGAGGGTTTCCTGACACAACATGTGGACAAGACTACAAGAGGAGAGGCTGTACTTGATCTGATACTGACCAATGAACCTGGACAGGTGTCATCTCTCAGTGGGAGAGCATCTTGGGGATAGCGATCATAACTCTATCTCCTTTATGCTTGCATTGGAAAAAGAGAGGATCAGGCAAGCTAGGAAAGCGTTTATATGGAGTAAGGGGAAATATGAAGACATAAGGCAGCAAATTAGAGGAGTAAATTGGAAGGAGGTATTCTCGGGGAAATGTACTGAAGAGAGGTGGCAGTTTTTCAAGGAATGTCTGTCTAGAGTTCTACAGGACAACGTTCCGAGCAGACAGGGAGGAGTTGGTAGGTTCAAGGAACCGTGGTGCACGAAAGCTGTGCGGGACCTAGTCGAGAAGAAAAGGAAAGCGTACAAAAGGTTCAGAGAGCTTGGCAAAGATAGGGATTTAGATGAGTATACGGCTTGGAGGAAGGGACTAAAGAAGGAAATTAGGAGAGCCAGAAGGGGTCACGAGAAGGCCTTGGCAGGTAGGATTAAGAAGAACCCTAAGGCGTTCTATAAATATGTGAAGAGTAAAAGGATGAGACGTGAAGGAATAGGGCCTATAAAAGGTGAAGGCGGGAAACTCTGCACGGAACCAGTAGAAATGGCAGAGGTGCTCAATGAGTATTTTGCCTCGGTTTTCACAGAGGAGAAGGACCTGGGTGGATGTACTGCGGGCTTGCGGTGGACTGAAAAGATTGAGTATGTGGACTTTAAGAAAGAGGTTGTGCTGGAATCTTTGAATGGCATCAAGATAGATAAGTCGCCGGGTCCGGATGGGATGTACCCCAGGTTACTGTGGGAGGCGAGGGAAGAGATTGCAGAGCCTCTGGCAATGATCTTTGCGTCGTCGATGGAGACGGGGGAGGTGCTGGAGGATTGCGGATGTGGTTCCTATTTTCAAGAAGGGGAATAGGGATAGCCCAGGAAATTACCGACCGGTGAATCTAACGTCAGTGGTTGGTAAGCTGATGGAGAAGATCCTGAGGGACAAGATTTATGAGCATTTAGAGAGGTTTAGTATGCTCAAGAATACTCAGCATGGCTTTGTCCATAGAACCATAGAAAATTACAGCTCAGAAACAGGCCTTTTGGCCCTTCTTGTCTGTGCCGAACCATTTTATGCCGAGTCCCACTGACCTGCACTTGGACCATATCCCTCCACACCCCTCTCATCCATGAACCCGTCCAAGTTTTTCTTAAATGTTAAAAGTGACCCCGCAGTGTCAAAGGCAGATCGTGCCTTACGAGCCTGGTGGAGTTCTTCGAAAATGTGACTAAACACATTGACAAAGGGAAAGCGGTAGATGTGGTTTATATGGATTTTAGCAAGGCGTTCGATAAGGTCCCCCATGCAGGGCTTCTAGAAAAAGTGAGAGGGCATGGGATCCAAGGGGCTGCTGCCCTGTGGATCCAGAACTGGCTTGCCCAAAGGAGGCAGAGAGTGGGTATAGATGCGTCTTTTTCTAAATGGAGGTCGGTCACCAGTGGCATGCCCCAGGTATCTGTTCTGGGACCCTTGCTGTTTGTCATTTTCATAAATGACCTGGATGAGGAAGTGGAGGGATGGGTTGGTAAGTTTGCCGACGACAAAGGTTGGTGGGGTTGTGGATTGTCTGGAGGGATGTCAGAAGTTACAGAGGGACATAGAGACTCGGCGGAGAAGTGGCAGATGGACTTCAACCCAGATAAATGTGTAGTGGTCCATTTTGGCAGGTCAAATGGGATGAAGGAGTACAATATAAAGGTCCATAGGACTCTAAAACCGGCCCCACAGGTGGAGGAGGTGGTTAAGAAGGCGTATGGTGTGCTGGCCTTTATCAATCGAGGGATTGAGTTTAGGAGTCCAGGTATAAGACCCTCGTCAGACCCCACTTGGAGTACTGTGCTCAGTTCTGGTCGCCTCATTACAGGAAGGATGTGGAAAAGATTGAAAGGGTGCAGAGGAGATTTACAAGGATGTTGCCTGGATTGAGTGGCATGCCTTATGAGGATAGGCTGAGGAAGCTCGGTCTTTTCTCCTTGAGAGACGTAGGATGAGAGGAGACTTAATAGAGGTATATAAGATGTTGAGAGGCATAGATCGGGTGGACTCTCAGAGGTTTTTTCCCAGGGTGGAAATGGCTGCTATGAGAGGACACAGGTTTAAGGTGCTGGGGGGTAGGTGCAGGGGAAATGTAAGGGGGAAGTTTTTCACAGAGGGTGGTGGGCGAGTGGAATCGGCTGCCGTCAGTGGTTGTGGAGGCAAACTCAATCAGGACTTTTAAGAGACTCCTGGATGAGTACATGGGACTTAATAGGATGGAGGGTTATAGGTAGGCCTAAAAGGTAGGGGTATGTTCGGCACAACTTGTGGGGCCGAAGGGCCTGTTTTGTGCTGTAGTTTTTCTATGTTTCTAATAACGTGTATCATAGAACATAGAACATAACAGCGCAGTACAGGCCCTTCGGCCCTCGATGTTGCGCCGACCAGTGGTACGAATCTAAAGCCCCTCTAATCTACACTATTCTAATATCATCCATATGTTTATCCAATAACCACTTGAACGCTCTCAACGTTGACGAGTCCACCACTGCTGCAGGCAGGGCATTCCACGCCCTTACTACTCTCTGAGTAAAGAACCTACCTCTGACATCTGTCCTATATCTCTCACCCCTCAATTTAAAGCTATGTCCCTCGTGCTGGCCAACACCATCCGAGGAAAAAGGCTCTCACTATCCACCCTATCTAATCCTCTGATCATCTTGTATGCCTCTATTAAGTCACCTCTTAACCTTCTTCTCTCTAACGAAAACAACCTCAAGCCCCTCAGCCTTTCCTCATACGATTTTCCCACCATACCAGGCAACATCCTGGTAAATCTCCTCTGCGCCCTTTCCAACACTTCCACATCTTTCCTATAATCGGCGACCAGAACTGTATGCAATACTCCAAATGCGGCCGCACCCGAGCTTTGTACAGTTGCAGCATGACCTCCTGGCTCTTAAACTCAATCCCACTACCAATAAAAGCTAACACACCGTACACCTTCTTAACAACCCTATCAACCTGGGTGCCAACTTTCAGGGATCTATGCACATGGACAGCCAGATCCCTCTGTTCATCCACACTACCAAGTATCTTACCATTAGCCCAGTACTCTGTATTCCTGTTACTCCTTCCAAAGTGAATCACCTCACATTTTTCCGCATTAAACTCCATTTGCCACCTCTCAGCCCAGCTCTGCAGCTTATCTATGTCCCTCTGTAACCTGCCACTTCCCTCCGCACTGTCTACAACTCCACCGACTTTAGTGTCATCCGCAAATTTACTAATCCATCCTTCCACGCCCTCATCCAAGTCATTAATAAAAATGACAAACAGCAGTGGCCCCAAAACAGATCCTTGCGGTACACCACTAGTAACTGAACTCCAGGATGAATATTTCCCATCAACCACCACCCTTTGTTTTCTTCCAGCTAGCCAATTCCTGATCCAAACCACTAAATCACCCTCAATCCCATGTGTCCATATTTTCTGCAAAAGCTTACCATGGGGAACCTTATCAAACGCTTTGCTGAAATCCATATACACCACATCAACCGCTTTACCCTCATCCACCTCTTTGGTCACCTATCTGCTGTGTGAGTTCAGTATCTAGAGTGATGTGTGTCTGCTGTGTGAGCTCAGTATCTCGAGTGACGTGAGTCTGTGTGTGAGCTCAGTGTCTAGTGTGACGTGTCTGCTGTGTGAGCTCTGTGTCCAGTGTGATGTGTGTCTGCTATGTGAGCTCTGTGTCCAGAATGTCTGCTGTGTGAAGTGCGTATCCAGAATGACGTGTGTCTGCTGAATGAGCTCAGTGTCCTGTTGACGTGTGTCTGTTGTGTAACTGCTGTGTGAGCTCAGTATCCAATGTGACATGTATCTGCTGTGTGAGCTCAGTGTCCAGAGTAACGTATGCCTGTTATGTGAGCTCCGGATCCACAGAGACCTATGTCTGCTGTGTAACTGCTGTGTGAGCTCAGTGTCCTGAGTGACGTGTGTCTGCTGTGTGAGCTCAGTGTCCTGAGTGACGTGTGTCTGCTGCGTGAGCTCAGTATCTAGTGTGACGTGTGTCTGCTGTGTAACTGCTGTGTGAGCTCAGTGTCCAGAGTGATGTGTGTCTGCTGTGTGAGCACGGTGGCTCGAGTGAGATGTGTCTGCTGTGTGAGCTCAGTGTTCAGGTGACGTGTGTCTGCTGTGTGAGCTGTGTCCAGAATGATGTGTGTCTGCTGCGTGAGCATTGTCCAGGGTGATGTGTTTCTACTGTGTGAGCTGCTTGTCCAGAGTGACGTTTGTCTGCTTTGTGAGCTCAATGTCCCAGAGAGACATGTGTCTGGTGTGTGAGCTCAGTATCCAGTGTGACGTGTATCTGCTGTGTGAGCCCAGTGTCTTGAATGAGATATGTCTGCTGTGAGCTTAGTGTCCAGAGTGACGTGTGTCTGCTTTGTGAGCTCAGTATCTTGTGTGACGTGTGTCTGCAATGTAATTGCCGTGTGAGCTCAGTATCCAGAGTGACGTGTGTCTGCTGTGTGAGCTCAGTGTCCAGGGTGACGTGTTTCTGCTGTGTGAGCTGCATATCCAGAAGTGACGTGTGCCTGCTGTGTGAGCTCAGTGTCCAGGGTGACGTGTTTCTGCTGTGTGAGCTGCATATCCAGAAGTGACGTGTGCCTGCTTTGTGAGCTCCCTGTCCCAGAGTGACGTGTGCCTGCTTTGTGAGCTCCCTGTCCCAGAGAGACGTGTGGCTGCTGTGAGAGCTCAGTATCTACTGTGTAACTGCAGTATGAGCTCGGTATCGAGTGTGACGTGTGTCTGCTGTGTGAACTCTGTATCCCGAGTGATGTGTGTCTGCTGTGTGAGCTCAGTGTTCAGGTGATGTGTATCTGCTGTGTTAGCTGCGTGCCCAGAATGATGCATGTCTGCTGTGTGAGCTCAGTATCCAGAGTGACATATGTCTGCTGTGTAACTGCTGTGTGAGTTCAGTGTCCAGAGTGACGTGTACCTGTGTGTGTGCTCAGTATCCACTGGATACTGCCACTCAAGTGGATAGAGCTGTGAAGAAGGCCTATAGTGTGTTAGCTTTTATTAACGGGGGGTTGGAGTTTAAGAGCCGTGGGGTTATGCTGCAACTGTACAGGACCTTGGTGAGACCACATTTGGAATATTGTGTGCAGTTCTGGTCACCTCACTATAAGAAGGGTGTGGAAGCGCTGGAAAGAGTGCAGAGGAGATTTACCAGGATGCTGCCTGGTTTGGAGGGTAGGTCTTATGAGGAAAGGTTGAGGGAGCTAGGGCTGTTCTCTCTGGAGCGGAGGAGGCTGAGGGGAGACTTAATAGAGGTTTATAAAATGATGAGGGGGATAGATAGAGT
Source organism: Mustelus asterias (assembly GCF_964213995.1). Classification (NCBI taxonomy): domain Eukaryota; kingdom Metazoa; phylum Chordata; class Chondrichthyes; order Carcharhiniformes; family Triakidae; genus Mustelus; species Mustelus asterias. Next base: position 66,702,527 of record NC_135809.1, on the reverse strand, counting down.
GAACGTTAAAAGACTATTTCCTCGGGTGGATGGAGCTATTACAAGGGGGCATAACTATAGGGTTCGTGGTGGGAGATATAGGAAGGATATCAGAGGTAGGTTCTTTACGCAGAGAGTGGTTGGGGTGTGGAATGGACTGCCTGCAGTGATAGTGGAGTCAGACACTTTAGGAACATTTAAGCGGTTATTGGATAGACACATGGAGCACACCAGGATGATAGGGAGTGGGATAGCTTGATCTTGGTTTCAGATAAAGCTCGGCACAACATCGTGGGCCGAAGGGCCTGTTCTGTGCTGTACTGTTCTATGTTCTATATCCAGAGTGACGTGTGTCTGCTTTGTGAGCTCAATGTCCCAGAGGGACATATGTCTGCTGTATAATTGCTCTGTGAGCTGTGACCAGTGTGACATGTGTCTGCTGTGTGAGCTCATTGTCCCGATTGACGTGTGTCTGCTGTTGAGCTTAGTGTCTGGAGTGATGTGAGTCTGTGTGTGAGCTCAGTATCCAATGTGACATGTGTCAAAGAACAAAGAACAGTACAGCACAGGAAACAGGCCCTTCGGCCCTCCAAGCCTGTGCCGCTCATTGGTCCAACTAGACCATTCGTTTGTATCCCTCCATTCCCAGACTGCTCATGTGACTATCCAGGTAAGTCTTAAACGATGCCAGCATGTCTGCCTCCACCACCCTACTTGGCAGCGCCACCACTCTGTGTAAAAAACGTCCCTCTGATATCTGAGTTATACCTCGTCCCTCTCACCTTGAGCCCGTGACCCCTCGTGATCGTCACCTCCGACCTGGGAAAAAGCTTCCCACTGTTCACCCTATCTATACCCTTCATAATTTTGTACACCTCTATTAGATCTCCCCTCATTCTCTGTCTTTCCCGGGAGAACAAGCCCAGTTTACCCAATCTCTCCTCATAACTAAGACCCTCCATACCAGGCAACATCCTGGTAAACCTTCTCTGCACTCTCTCTGAAGCCTCCACGTCCTTCTGGTAGTGCGGCGACCAGAACTGGACGCAGTACTCCAAATGTGGCCTAACCAGCGTTCTATACAGCCGCAACATCAGACTCCAGCTTTTATACTCTATACCCCGTCCTATAAAGGCAAGCATACCATATGCCTTCTTCACCACTTTCTCCACCTGTGCTGCCACCTTCAAGGATTTGTGGACTTGCACACCTAGGTCCCTCTGTGTTTCTATGCTCTTGATGGCTCTGCCATTTATTGTATAACTCCCCCCTACATTAGTTCTTCAAAATGCATCACTTCGCATTTATCTGGATTAAATTCCATCTGCCATTTCTCCGCCCAATTTTCCAGCCTATCTACATCCTGCTGTATTGTCCGACAATGTTCATCGCTCTCCGCAAGTCCAGCCATCTTCGTGTCATCTGCAAACTTGCTGATAACACCAGTTACACCTTCTTCCAAATCATTTATATATATCACAAATAGCAGAGGTCCCAGTACAGAGCCCTGCGGAACTGGTCACAGACCTCCTGTCGGAAAAAGACCCTTCGACTGTTACCCTCTGTCTCCTGTGGCCAAGCCAGTTTTCTACCCATCTAGCCACCTCTCCTTGTATCCCATGAGCTTTAACCTTCTTAACCAACCTGCCATGAGAGACTTTGTCAAATGCCTTACTGAAATCCATATTGACGACATCCACAGCCCTTCCTTCGTCAACCGTTTTTGTCACTTCCTCAAAAAACTCCACCAAATTTGTAAGGCACGACCTCCCTCTTACAAAACCATGCTGTCTGTCACTAATGAGATTGTTCCGTTCTAAATGCGCATACATCCTGTCTCTAAGAATCCTTTCCAACAACTTCCCCACCACGGACGTCAAGCTCACTGGCCTATAATTACCCGGGTTATCCCTGCTACCCTTCTTAAATAACGGTACCACATTCGCTATCCTCCAATCCTCAGGGACCTCACCTGTGTCCAATGAAGAGACAAAGATTTCCGTCAGTGTCTGCTGTGTGAGCTGCTTGTCCAGAGTGATGTGTGTTTGCTTTCTGAGCTCAATGTCTCAGAGGGACATATGTCTGCTGTATAATTGCTCTGTGAGCTGTGTCCAGTGTGACATGTGTCTGCTGTGTGAGCTCATTGTCCAGATTGACGTGTGACTGCTGTGTGAGCTCAGTATCCAATGTGACATGTGTCTGCTGTGTGAGCTCGGTGTCTTGAGTGAGATATGTCTGCTGTGTGAGCTCAGTGTTCAGGTGATGTGTGTCTGCTGTGTGAGCTGCGTGTCCAGAATGATGTGTATCTGCTGCGTGAGCAGTGTCCAGGGTGACGTGTTTCTGCTGTGTGAGCTCAATGTCCCAGAAAGATGTATGTCTGCTGTATAAATGCTGTGTGAGCTCAGTGTCCACAGAGATGTGTGTCTGCTGTGTGAGCTCGGTGTCTCGAGTGAGATATGTCTGCTGTGTGAGCTTAGTGTCCAGAGTGACGTGTGTCTGCTTTGTGAGCTCCGTATCTAGTGTGACGAGTGTCTGCTATGTAATTGCTGTGTGAGCTCAGTGTTCAGGTGACATGTGTCTGCAGTGTGATGTGTGTCTACTGTGTGAGCTCAGTGTCCAGTGTGAGATGTGTCTGCTTTGTGAGTGCAATGTCCCAGAGGGACAGGCGTCTGCTGTATAATTGCACTGTGAGCTCAATGTCCAGTGTGACATGTGATGCTGTGTGAGCTGTGTCCAGTGTGACGTGTGTCTACTGTGTGAGCTCAGTGTCCAGAATGATGTGTCTGCTGTTTGAGCTGCGTGTCCAGAGTGATGCGTGTCTGCTGTGTGAGCTGTGTGTCCAGAGTGATGTGTGTCTGCTGTGTGAGCTCAGTGTCCAGAATGACGTGCCTGCTGTGTGAGCTGCGTGTCCAGAGTGATGCGTGTCTGCTGTGTTGAGCTGTGTGTCCAGAGTGATGTGTGTCTGCTGTGTGAGCTCAGTGTCCAATGTGACATGTGTCTGCTGTGTGAGCTCCGTGTCCATAGTGACGTGTATCTACTTTTTCCTGCAGGATCACATGGCACCAGATCCCTCTGTGGCCGACATGTTTCTCACAGGTATTGAACTCCATATTTGCCTCTTCCCCTTGTGCTGTGGAAATGGGAGCAGTCTTCAGGCCAGTCCATCTCCATGTTTCATGTCCTCGTCTCCCTCGCAGGTTGATGGACTGCTTTCTCTGTGTGTTGTACAACATTCTGTATGCTGCAACAACTCAACTGGTCCATCAGTGTTTGTGGAAAGAGAAATGGAGATCACCTTACTCATCTTCAGAAGAGTAATCTTTGACTCAAAACGTTAACTCTCTTTTTCCACAGATGTGGCATGAGTGGTTGAGAATTTGTAGCACACACTGTTTTGGTGTGTTGTAATAGAATTATTGCCAATTTGACTGTTCTGTCTTCTCATGTCTTGTCTTGGGGATTAAAGCTGAGCTGTGCTCTGGATGTATCCAGTCTGCAGAATGCACTGACTGGTGAGCAGTATCAACACCGCATTCGATATCACAGACTTCAGCAGGTCAATGCTTCCAGTAATCTATCAGCCTCATAGAGTCATAGAATCATAGCGGTTTACAGCATGGAAACAGGCCCTTCGGCCCAACTTGTCCATGCCGCCCCTTTGTTTAACTGCTAAGCTAGTCCCAATTGCCCACGTTTGGCCCATATCCCTCGATACCCATCTTACCAATGTAACTGTCTAAACGATTATTAAAAGACAAAATTGTACCCACCTCTACTACTACCTCTGGCAGCTTGTTCCAGACACCACCCTCTGCGGAAAAAATTGCCCCTCTGGACCCTTTTGTATCTCTCCCCTTTCACCTTAAACCTATGACCTCTAGTTTTAGACTCCCCTACCTTTGGGCAAAGATATTGACTATTGAGCTGATCTATACCCCTCATTATTTTATAGACCTCTATAAGATCACCCCTAAGCCTCCTACGCTCCAGAGACAAAAGTCCCAACCTATCCAGCCTCTCCTTATAACTGAAACCATCAAGTCCCGGTAGCATCCTAGTAAATCTTTTCTGCACTCTTTCTAGTTTAATAGTATCCTTTCGATAATAGGGTGACCAGAACAGTACACAGTATTCCAAGGGTGGCCGTACCAATGTCTTGTCCAACTTCAACAAGACGTTCCAACTCCTATATTCAATGTTCTGACCAATGAAACCTAGCATGCCGAATGCCTTCCTCAACACGCTACACTTTCAAGGAGCTATGAACCTGTACCCCTAGATCTCTTTGTTCTATAATTCTCCCCAACGCCCTACCATTAACTGAGTAAGTCCTGCCCTGGTTCAATCGACCAAAATGCAACACCTCACATTTATCTAAATTAAACTCCATCTGCCATTCGTCAGCCCACTGGCCCAATTGATCAAGATCCCGTTGTAATCCATGATAACCACCTTCACTGTCCACTATGCCTCCAATCTTGGTGTCATCTGCAAACTTACTAACCTTGCCTATTAAATTCTCAGTTAAATCATTAATATAAATGACAAATAACAGTGGACCCAGCACCGATCGCTGAGGCACACCACTGGTCACAGGCCTCCACAACCACCCTCTGTTTCCTGTCCTCAAGCCAATTTTGTATCCATTTGGCTACCTCACCCTGGATCCAGTGAGATTTAACCTTATGCAACAACCTGCCATGCGGTACCTTGTCAAAGACCTTGCTAAAGTCCATGTAGGCAACATCAACTGCACTGCCCTCATCTACCTTCTTGGTTACCCCTTCAAAAAACTCAATCAAATTTGTGAGACATGATTTTCCACTCACAAAGCCATGCTTACTGTCCCTAATCAGTCCTTGCGTCTCTAAATGCCTGTAGATCCTGTCTCTCAAAATACCTTCTAACAACTTACCCACTACAGATGTGCGGCTCATTGGCCTGTCATTCCCAGGCTTTTTCCTGCAGTCCTTCTTAAACAAAGGCACAACATTTGCCACCCTCCAATCTTCAGGCACCTCACCTGTGACTATCGATGATTCGGCTAGGGGACCCGCAATTTCCTCCCTAGCCTCCCACAATGTCCTGGGATACACTTCATCAGTTCCCAGGGATTTCGCCACCTTATCCGCCTCTTAGGGCTTCCTGTTCTTTCTTTGTGTACTGAACTTCCAGCTTGGTTCTTCTGACATATCACTGTGATGAAGGTTTAGTGCTCACTGCAGTCGGTCAGGGAGTGAATGGCTAATTTAATTTATCCTGTTTCTAGGCTCCTCCTTTACAGAATGGTTCACCACATTTGTCTTCAATGTAACGTCAGGACATTATCCCATCATCCGAGACCAGATCTTCCGGTCAGTGGCCCCTATTTTACCATTTTGATTCTAAGTGCTGGGCAGACTTGAAACTGGGAGTGTTTCAGATCCAACTTTTAGGCCCGTTCTCAGGTGCCCCCATACGCAGATTCTGGATGTGGTGGTAAAGGGGGAAGTGCCGGTAAGGTTGGGCGTGCAGCCTATTAAGTCAATTTAAATGCATGCAAATGCGTTTAAATGGCAGTTGTGCCCATTTCGGGCGTGGTCCCGATCGTGGCCATTTTTGGGCTTTGGTAAAAGGGGAAACGGCATGGAGAGGGGCGCAGATTGCGCTACTCGCCTCACGCCCGACTTTACCAAGTTTATGCACCCAAAAACGGGTGCAACTTGATGGTAAAATCGGGCCCCATGTGTCTAATACACTGCATTGTCTGTCCGTGTGTTACTGCACATGTCCGTGTGTCACTGCACATGTCTGTGTTCCTGGGTGCGCTTGCCCATCTGTTTGCCTTGTATACTGCATTGTACATAAGTGGGTCTCTCTGTCCCAGCCCGAGGGACCCCTTGCCCTACCATCTCTCAGAAGGAGGCCATTCAACCCATTATGTCTGTGTTTTTCCCTTAGAGCCATAGCAATGCATTGCACCCGTAACCCTACACATTCTTCCTTTTGAGATAATAACCCAATTCCCTCTTGTTTGTCTCAGACCCTGTCAGCCTGTATGTGTATATGTGTCTGTCTTTGTGTCTGCCTGTGTGTGTGTTTCTTTGTATCTGCCTATGTGTATGTGTGTGTCTGCCTCAGTATCTGTTTTTGTTTATGTGTGTGTTTCTGTAAGTGTGTGTCTGGGTCTGCCTCTGTCCCTGCGAGTGTGTGCCTTGTCTTCCTCTTGTCCCACGTGTCTGCCTCTGTAGTCCTTTGAGTGTGTGTTTATGTCTGAGTCTGCCTGTGTGTTCCTGCAAGTGTGTCTGGGTCTGCCTCTGTTCCTGCAAGTGTGTCAGGGTCTGCCTGTGTGTTCCTGCAAGTGTGTCTGGGTCTGTCTGTGTGTTCCTGCAAGTGTGTCTGGGTCTGCCTCTGTTCCTGCAAGTGTGTCAGGGTCTGTCTGTGTGTTCCTGCAAGTGTGTCTGGGTCTGCCTCTGTTCCTGCAAGTGTGTCAGGGTCTGTCTGTGTGTTCCTGCAAGTGTGTCTGGGTCTGCCTCTGTTCCTGCAAGTGTGTCAGGGTCTGTCTGTGTGTTCCTGCAAGTGTGTCTGGGTCTGCCTCTGTTCCTGCAAGTGTGTCAGGGTCTGTCTGTGTGTTCCTGCAAGTGTGTCTGGGTCTGCCTCTGTTCCTGCAAGTGTGTCAGGGTCTGTCTGTGTGTTCCTGCAATTGTTTCTATGTTTGAGTCTGCCTCTGTGTTCCTGTGAACGTGCATCAATGTTTGTGTCTACCTGTGTGTTTGTGCATGTGACTGAGGCTGAAAGTATGTTCTTACGAGTGTGTGTCTGTGTCTGAGTCTGCCTGTGCATTCTTGCATGTGTGTCTGCCTCTGTGTTCCTGCAAGTGTCTGTGTCTGCATCTGCCTCTGTGCATCAGTGAGTGTGTCTCAGCATCTGCCTGTGTGTATCTGCGAACATGTAACTGTGTCTGAGTTTGCCTGTGTTCTTGCGAGTATGTCATCGAGTCAGAGTTATAGAGTCATAGAGGTTTACAGCATGGAAACAGGCCCTTCGGCTCAACTTGTCCATGCCGCCCTTTTTTTTTAAACCCGTAAGCTAATCCCAATTGCCCCCATTTGGCCCATATTCCTCTATACCCATCTTATCCATGTAACTGTCTAAATGCTTTTTAAAAGAAAAAATTGTACCCACCTCGACTACTACCTCTGGCTGCTTGTTCCAGACATTCACCACCCTCTGTGTGGAAAAATTGCCCCCCTGGACACTTTTGTATCTCTCCCCTCTCACCTTAAACCTATGCCCTCTAGTTTTAGACTCCCCTACCTTTGGGAAAATATATTGACTATGTAGCTGATCTGTGCCCCTCATTATTTTATAGACCTCTATAAAATCACCCCTCAGCCTCCTATGCTCCAGTCTAAAAAAAATCCCAGTCTATCCAGCCTCTCCGTATAATTCAAACCATCAAGTCCCGGTAGCATCCTAGTAAATCTTTTCTGCACTCTTTCTAGTTTAATAATATCCTTTCTATAATAGGGTGACCAGAACTGTACACAGTATTCCAAGTGTGGCCTTACCAATGTCTTGTACAACTTTAACAAGATGTCCTAACTCCTGTATTCAATGTTCTGACCGATGAAACCAAGCATGCTGAATGCCTCCTTCACCACTCTGTCCACCTGTGACTCCACTTTCAAGGAGCTATGAACATGAATATGCACAGTTTGGGCGGCACGGTAGCACGGTGTTAGCACTGCTGCTTCACAGCTCCAGGGACCTAGGTTCGATTCCCGGCTTGGGTCACTGTCTGTGTGGAGTTTGCACATTCTCCTCGTGTATGCGTGGGTTTCCTCCGAGTGCTCCGGTTTCCTCCCACAGTCCAAAGATGTGCGGGTTAGGTTGATTGGCCATGCTAAAAAAAAATTGCCCTTAGTGTCCTGAGATGTGTAGGTTAGAGGGATTAGAGGATGGATATGGGGGTAGGGCCCGGGTGGGATTGTGGTCGGTGCAGACTCGATGGGCCGAATGGCCTCTTTCTGTACTGGAGGGTTTCTATGATTTCTATGTACCCCTAGATCTCTTTGTTCTATAACTCTCCCCAACGCCCTACCATTAACTGAGTATATGTCTGTGTCTGCCTCTGTTCCTGCAATGTGTCTCTGTCTGAGTCCACTATGTTCCTGCAAGTGTTTCAGTTTACGAGTGTGTGTCTGTGTCTGCCTGTGTTCCTGCACATGCGCGTCTGTGTCTGCCTATGTGTTCCTGCACGTGTGTGTCTGTGTTGGAGTCTGCCTGTGTGTACCTGTGAGCATTTGTCTTTGCCTGAGTCTGCAGGTGTGTCCCTGCTCGTGTGTGTCTGTGTCTATGTCTGCTAGTGTGTGTTCCAGTGAGTTTGTGTCTTTGTCTGAGTCTGTCGGTGTATTTCTACGAATGTGTGTCCAAGTCTGCCTGTGTTCCTGCAAGTGTTTGCCTGAGTCTGCCTGTGTTCTCCTACGTGTGCGTGCGCGCGTGTGTAAATCTGCCTGTGTTCCTGCGAGTGTGTCTCGGTCTGCCTGTATTCCTGCAAGTGTGTCTGGGTCTGCCTGTGTGTTGCTCTGCCTGTCTTCCTGCAACTTATTTTGCTCTGCCTCTGTTCCTGCAACTGTGTGTCTGTGTCTGAGTCCACTGTGTTCCTGCGAGTGTGCCCCTGTCCGAATCTGCCTGTATTTCTGCGAATGTGTGTGTCTGCCTGTGTGTTCCTGTGCGTGTGTCTGTGTCTGCTTCTGTGTTCCTCAGAAGATGTCTGAGTCTGCCTGTGTGTATCTGCAGGTGCATACCTGTGTCTGAGTCTACCTGTGTGTTCCTGCAAGTTTGTGTCTGGGTCTGCCTGTGTGCAACTGCTGGCATGTGCCTGTATCTGAGTCTGCCAGTGTGTCCCTGCGAGTGTATGCCTGTGTCTGAGTCTGTGTGTGTGTGTATGTATGTGCAAGTGTGTGTCTTGGTCTACCTGTGTTCCTGTGCAAGTGTGTCTGGGTCTACCTGTGTCTGTATCTGCTTTTGCGTTCCTGTGAATGTATGTCTGAGTCTAGGTCTGCCTATGTGTTCCTGCAAGTATGTGTCTTCGTCTGCCCATGTTCTTGCGAGTGTCTGTCTGTGTCTGAATCTATCTGTGTTACTGCAAGTATGTGTCTGTGTCTAAGTCTGCCTGTGTTTCTGCAAGTGTGTCTTGGTCTGCTTGTGTGTGCCTGCGAGCTTGTGTTTTCGTCTGACTGTGTGTTCCCGCAGCTGTGTGTCTGAGTCTGCCTGTGTGTTCCTCCGAATGTATGCCTGTCCCTGCCTTTATGTTCCTGCAAGCGTGTGTGTGTCTGAGTTTGCCTTTATGTTCTTCTGAGTGCGTGTCTCTGCCTGTATTTCTGCAAGTGTGCGTCTGTGTCTGAGTCTGCCTATGTGTATCTGCGAGTGTGTCTTCTGTCTGTGTTCCTGCAAATGTGTCTGAGTCTGCGTGTGTGTGTCTGCAGGTATGTGTCTGCGTCTGAGTTTCCTGTGTGTTCCTGCGAGTGTGTGTCTGAGTCTGCCAGTGTGTTCCTGCGAGTTTGTGCTTGTGTTCCTGCAATTGTGTGTCTGTCGACCTGTATATTCCTGATCTTGGTTGTCTGAGTTTGCCTGTGTTCCTGTGGGTGTGTGTCTGAGTCTGCCTGTGTGTTCCTATGAGTGTGTGGCTCTGCCTCTGTTCCTGCGAGTGTGTGTCTTTGTCTGAGTCCACTGTGTTCCTGCAAGTGTGTCCCTTTCTGAATCTGCCTGTGTTTCTGTGTGTGTGTGTGTGTTGGGGCCTGCCTGTGTGTTCATGTGAGTGTGTCAAAGTGTGCCTTTATGTTCCTGCGAGTGTATGTCTGTGGCTGAAACTGCCCATGTATCTCTGTGGGCGTGAGCATGTGCCTGTGTCTGCCTCTCTGTTCCTGCGAGTATGTGCCTGTGTCTCAGTCTGCCTGTATGTTCGTGCGTGTATGTCTCTGTCTGCTTCCATGTTGCTGCGGGTGTGTCTGTGTCAGTCTGCCTGTGTGTCCCTGTGATTCTATGCCTGTGTCTGCTTTTGTGTTCCTGAAAGTGTATAAGCATGGAAACATAAAATGTACGATCATGGCTGATCATCCAACTCAATAGCCTGAACCTGCATTTGCCCCATAACCTTTGATCCCATTTGCCCCAAATGCTATATCCAGACACCTCTTGATTACATTTAAACAGAGTATGACCAAAACAAAAGCTAAAGCTAACAGACTCAAACTGGTAGCTGGAGTGAAACTACTCCGCCCAAGTTCGAGTTGAGCTAATTCTTTTCACTGGGCAATACAATCCAAAGACTGGTTAATAATGTATTTCTATTATTTTCTTGCTTCTCCCTGAGTGCATCTACGCATCAAAAACTCAACAGCGTAGCAAGTTCCACAGTTAACCAGTTGTCTATTATAATTCTCAATGTTGAACCTCGTAGTTGCATCAACTGTTACTTCATACGTCAGCCTGTGTCTGAGTCTGCCTGTGTTTATCTGCGAATGTGTGTCTGAGACTGCCTGTGTGTGCCTCTGTGTTCCTGCGAGTGTATGCCTGTGTCTGAGTCTGCCTATGTGTTCTTGCAAGTGTGTGTCTTAGTCTGCCTGTGTTCCTGTGGGAAGGAGGGAGTTAGGAGGGCAAAAAGGGGTCACAAAATGTCCTTGGCAGGCAGGACTATGGAGAATCCCAAGGCATTTTAGACATATATTAGGAATAAAAGGGTAGCTAGAGAAAGAGTTGGTCCACTCAAGGACAAAGGAGGGAAATTATGCGTAGAACCAAAGGAAATGGAAGAGATCCTTAATGAGTACTTTGCATCGGTATTCACAAAGGAGAGGGACACATTGATGGTGTCTCGGAGGGGTATGTAAACCCTCTAGAGCAATTCGTCATTACGAGGAAGGAAGTGTTCGGTGTATTAAAAAGCATTAAGGTAGACAAACCCCCATGGCCAGGTGACATCTATCCCAGATTAATGAGGGAGACGAGAGGAAATTGCTGAGCCTCTAACAGAAATCTTTGTTTCCTCATTGGCCACAGATGAGGTCCCAGAGGATTGAAGGATAGCCAATGTTGTCCCATTATTTAAGAAGAGTAGCAAGGATAACCCGGATAATTATAGGCCAGTGAGCTTGACGTCAGTGATAGTGAAATTGATGGAGAAGATTCTTAGGGATAGGATCTATACACATTTGGAAATGAATGGTCGTCTGAGTGACAGACAGCATGGAATTGTACAAGGAAGGTCATGCCTCATTAATTTGATTGAATTTTTTGAGTAGGTGACAAAAATGATTGAAGAGGGAAGTGCTGTGGATGCTGTCTACCTTTAGTAAAGCATTTGACAAGGTCCCTCATGGCAGGCTGGTGCAAAAGGTTAAATCACATGGGACCAAGGGTGAACTAGCTAGATGGATTCAGAACTGGCTTGGCCATAGAAGAAAGAGGGTAGAAGTGGAAGGATGTTTTTCTGAATGGAGGTCTGTAACTAGTGGTAATCCGCAGGGATCAGTGCTGGGATCTCTGTTGTTTGTAATATATATAAATGACTTGGAAGAAAACGTAGCTGGTCTGATTACCACGTTTGCGGGTGATACTAAGATTGCTGGAGTTGCGGATAGTGATGAAGATTGTCAGAGAATACAGCAGGATATAGGCTGGAAAATTGGGCAGAGAAATGGCAGATGGAATTTCATTTGGACAAATACGAGGTGATGCATTTGAATAGATCCAATTCAGGTGAGAGATGTATATAACTGGCAGAACCATCAGGAGCATAGACACAGAGAGATCTGGGAGTACAGGTCCACAGATCCTTAAAAGTGGCAGCACAGGTGGAAAAGATGGTGAAGAAACTGTAAGGCATGCTTGCCTTCATCGGCCGGTGCATCGAGTATAAAAGTTGTCAAATTATGTTAGTTATATGAAATGTTAGTTCGGCCACATTTGGAATACTGTGTCCAATTTTGGTTGCCACATTACCAGAAGGACGTGGAGGCTTTGGAGGAGTACAGAAAAGGTTTACCAGGATGTTGTCTGGAGGGTATTAGCTATGATGAAAGATTGAATAAACTGGGATTGTTCTCCCTAGAAAGACGGTGGCTGATATAAGTTTATAAAATTATGAGGGGCATGGATAAGGTGAACAGTTGGAGGCTTTTTCCCAGGGCAGAAATGACAATTATAAGGAGGCACAAGATCAAGGTAAGGGGGGGGAAAGGTTCAGTGGAGATGTGGGGTGAAGTCTTTCACACAGAGGGTGGTGGGGGCCTAGAATACACTGCAAAGTGAGGTGCTTGAGGCAGACACGTTCACGACATTTAAGACTTATCTGGATAGACATGTGAACAGGCGGGGAATAGAGGGATACAAGCGGTTGGTTTAGATGGGACAGTGTCATCAGCGCAGGCTTGATGGGCTGAAAGCCCTGGTCCTGTGCTGTACTTTTCTTTGTTCTTTGGGCATGTGTCTTCGTCTGCTTGTGTGCTCCTGCGAGTTTGCACCTATGTCTGCTTCTTGTTCCTGCGAGTGTATGCCTGTGTCTGAGTCTGTGTGTGTTCCTGCAAGTGTATGTCCATGTCCGCCTCTGTTCCTGCGAGTGTGTGTCTCTGTCTGAGTCTGCTGTATTTCTGAATCTGCCTGTGTACTGTGATTGTGTGTCTGAGTCTGCCTGTGTTCCTGCAAGTGTGTCTGTGTCTGAATCTGCCTGTGTTGCTGCGAGTGTGTCTGCTGTGTGTTCCTGCGCGTGTGTGCCTGTGGCTGAGTCTGCGAGTGTGTGTCTGTGTATATCTGCAGGCATGTGTCTATCACTGAATCTGCCAGTGTTCTTGCAAGTGTGTCTGAATTTGCCTGTGTTACTACAAGTGTATGTCTGTGTTTGAGTATGCCTGTATGTATCTGCGAGTGTGTGTCTGAGTCTGCCTGTGTATATCTGCAGGCATGTGTCTGTGTATGTTACTGTCTTCCTGCTGGTGTGTGTCTGTGTCAGCCAGTGTGTTCCTGTGAGTATGTGTCTGTGTACCTGCGAGCATTTGTCTTAGTCTGTCTGTGTGCTCCTGCGAGTGTGTCTGTGTCCTCGTGCATTCCTGTGAATGTGTCTGAGTCTGCCTGTGTGTTTCTGTGTCTGAGTCCACCTGTGTATACCTGCGGGTGTGTGCCTGAGCCTGTGTGTGTTCCTGCGAGTGTATGCCTGTGTCTGAGTGTGCCCATGTGATCTTGCGAGTCTATGTCTGTGTTCCTGCAATTGTGTCCGTGTCTGCCTGTGTGTTCCTGCGAGAGTGTCAGAACCAGCCTTTGTGTTGTGTGTCTGTGTCTGCATGTGTTCTTGAGTGTGTGTCTGCCTGCATGTGTTCCTGTGAGTATGTCTGTGTCTGCCTGTGTATTCCTGCGCGTGTGTCTCTTTCTACTTCTGTTTTACTGCAAGTGTGTGTCTGAGTCTGCCAGAGTGTATCTGCGATTGTTTAGTCATAGAGGTTTACAGCATGGAAACAGGCCCTTCGGCTCAACTTGTCCATGCCACACCTTTTTTTAACCCTTAAGCTTGTCCCAATTGCCCGCGTTTGGCCCATATCCCTCTATACCCATCTTACCCATGTAACTGTCTAAACGCTTTTTAAGACAAAATTGAACCCGCCTCGACTGCTACCTCTGGCAGCCTGTTCCAGACACTCATCACCCTCTGTGTGAAAAAATTGCCCCTCTGGACTCTTTTGTATCTCTCCCCTCTCACCTTAAACCTATGCCCTCTACTTTTAGACTCCTCTACCTTTGGGGGAAAAATGTTGACTATCTAGCTGATCTATGCCCCTCATTATTTTATAGACCTCAAGAAGATCATCCCTCAGTCTCCTACGCTCCAGAGAAAAAAGTCGCAGTCTATCCAGCCTCTCCTGATAAGCATCAAGTCCCGGTAGCATCCTAATAAATCTTTTCTGCACTCTTTCTAGTTTAATAATATCCTTTCTATAATAGGGTGACCAGAACTGTACACAGTATTCCTAGTGTGGCCTTACCAATGTCTTGTACAACCTCAACAAGACGTCCCTGTGTTCAATGTTCTGATGTGGAGATGTCGGCGTTGGACTGGGGTAAACACAGTAAGACGTTTAACAACACCAGGTTAAAGTCCAACAGGTTTATTTGGTAGCAAAAGCCACAAGCTTTCGGAGCCTTAAGCCCCTTCTTCAGGTGAGTCTGATTTTTTCATTCATTTTTTCACTCACCTGAAGAAGGGGCTTAAGGCTCCGAAAGCTTGTGGCTTTTGCTACCAAATAAACCTGTTGGACTTTAACCTGGTGTTGTTAAACTTCTTTCAATGTTCTGATCAATGAAACCAAGCACGCCAAATGCCTTCTTCACCACTCTGTCCACCCGTGACTCCACTTTCAAGGAGGTATGAACCTGTACCCCGAGCTCTCTTTGTTCTATAACTCTCCCCAATGCCCTACCATTAACTGGATAAGTCCTGCCCTGGTTCGATCAACCAAAATTCATCACCTTGCATTTATCTAAATTGAACTCCATCTGCTATTCGTCAGCCCACTAGTCCAATTGATCAAGATCCCGTTGCAATCCGAGATAACCTTCTTCACTGTCTACTATGTCACCAATCTTGGTGCCATCTGCAAACTTACTAACCTTGCCTCCTATATTCTCATCCAAATCATTAATATAAATGACAAATAACAGTGGACCCAGCACCGATCCCTGAGGCACACCACTGGTCACAGGCCACCAGTTTGAAAAACAACCCTCCACAACCACAACTCTGTCTTCTGTCATCAAGCCAATTTTGTATCCATTTGATTACCTCACCCTGGATCCTGCGAGATTTAACCTTGTGCGGCACCTTGGCCTTTTGGCTAAGATGCAAATGAGATCAAGCCTTGGCGAAGGAGCTATGTCTACTCCAATCTGCCATGTAGATCATGTAGATCAAGCCCAAGACAGGAGGTGAGAGCCCTGTCTTGTCAGCTTGGGTCGGGAATGTCTCAACTTGTTGAGACTCTGAATTGGACTTGATTTGATTGAATTGGAATAAAAACAAAAAAAAACAACCAACCATGTGATACCTTGTCAAAGGCCTTGCTAAAGTCCATGTAGACAGCATCAACTGCACTGCCCTCATCTAGCTTCTTGGTTACCCCTTCAAAAAACTCAATCAAATTTGTGAGACATGATTTTCCACTCACAAAGCCATGCTGACTGTCCTAATCAGTCCTTGTGTCTCTAAATGCCTGCAGAAGCTGTCTTTCAAAATACCTTCCAACAACTTACCCACCACAGATGTGAGGCTCACTGACCAGTAGTTCCCAGGCTTTTCCCTGCAGCCCTTCTTAAACAAGGCACAACATTTGCCACCCTCCAATCTTCAGGCACCTCACCTGTATTGATGATTATGATATCCCTGCTGGGGGACCCGCAATTTCCTCCCTAGCTCCCACAGTGTCCTGGGATACACTTCATCAGGTCCCGGGGATTTATCTACCTTGATGCGCATTAAGATTTCCAGCACCACCACCTCTGTAATATGTACACTCCTCAAGACATCAGTATTTATTTCCCCAAGTTCCCTAACATCCGTACTTTTCTCAATAGTGAATACAGATGAGAAATAATCATTTAGGATCTCACCCATCTCTTGTGGATCCGCACATAGATGATCTTGTTGATCCTTAAGAGGTCCTACTCTCTCCCTAGTTACTCTTTTGCCCTTTTAAGTAGAACATAGAACATAGAACATTACAGCGCAGAACAGGCCCTTCGGCCCACGATGTTGCACCGACCAGTTAAAAAAAAACTGTGACCCTCCAACCTAAACCAATTTCTTTTCGTCCATGAACCTATCTACGGATCTCTTAAACGCCCCCAAACTAGGCGCATTTACAACTGGTGCTGGCAGGGCATTCCAATCCCTCACCACCCTCTGGGTAAAGAACCTACCCCTGACATCGGTTCTATAACTACCCCCCCTCAATTTAAAGCCATGCCCCCTCGTGCTGGATTTCTCCATCAGAGGAAAAAGGCTATCACTATCCACCCTATCTAAACCTCTAATCATCTTATATGTTTCAATAAGATCCCCTCTTAGCCGCCGCCTTTCCAGCGAAAACAATCCCAAATCCCTCAGCCTCTCCTCATAGGATCTCCCCTCCATACCAGGCAACATCCTGGTAAACCTCCTCTGCACCCTCTCCAAAGCCTCCACATCCTTCCTGTAATGTGGGGACCAGAACTGCACACAGTACTCCAAGTGCGGCCGCACCAGAGTTGTGTACAGTTGCAACATAACGCTACGACTCCTAAATTCAATCCCCCTACCAATAAACGCCAAGACACCATATGCCTTCTTAACAACCTTATCTACTTGATTCCCAACTTTCAGGGATCTATGCACACATACACCTAGATCCCTCTGCTCCTCCACACTATTCAAAGTCCTCCCGTTAGCCCTATACTCAACACATCTGTTATTCCTACCAAAGTGAATTACCTCACACTTCTCCGCATTAAACTCCATCCGCCACCTCTCGGCCCAACTTTGCAACCTGTCTAAGTCTTCCTGCAAACTACGACACCCTTCCTCACTGTCTACCACACCACCGACTTTGGTGTCATCAGCAAATTTGCTAATCCACCCAACTATACCCTCATCCAGATCATTAATAAATATTACAAACAGCAGTGGCCCCAAAACAGATCCCTGAGGTACACCACTTGTAACCGCACTCCATGATGAATATTTACTATCAACCACCACCCTCTGTTTCCTATCCGCTAGCCAATTCCTGATCCAATTTCCTAGATCACCCCCAATCCCATACATCTGCATTTTCTGCAGAAGCCTACCATGGTGAACCTTATCAAACGCCTTACTAAAATCCATATATACCACGTCCACTGCCTTGCCCCCATCCACCTCCTTGGTCACTTTCTCAAAAAACTCAATAAGGTTAGTAAGGCACGACCTACCTGCCACAAAACCATGCTGACTATCACCTATCAATTCATTACTCTCCAAATAACTATAAATCCTATCCCTTATAATTTTTTCCAACATCTTGCCGACAACAGAAGTGAGACTCACCGGTCTATAATTCCCGGGGAAGTCTCTGTTCCCCTTCTTAAACAATGGGACAACATTCGCTAACCTCCAATCTTCTGGTACTATACCAGAGGCCAACGACGACCTGAAGATCAGTATTCGTAAAGCTCTTTGGATTCTCATTTGCCTTATCTGCCAAAACAATCTCGTGTCCCCTCCTGATTTCTCTCTTACTTCTACTCCTACAGCCTCTATACTTTTCAAGGGATCCACTTGATCCCAGCTGCCTATGCATGTCATATGCCTCCTCCTCCTTCTTCTTGACCAGGGCCTCAATATCCCAAGTCATCCAGGGTTTTTCTACTTCTACCAGCCTTGCCCTTCAATCTAAGAGGAATGTGCTTACCCTGAACTCTGCTTAACACACTTTTGAAAACTTCCCACTTCCCTTTGCCTTTCCACAAACTCCCCCAATTAACTTTTGAAAGTTCCTGCCTGATACCATCAAAATTGGCCTTGCCTCAGTTTAGAATTTTAACTTTTGGGCCAGACCTATCATTCTCCATAGCTTTCTTAAAACTAATGGAACTATGGTCACTGGTCCCAAAGTGATCCTCTTTAACACTTCTGTCACCTGCCCTTCTTTATTTCCCAAGAGGAGGTCAAGTTTTGCCCTCTCCCCAGTCGGGACATCCTTCTGAAATTCCTCCTGAATACACTCAACAAATTTCTCTCCATCTAAACCTCCAATACTATGGCTGTCACAGTCAATGTTGGGAAAGTTAAAATCCCCTACTATTACCACTCTAGTTTTCTTGGAGCTATCTGTAATCTCCGTTCATATTTGCTCCTCAATTTCTCGCCGACTATTTGGGGGCCTATAGTTCAACCCCATCAAAGTGATTTCCCCCTTATTTCTCAGTTCAATCCATATAGACTCAGTGGCCGAACCCTCAGGTATATCGCCTCTCAGCACTGCTGCGATGTTTTCCTTAATCAAAAGTGCAACTTCCCCTCCTCTCTTACCTCCTGTTCTATCTTTCCCCTGTACCCTAGAACATTGCAGCTGTATCCTAGAACATTGAGCTGCCAGTCCTGTCCTTCCCTTAGCCATGTTTCAGTAATTGCTATAATATCCCAGTCCCATGTACCATCCATGCCCTGAGTTCATCTGCCTTGCCCGTCAGGCTTCTTCTATTGAAATAGATGCAGTTTAATCTGGACTTCCCTTGCTCTCTGTCTTGCTTTTGCCTGACCTGTCTAGCACTAGGATTACTGACACTGCCTCAACTATTTAATGTGCTCTCTTTAATTTCTGTGCTGTCCTCAGCCTTCTTGTCTGTCTCCCTACTCCTTTGGGTCCGACGCCTCTGCCAAACTAGTTTAAACCCTCCTGAGTGACTCTAGCAAATCTCCCCACCAGGATATTAGTCCCCCTCCAGTGTAACCCGTCCCCTCTTGAACAGGTCAGCCCTTCCCCAGAAGAGATCCTAATGATCCAAAAATCAAAATCCCTGCACCAGCTCCCAAGCCACACATTCAACTGCCTAGTCTTCCTATTCCTACTCTCACCAGCACGTGGCACCGGTAGTAGTCCAGAAATTACTACCTTCGAGGTCCTGCCTTCTGCCTAACTCTCTGTATTCACACTTCAGGACCTCATCCCTTTTCCTACCTATGTCGTTGGTACCAATACGTTACAACGACTTCTGGCTGCTCACCCTCCCCCTTAAGAATATCCTGCAACCGCTCAGAGACGTCCTTGACTCTGGCATCAGGAAGGCAACACATCATCCAAGAGTCTCGATTGCGGCCACAGAAACGCCTGTCTGTGCCTTTAACCAGCAAGTCCCCTACTGTTCGCTTGCTATTTGCCTGACCCTGCTCTACAGCAGAACCAGGTTTGGTGCCACAGGCCTGGCTGCTTCTGGTATCTTCTGCTGACAGGCTATCCCCCTCAACAGTATCCAAAACGGTATACCTGTTTGAAAGGGGAATAGTCACTTGAGCCTCCTGCACTACCTGCCTGCCTGCCTCTCCTGGCGGTCACCCATCTACCTGACCAAACCTGTGGTGTAACAACCTCCCTGTAACTATTGTCTATCTCACACTCTGCCCCCTGTATGCTCCGCAGTGTGTCCATCTGCTGCTCCAACCGAACAATGCAGTCTGTGAGGAGCTGCAACTGAAACACTTCCTGCAGACCAAGTTGGCAGGGAGACTAGATTCTAGTGGCAGTGCCTGTGCCTATGCAAATCTTACCTGAAACAGCCAATCAGTGTCGCCGCTCTGCTGCCCTCACCTGAACACTTGCCATCACACGAAGACGGAGAGTGTCTTCCGGAGGACCACCATCTGGTGGCTGTGCCTGTGCAAATCTTACCTGAAACAGCCAATCAACGTCACCGCTCTGCTGCCCTCACCTGCATGCTTGCTGTCACACGAAGATGGAGGGTGTCTTTCGGAGGTCCACCATCTGGCGGCAGTGCCTGCCCCTATGCCAATCTTTCCTGGAACAGCCAATCAACGTCGCCTCACCTGGACACTTGCTGTCACACGAAGATGGAGGATGGTGATGGCTAGCACGAGGGGACATAGCTTTAAATTGAGGGGTGATAGATATAGGACAGATGTCAGAGGTAGGTTCTTTACTCAGAGAGTAGTAAGGGCGTGGAATGCCCTGCCTGCAACAGTAGTGGACTCGCCAACATTAAGGGCATTTAAATGGTCATTGAATAAACATATGGATGATATTGGAATAGTGTAGGTTAGATGGGCTTTAGATTGGTTTCACTGGTCAGCGCAACATCGAGGGCCGAAGGGCCTGTACTGCACTGTAATGTTCTATGTTCTATGATGTCTTCCGAAGGTCTACCTTCTGGTGGCAGTGCCTGCGCCTATGCAAATCTTACCTGAAACAGCCTATCAGCATCGCCGCTCTGCTGCCCTCACCTGTCAGTGTCTGCGTCTGCCAGTGTTCCTGCAAGTGTGTCTGGGTCTGCCTGTGTGTTCCACTGAGTGTGTGCTTGTGTCGATGTCTGCCTGTGTGTTCCTGCGTGTCTGACTCCGTGTTCCCGCAAATATGTATTTGAGTTTACCTGTGTGTTGCTGCGAGTGTATGCCTGTGTCTGCATCTGTGTTGCTGCGAGTGTATGCCTGTGTCTGAGTCTGCCTGTGTGTTCCTGCAAGTGTGTCTGGGTCTGCCTGTGTGTTCCTGCCCATATGTCTGTGTCTGCTTCTGTGTTCCTGTGAGTGTGTGTCTGTGTCTTCCTGCAAGTGTATGCCTGTGTTTGACTCTGCATGTGTGTTCCTGGAGTGTGTCTTCATATTATTGTGTTGTCACAAATGTGGCTGTGTCTGTCTTTGTGATCTTGCGAGTCTGTGTCCGTCTGTGTATTCCTGCTAGTGTGTCTGAGTCTACCTGTGTGTTCCTGCAAATGTGTGTCTGTATCCACCTTCCTGCAAATGTGTGTCTGAATCTGCTGTATTCCTGCGAGTGTTTCCGAATCTGCCTATGTTCCTGTGATTGTCTGAATATGCATGTGAGTTCTTGCGAGCGCGAGTCTGTGTGTTCCGGTGAGTGTGTGTGTGAGTCTGCCTGTGTGGCCCTGCAAGTGTGTGTGTCGGAGTTTCCCTGTATGTTCCTGTAAATTTGTGTCTGTGTCTGCTTGTGTGTTCCTGCAAGTATGTGTCTACGTCTGCCTGTGTTCCTGTGAATATGTATGCGTCCGGCTGTGTTTTTCTGCGTGTGGGTATCTGGTCTGCCTTGTGTGCTCCTGTGAGTCTGTGTCTGCCTGTGTGTTCCTGTGCGTGCATGTATCTGCCTGTGTTCCTGTGAGTGTGTACCTGTATCCGAGTCTGCTGTGTTCTTAACCAATGTGTCTGAGTCTAAATCTACCTGTGTTCTTGCGAATGTGTCTGACTCTACCTGTGTTATTGCAGGTGTGTGTCTGTGTCTCAGTCTGCCTGTGCGTATCTGAGAGTGTTTGGCTATGTTTGAGACTGACTGTGTTCCTGCGATTGTGTCTGGGTCTGTGTGTTCCTGCAAGTGTGTCTTTGTTTGACTTCGTGTTCCTGCGAATGCGTCCGAGTCTGTCTGTGTGTATCGGCGAGTCTGTGCCTGTCTCGGCCTCTGTTCCGATGTATGCCTGTGTCTTAGTCTGCCTGTGTGTCCCTGTGAGTCTGTGTCCATGTCCATCACTGTTCTTGCGAGTGTGTGTCCCTGTCTGAGCCCACTGTGTTCCTGTGAGTGTTTCTGAATCTGCCTGTGTTCCTGTCATTGTGAATCTGAATCTGCATGTGTGTTGCTGTGAGTATGTGCCTGCATGTGTTCCTGTGAATACAAAGAACAGTACAGCACAGGAACAACCCGTTCGGCCCTCCAAGCCTGTGCCGATCACGTTTACCTATCTAAACTAACTGCTTATATCCCTCTATTCCCCATTTGTTCATATGCCTATCAAGATAAGTCTTAAATGTCGCTAACGTATCTGCCTCAAGCACCTCACTTGGCAGTGCATTCCAGGCCCCCACCACCACCACCCTCTGTGTAAGAAAACCTCCCCCCTCACATCTCCACTCAACCTCTCTCTCTCTCTCCCCCCCTTTACCTTGAACTTGTGCCCCCTTGTCATTGTCATTTCCGCCCTGGGAAAACGTTTCCAACTGTTCACCCTATCTATACCTCTCATAATTTTATAAACTTATATCAGGTCGCCCCTCAGCCTCCATCTCTCCAGGGAGAACAATCCCAGTTTATTCAATCTTTCATCATAGCTAATATCCTCCATACCAAGCAACATCCTGATGAACCTTTTCTGCACGCTCTCCAAAGCACCCATGTCCTTCTGGTAATGTAGCCACCAGAATTGGACACAGTATTCCAAATGTGGCCTAACCAACGTTTTATAAACTAACATAACTTTTATTGGATGGATTCCTGATCGGTAAGGGAATTAAGGGTTATGGGGATCAGGCGGGTAAGTGGTACTGATCCACGTCAGATCAGCCATGATCTTATTGAATGGCGGGGCAGGCTCGAGGGGCTAGATGGCCTACTCCTGCTCCTATTTCTTATGTTCTTATGTTCTTATACCCAATGCCCCACGTGATGAAGGCAAGCATGCCACATGCTTTCTTCATTACCTTTTCCACCTGTGCTGCCACTTTTAAGGATCTGTGGACCTGTACTCCCAGATCCCTCTGTGTATCTATGCTCCTGATGGTTCGACAATTTATTTTATAACTCCCACCTGAATTGGACCTACCAAAATGCATCACCTCGCATTTGTCCGGATTGAATTCCATCTGCCATTTTTCCACCCAGTTTTCCAGTCTATCTATATCTTGCTGTATTCTGTAACAATCTTCATCACTATTTGAGGTGCTGTGTAAAGTTGTCATTCCTGAGCACCATGCCTAACCTCTGACCTTAGCAGGGGGAAGTGGGAGTTTGAACTATGGACACTGCTCCCTGGGGTCGGTGCAGAGCAGACATCGTGACTGGTTGAGCCAGTGAACACTTTTTTTCTGAAATGTGCAACTTGAGCAGAAACACTGGAGAGAGGCAGAGCTATTTCCGATTAATTCCCCAGGTCTGTTCAATAACATTTTCAAAAATGCGGAACAGAACAACTCACCAACCTTGCAGCAACACACGCACAGCCGTGACTCTTGTACAGGTTAGAAATACTTCACCTCCTTTTGCAGTTTACCATATTCGGGTCCCGTGTCACTCGACAGAATTTGCCTGTTGGCCACCTCCTCCCACCCCCACCCTGGGCAGGTGGGTTCCGCACTGCACTGTGCACTGATAAACTCCAGGGAGGGGGAAGGGTGCGAGGAATCCCTCGGGAGGCTGATGCTGAATGGAAACGGTGGAACTATCCAGTGCCAATCTTCCCGAAACTCAGGTGACAGTCGAAACGATGGGTGGCACAGTGGTTAGCACTGCTGCTTTACAGCACCAGGGACCCGGGTTCGATTCCCGGCTTGGGTGACTGTGTGGAGTCTGCACGTTCCCCCGTGTCTGTGTGGGTTTCCTCTGGATGCTTCAGTTTCCTCCCACAGTCCGAAAGACGTGTTGGTTAGGTGGATTGGCCATGCTAAATTGCCCTTTAGTGTCAGGGGGATTAGCGGGGAAAATACATGGGGTTATGGGAATAGGGCCTGGGTGGTTGGTGCAGACTTGATGGGCCGAATGGCCTCCTTCCGCACTGTAGGGATTCTGTGAAACACTTCTTTTATTCTCTGAAACTATCCGCAACTCCGCCAATCTTAGTATCATGTGTGTCTGAGTCTACCCGTGTGTCTGTGTCTGAGTCTGTCTGACGTGTGTCTATTTTTGCATGTGTGTTTCTGCGAGTCTGTGACTATGTTTGCCTTTGTGTTCAAAGACCAAAGAAAATTACAGCACAGGAACTGGCCCTTCGGCCCTCCAAGCCTGCACCAACCATGCTGCCCAACTGAACTAAAACCCCTTACCCCTCCTGGGACCATATCCCTCAATTCCCTTCCTATTCGTGCATTTGTCAAGATGCCCCTTAAAAGTCACTATCATATCTACTTCCACTACCTCCCCCGGCAGCGAGTTCCAGGCACCCACCACCTGCTGTGTAAAAAAACTTGCCTCATACATCTCCTCGCACCATAAACCTATGCCCCCTAGTAATTGACTCTTCCACCCTGGGAAAAAGCTTCTGACTATCCACTCTTCCATGCCCCTCATAATCTTGTAGACTTCTATCAAGTCGCCCCTCAATATCCGTCGTTCCAGAGAGAAACCAAGTTTCTCCAACCTCTCTTCACAGCTATACCATACCAGACCGAATCCTGGTAAATGTTTTCTGTACCCACTCCAAAGCCTCCACATCCTTCTGGTAGTGTGGCGACCAGAATTGAACACTATATTCCAAGTGCGGCCTAACTACGGTTCTATAAAGCTGCAACATGACTTGCCAATTTTTAAACTCAATGTCCCAGTCAATGAAGGCAAGCGTGCCATATGCTTCTTGACTACCTTCTCCACCTTCTTTGACTCTTTCAATGACCTGTGTACCTGTACACCCAGACCCCTCTGCCTATCGATACTCTTAAGGGTTTTGCCATTTACTGTATATATCCCATTTGTATTAGACCTTCTAAAATGCATTCCCTCACATTTGTCCAGATTAAACTCCATCTGCCATCTCTCCACCCAAGTCTCCAACTGATCTACATCCTGCTGTATCCTCTGATGGTCCTCATCGCTATCTGCAATTCCACCAACCTTTGTGTCGTCCGCTAACTTACCAATCAAACCAGTTACATTTTCCTCCAAAGATTTATCTCAAGGGCCCAGCAATTTCCTCTCTTGCCTCTCTCAGTATTCTGGGGTATATTCCATCAGGCCCTGGGGACTTGTCTACCTTAATGTTTTTCAAGAACCCCAATACCACCACCTTTTTAATCTCGACATGACCCAAACTATAGATACCTTTCCCCAGACTCATCATCCACCAAGTCCTTCTCTTTGGTGAACACTAACGCGCCCATTTGCTCTGGCTTCATGCATAGATTCCCTCCCATGTCCTTGAGTGGGCCAACCCTCTTCCTGGCTACCCTCTTGTTTTTTATATATGTATAAAAAGCCTTGGGATTTTCCTTAATCCTGCTGGCCAATGACTTTTCGTGACCCCTTTCAGCCCTCTTTACTCCTTGTTTAAGTTTCTTTTTACTTTCCTTGTCAGTTCCAGTGAGTGTATGCCTGTATCTGAATCTGCCTGTGTGATCCTGCAAGTGTGTGTCTTCCTCTGACTGTGTTCCCACGAATGTGTGTCTGTACCCGTCTCTGTATTCCTGCGAGTGTGTCTGAGTCTGCCTGTATGTTCCTGCAAGTGTTTCTCTTTGTCCGCCTCTGTTCCTGCTAGTGTGAGTCTCTGTCTGAGTCCACTGTGTTTCTGCGAGTGTTTCTGAATCTGCCTGTGTTCCTGTGATTGTGTGTCAGAGTCTACCTGTGTGTTCTTGCGAGTGTGTGTCTGTGTCCGCCTCTGTGTTCCGGTGAGTGTGTGTCAGAGTCTGCCCGTAAAGTAAAGTAAAATTTATTTATTAGTCACACGTAAGGCTCACATTAACACTGCAATGAAGTTACTGTGAAATTCTCCTAGTCGCCATACACCGGCGCCTGTTTGGGGCAATGCACCTAAGCAGCACGTCTTTCAGATTGTCCGATCCTGCCTGTGGGTGTCTGAGTCTGCCTGTGAGTTTGTGTCTGAGTCTGCCTGTGTTTTCCTGCGAGTCTGTGTCTGAGTCAGCCTGTGTGTACCTGAGGGTGTGTTTATGGCTGAGTCTTCTCTGTGTCCCTGCATGTCTGTGTCTGAGCCTGCCTATGTGTATCTGCGGAGGTGCGGCTGTGCCTGCGAATCTGTGCCTGTGTCTGAGTCTGCCTGTGTGTTCATGCCAGTGTATCTGTGGCTGCCTATGTGTTCCTGCGAGTGCATGTCTCTGCCTGTGTTCCTGCGAGCGTGTGTCTGAGTCCTCTGTGTTCTTCCCAGTGTGTCTGAATCTACCTGTGTTACTGCAAGTGTGTGTCTGTGTCTCAGTCTGCCTGTGTGTATCTGAGAGTGTGTGTCTCTGTTTGAGCCTGTCTGTGTTCCTGCAGGCGTGTCTGGGTCTGCCTGTGTGTTCCTCAAGTGTGTGTCTGCGTCTGCCTATATGTATAAATAAGTATGTGTCTGAGTCTGCTTGTGTGATTCTGCGAGTGTATGTCTTCCTCTGTCTGTGTTCCTGTGAATGTGTGTCTGTGTGCCTCTCTGTATTCCTGTGAATGTGTCTGAGGCTGCCTGTGTGGTCCTGCAAGTGTGTGTCTATGTCGGAGTCTGCCTGTATGTTTCTGTGAGTTTGTGTCTGTCATCTGTGTGTTCCTGCAAATCTGTGTCTACGTCTGCCTGTGTATATCAGCGACTCTGTGTTCCTGCGAATGGGTGTCTGAGTCTGCTTGTGTTCCTGTGAATGTGTGTCTAGTCTGCCTGTGTGTTCCTGCGAGTCTCCATTACCCAGGGAGGAAGTGTTAGGTTTTTTAGGTAACATTAAAGCTGACAAATCCCCAAGGCCTGATGGCATCTATCCTAGACTGCTCAGGGAGACAAGAGATGTAATTGCTGGGCCTCTGACGGAAATCTTTGTCTCTTCATTGGACACAGGTGAGGTCCCTGAGGATTGGAGGATAGTGAATGTGGTACCGTTATTTAAGAAGGGTAGCAGGGATAACACGGGTAATTATAGGTCAGTGAGCTTGATATCCGTGGTAGGTTGTTGGAGAGGAAGTTGTTGGAGAGGATTCTTAGAGACAGGATGTATGCGCATTTACATAGAACATAGAACAGTACAGCACAGAACAAGCCCTTTGGCCCACAATGTTGTGCCGAGCTTTGTCTGAAACCCAGATCAAGCTATTTCCTCCCTATCATCCCGAAGTACTCCATGTGACTATCCAATAGCTTCTTAAATGTTCCTAAAGTTTCTGACTCCACTATCCCTGCAGGCAGTCCATTCCACACCCCAACCACTCTGAGTAAAAAAGTTAGAACGGAACAATCCAATTAGTGACAGATAGCATGGTTTTGTAAGAGGGAGGTTGTGCCT
Source organism: Mustelus asterias (assembly GCF_964213995.1). Classification (NCBI taxonomy): domain Eukaryota; kingdom Metazoa; phylum Chordata; class Chondrichthyes; order Carcharhiniformes; family Triakidae; genus Mustelus; species Mustelus asterias. The sequence continues at coordinate 66,675,880 of NC_135809.1, read as the reverse complement.
TACAAATTTGGTGGAGTTTTTTGAGGAAGTGACAAAAACGGTTGACGAAGGAAGGGCCGTGGATGTCGTCTAAATGGATTTCAGTAAGGCATTTGACAACGTCCCTCATGGCAGGTTGGTTAAGAAGGTTAAGGCTCATGGGATACAAGGAGAGGTGGCTAAATGGGTAGAAAACTGGCTTGGCCACAGGAGACAGAGGGTAGCAGTCGAAGGGTCTTTTTCCAACTGGAGGTCTGTGACCAGTGGTGTTCCGCAGGGCTCTGTACTGGGACCTCTGCTATTTGTGATATATATAAATGATTTGGAAGAATGTGTAACTAGTGTTATCAGCAAGTTTGCGGATGACACGAAGATGGCTGGACTTGCGGAGAGCGATGAACATTGTCGGACAATACAGCAGGATATAGATAGGCTGGAAAATTGGGCGGAGAGGTGGCAGATGGAATTTAATCCAGATAAATGCGAAGTGATGCATTTTGGAAGAACTAATGTAGAGGGGGAGTTATACAATAAATGGCAGAGCCATCAAGAGTATAAAAACACAGAGGGACCTAGGTGTGCAAGTCCACAAATCCTTGAAGGTGGCAGCACAGGTGGAGAAGGTGGTGAAGAAGGCATATGCTATGCTTGCCTTTATAGGACGGGGTATAGAGTATAAAAGCTGGAGTCTGATGTTGCAGCTGTATAGAACGCTGGTTAGGCCACATTTGGAGTACTGCGTCCAGTTCTGGTCGCCGCACTACCAGAAGGACGTGGAGGCTTTAGAGAGAGTGCAGAGAAGGTTTACCAGGATGTTGCTTGATATGGAGGGTCTTAGCTATGAGGAGAGATTGGGTAAACTGGGCTGTTCTCCCTGGAAAGACGGAGAATGAGGGGAGACCTAATAGAGGTGTTCAAAATTATGAAGGGTATAGATAGGGTGAACAGTGGGAAGCTTTTTCCCAGGTCGGAGGTGACGATCACGAGGGGTCACGGGCTCAAGGTGAGAGGGGCGAGGTATAACACAGATATCATAGGGACGTATTTTACACAGAGAGTGGTGGGGGCCTGGAATGCGCTGCCAAGTAGGGTGGTGGAGGCAGACACGCTGGCATCGTTTAAGATTTACCTGGATAGCCACATGAGCAGTCTGGGAATGGAGGGATACAAACGAATGGTCTAGTTGGACCAATGAGCGGCACAGGCTTGGAGGGCCGAAGGGCCTGATTCCTGTGCTGCACTGTTCTTTGTTCTATGAGTCTGAATCTGCCTGTGTGTACCTGTGGGTGTGTTTTTATCTGAGTCTCCTCTGTGTTCCTGCGAGTCTGTGCCTGTGTGTGCCTCTTCCTGCAAGTGTATGCCTGTGTCCGAGTCTGCCTGTGTGTTCCTGCGAGTCTGAATAGAAACACAAGTGTGCCTATATGTATCAGTAAGTATGTGTCTGACTACGAGGTGCTGGAAGTCTTAAAGCGCATCAAGGTAGATAAATCCCTGGGATCTGATGATGTGTATCCCAGGACATTGTGGGAGGCTAGGGAGGAAATTGCGGGTCCCCTAGCAGAGATATTTGAATCATCAATAGTCACTGGTGAGGTGCCTGAAGATTGGAGGGTGGCAAATGTCATGCCTTTGTTTAAAAAGGGCTGCAGGGAAAAGCCTGGGAACTACTGGCAGGTGAGCCTCACATCTGTGGTGGGTAAGCTGTTCGAAGGTATTTTGAGAAGCAGGATCTACAGGCATTTAGAGACACAAGGACTGATTAGGGACAGTCAGCATGGCTTTATGAGTGGAAAATCGTGTTTCTCAAATTTGAGCTTTTTGAAGGGGTAACCAAGAAGGTAGATGAGGGCAGTGCAGTTGATGTTGCCTACATGGAATTTAGCAAGGCCTTTGACAAGATACCACATTTAAGATTGTTGCATCAGGTTAAATCTCACGGGATTCAGGGTGAGATCGCTAAATGGATACAAAATTGGCTTGATGACAGGGTGGTTGTAGAGGGTTGCTTTTCAAACTGGAGGCCTGTGACCAGTGATGTTATGATGTGGAGATGCCGGCGTTGGACTGGGGTAAGCACAGTAAGAAGTCTCACAACACCAGGTTAAAGTCCAACAGGTTTATTTGGTAGCAAATACCATAAGCTTTCGGAGCACAGCTCCTTCGTTAGATGGAGTGGATATCTGTTCTCCAACAGTGCACAGACACAGAAATCAAGTCACAGAATACTAATTAGAATGCAAATCTCTACAGCCAGCCAGGTCTTAAAGGTACAGACAATGTGGGTGGAGGGAGCATTCAACACAGGTTAAAGAGATGTGTATTGTCTCCAGACAGAACAGCTAGTGAGATTCTGCAAAACCAGGGGGAAAGCTGTGGGGGTTACTGATAATGTGACATAAGTCCAACATCCTGGTTTAGGCCGTCCTCATGTGTGCGGAACTTGGCTATCAGTTTCTGCTCAGCGACTCTGCGCTGTCGTGTGTCGTGAAGGCCGCCTTGGAGAACGCTTACCTGAAGATCCAAGGCTGAATGCCCGTGACTGCTGAAGTGCTCCCCCACAGTAAGAGAACAGTCTTGCCTGGTGATTGTCGAGCGGTGTTCATTCATCCGTTGTCGTAGCGTCTGCATGGTTTCCCCAATGAACCATGCCTCGGGACATCCTTTCCTGCAGCGTATCAGGTAGACAACGTTGGCCGAGTTGCAAGAGTAGGTACCGTGTACCTGGTAGTACCAGTGATGTTCCTCAGGGATCGGTGCTGGGTCCACTGTTATTTGTCATTTATAGAACATAGAACATAGAAAGCCACAGCACAAACAGGCCCTTCGGCCCACAAGTTGCGCCGATCACATCCCCACCTCTAGGCCTATCTATAGCCCTCAATCCCATTAAATCCCATGTACTCATCCAGAAGTCTCTTAAAAGACCCCAACGAGTTTGCCTCCACCACCACCGACGTCAGCCGATTCCACTCACCCACCACCCTCTGAGTGAAAAACTTACCCCTGACATCTCCTCTGTACCTACCCCCCAGCACCTTAAACCTGTGTCCTCTCGTAGCAACCATTTCAGCCCTTGGAAATAGCCTCTGAGAGTCTACCCTATCCAGACCTCTCAACATCTTGTAAACCTCTATCAGGTCACCTCTCATCCTTCGTGTCTCCAGGGAGAAGAGACCAAGCTCCCTCAACCTATCCTCATAAGGCATGCCCCCCAATCCAGGCAACATCCTTGTAAATCTCCTCTGCACCCTTTCAATGGCTTCAACATCTTTCCTGTAATGAGGTGACCAGAACTGCGCGCAGTACTCCAAGTGGGGTCTAACCAGGGTCCTATAAAGCTGCAGCATTATCTCCCGACTCCTAAACTCAATCCCTCGATTAATGAAGGCCAGTACGCCGTACGCCTTCTTGACCGCATCCTCCACCTGCGAGGCCGATTTAAGAGTCCTATGGACCCGGACCCCAAGGTCCTTCTGATCCTCTACACTGCTAAGAATGGTACCCTTCATATTATACTGCTGCTTCATCCCATTGGATCTGCCAAAATGGATCACCACACACTTATCCGGGTTGAAGTCCATCTGCCACTTCTCTGCCCAGTCTTGCATTCTATCTATGTCTCGCTGCAACTTCTGACATCCCTCCAAACTATCCACAACACCACCTACCTTGGTGTCGTCAGCAAACTTACCAACCCATCCCTCCACTTCCTCATCCAGGTCATTTATGAAAATGACAAACAGCAAGGGTCCCAGAACAGATCCCTGGGGCACTCCACTGGTCACTGACCTCCACAGCCACTCTCTGCCTTCTGGAGAATAAAGGAGGCGTGGTTAGTAAGTTTGCAGATGACACCAAGATTGGTGGCATAGTGGACAGTGAAGAAGGTTATCTCGAATTGCAAAGGGACCTTGATCAATTGGGCCAGTGGACTGACAAATGGCAGGTGGAGTTTAATTTGGATAAGTGTGAGGTGATGCATTTTGGTAGATCGAACCAGGGCAGGACTTATTCAGTTAATGGTAGAGCACTGGGGAGAGTTACAGAACAATGAGATTTAGGGGTACAGGTTCATATTCCTTGAAAGTGGAGTCACAGGTGGATAGAGTGGTGAAGAAGGCATTCAGCATGCTTGGTTTCATTGGTCAGAACGTTGAATACAGACAGGGGTTGGCACATCTTGTTGAAGTTGTACAAGGCATTGGTAAGGCCACACTTGGAATACTGTGTACAGTTCTGGTCACCCTATTATAGAAAGGATATTATTAAACTAGAAAGAGTGCAGGAGGGATTTACTAGGATGCTGCCAGGATTTGATGTTTTGAGTTATATGGAGAGGCTGGACAGACTGGGACTTTTTTCTCTGGAGCATAGAAGGCTGAGGGGTGATCTTATAGAGGTGTATAAAATAATGAGGGGCATAGGATCAGCTAGATAGTCAATATCTTTTCCCAATGGTAGGGGAGTCTAAAACTAGAGGTGAGAGGGGTGAGATACAAAAGGGCCCAGGGGGCAATTTTTTCACACAGAGGGTGGTGAGTGTCTGGAACAAGCTGCCAGAGGTAGTAGTAGAGGCAGGTACAATTTTGTCTTTTAAAAAGCATTTGGACAGTTACATGGGTAAGATGGGTATAGAGGGATGTGGACCAAATGCAGGCAATTGGAACTAGCTTAGGGGTTTAAAAAAAAGGGCGGCATGGACAAGTTGGGCCGAGGGGCCTGTTTCCATGCTGTAAACCTCTATGACTCTATGTCCGTGTCTGCCTGTGTGTTCCTGCAAGTGTGTCTGTTTTTCCCTCTGTTCCTGCTAGTGTGTGTCTGTATCTGAGTCCACTGTATTCCTGCGATTGTGTGTCTGTCTGCCTGTGTTCTTGTCTGGGTCTGATTGCGTGTTCTTTCGTGTGGGGGTAGGATTAGTAAGTTGCCGATGATACAAAGATCGGCCGGGTGGTTAACAGTGAGGTTGTGTGTCTTGAGTTACAGGAAGATATAGAAGAGATGGTCAAATGGACGGATAAGGAGCAGATGGAATTTAACCCTGAAAAGTGTGAGGTGATACACTTTGGAAGGAGTAATTTGACAAGGAAGTATACTATGAAAGGTCTGACACTGGGAAGTTCCAAAGAACAAAGGGACCTTGACGCGTTTGTCCATAGATCTCTGAAGGCAGAAAGGCAGTTAATAGGATGGTGTAAAAGGCATTTGGCACACTCGCCTTTATCAATCAGGGTGTAGGTTACAAAAGCAAAGAGGTCATGATGGAGTTGTATAGAACTTTTGTGAGGCCACAGCTGGAATACTGTGTGCAGTTGACACATTATCGGAAGGATGTGATCGCACTGGAAGGGGTGCAGAGGCGATTCACCAGAAAGTTGCCTGGGATGGAACATTGAAATTATAAGGAGAGGTTGGATAGACTTGGGTTGTTTTCTCTGGAGCAGAGAATACTGAGGAGCAACTTGATTGAGGTGCTCAAGATTATGAGGGTCAGTTACGAGGGGACACAAGTTCAAAGTGGGAGGTTGAAGGGAGATTTGAGGGAAACCCTTTTTACGTAGAGGATGGTGACGGTCTGGGATGCACTGCCTGGGAGGGTGGTGGAGGCGGGATGCCTCACATCCTTTAAAAAGTACCTGGATGAGCACATGGCATGCCATAACATTCAAGGCTATGGGCCAAGTGCTGGCAAGTGGGATTAGGTGGGCAGGTCAGGGCCTTTCATGCGTTGGTGCGGACTCGATGGGCTGAAGGGCCTCTTCTGCACTGTAGTATTCTGTGTGTGTCTATGTCTGAGCCTGCCTGTATGTTCCTGCAAGCATGTTTGTGTCCGCGTCTGGCTGTGTTCCTGCGAGTTTGAATCTGTGTCTGCCTTTATGTTCCTGTGAGTGTGTGGCTGTGTCTATGTCTGCCTGTGTGTTCATGCAAGCATGTGTCAGTGTCTGCTTTTGTGTTCCTGTGTGTGTCTGCGTCTGCCTGTATTCCTGCATGTGTGTGTCTGTGTCTGAATCTGCCGGTATTTTCTTGCAAGTGTGTGTTTGTGTCTGAATCTGCCTGTCTGAGTCTGCCTCTGTGTTCCTGCTTTGATTTTTGATTTGATTGATTATTGTCATATGTATTAGTATACAATAAAAAGTATTGTTTCTTACGCGCTATACAGACAAAGCATACCGTTCATAGAGAAGGAAACGAGAGAGTGCAGAATGTAATTTTATAGTCATAGCTTGGGTGTAGAGAAAGATCAACTTAATGCAGGGTAGGTCCATTCAAAAGTCTGACGGTAGCAGGGAAGAAGCTGTTGTTGAATCGCTTGGTACGTGACCTCAGAGATGGCAGCGAAAGTGTGTCTGAGTGTCTATGTGTTCCTGCGAGTGTGTGTGTGTCCCTTTTCCTGTGATACTGTGTCTCTGCCTGTCTCAGTGAGGATCTGTGTATGATTGTGTTTGCGTGTGTCCCTATTCTTGCAATTGTGTCTGTTTGTTTCTGCCTGTGTTCCTGTAAGTATATCTGAATCTGCCTGTCTGTTCCTTTGCATGTGTGTCTGTGTCTACCTGTATGTTCCTGTGAGTGTGTCTGAGTCTGCCTGTGTTCCATCGAGTGTGTGTCTGAGACTGCCTCTCTGTTCCTGTGAGTGTGTCCTGAGTGCCCCTGTGTGTTTCTGTGAGAGTGTTTCTGCCTGTGTTCCTGCAAGTGTGTCTGTATCTGTCGGTGTGTTCCTGCGAGTGTCTGAGTCTGTTTGTGTGTGTCTATTCCTGCGATAGTGTGTCTGAGTCTGTGTTCTTGCGAGTCTGTGTCTGGCTCTACCTGTGTGTTCCTGCAAGTGTTTGTGTTTGAACCTGCCTGTGTGTTCTTGCGAGCGTGTGTCTGAGCCTGAGTTCTTTCGGATTTGGTACCTTACGCTAGTTAGATGGTGCGTTTTCTTAAGAGATATCTGAAACTGGCAGAGTTGAGAGCTGCTGTCTTCCTCTCGCGGCAGTTCTTATGTTTACCTGTTTTCCCCCCAGCACTCTCTTTTATACCTTCAGAGACCTATCAATTTTCCTACAATAGGGTTGGTTTGATATTGCCAACACCATCAAATTCAAATTTTATAGGTTCCTGGTAGCTCAGTGCCTGCTTTAAATTTGATTGGCTAAATTTAAAAAAAAGGTTGTCTTGTCAAGACTACTGCTTGATTATTTCATATAAATGTTTCAGCTTGGACTCTGTGTGTATTTTGCATTTGAAATCTCCAAGCACTGAAACAAAACACCAGCTTTTGAATGTTTTTTCCCTCTTGTATTTTTGCAATTTTTTTACATCTTTACCAACATCCAATTCCAACGTCACCACTCAACTTCGCAATAGTGTATGTGTGTCTGCGTGTGCCTGTGAGTTGTGTGTCTGCGTCGGCCTGTGAGTTGTGTGTCCGCTTCCATAAGCCTGTGTACGTTTGTGTCGGAGCCTACCTGTGTATGTGTCCCTCCACCTGTGAGTGTGTATGTATCTACCTGTGAGTGTGTCCCTGCACTTGAGTGTGTGTGCGCGCGTGTCTGTCTGTCTTAGTCTGCCTGTGTGTCCCCACGCCTGTGAGTACGAGTCTGCTTGAGTGTCCATGTCCATCAACTTGTGTGTGTCTGCCCCTGAGTCTGCCTTTTCTGAATGGAGGTTGGTCACCAGTGGAGTGATCCCAGGGATCTGTTCTGGGACCCTTGCTGTTTGTCATTTTCATAAATGACCTGGATGAGGAAGTGGAGGGATGGGTTGGTAAGTTTGCCGACGACACGAAGGTTGGTGATGTTGTGGATAGTTTGGAGGGATGTCAGAAGCTGCAGCGTGACATAGATAGGATGCAAGACTGGGCGGAGAAGTGGCAGATGGACTTCAACCCGGATAAATGTGTAGTGGTCCATTTTGGCAGGTCAAATGGGATGAAGGAGTATAATGTCAAGGGTAAGACTCTTGGCAGTGTAGAGGATCAGAAGGACCTTGGGATCCGGGTCCATAGGACTCTTAAATCGGCCTCGCAGGTAGAGGAGGTGGTTAAGAAGGCGTATGGTGTGCTGGCCTTCATCAATCGAGGGATTGAGTTTAGGAGTAGGGAGATAATGATGCAGCTATATAAGTCCCTCGTCAGACCCCACTTGGAGTACTGTGCTCAGTTCTGGTTGCCTCATTACAGGAGGGATGTGGAAATGATTGAAAGGGTGCAGAGAAGATTTACAAGGATGTTGCCTGGATTGGTTGGCATGCCTTATGAGGATAGGCTGAGGGAGCTCGGTCTTTTCTCCTTGGAGAGACGAAGGGTGAGAGGTGACCTGATAGAGGTGTACAAGATGTTGAGAGGTATAGATCGGGTGGATTCTCGGAGGCTTTTTCCCAGGGCTGAAATGGCTGCTACGAGAGGACACAGGTTTAAGGTGCTGGGGAGTAGGTACAGAGGAGATGTCAGGGGTAAGTTTTTCACTCAGAGGGTGGTGGGTGAGTGGAATCGGCTGCCATCAGTGGTGGTGGAGGCAAACTCGATAGGGTCTTTTAAGAGACTTCTGGATGAGTACATGGGACTTAATAGGATTGAGGGTTATATAAGCCTGAGGTATAAGCCAGAGGTATATAAGCCTAGGTAGGTAGGGACATGACCGGCGCAACTTGTGGGCCGAAGGGCCTGTTTGTGCTGTATTTTTTCTATGTTCTATGTATGTCTGTCCCTCAACTGTACACACACACAGGTGGAGGGACACATACACAGCAGACTCAGACACAAACATACACAGGCTTATGGAAACAGACACACATTCATGCAGGGACACACCCACAGGCAGACGCAGACACACTCACAGGCAGATGCAGACACATTCATAGGTGCAGGGACACATACATGATTGCGAAGTTGAGTTTGAGAGGTTGGAATTTGAAGTTGGTAAATTTGTTAAAAAATCACCTCCACCTGAGTGCGTGTGTCTGTGTATTTTTCTGTCTGTGAATGTGTGTCTGTGTGTGTTGCTATGAAGGGGGAGGTTGATCTCTTCTCTGAGAACTAACACTCAACCACTCAAACAGAAGTACCTTACTTCATAATCTGTAAAAGTGTGTGTGAGAAGGTGTCATATCTGCACTTCAGCAACTTTTAATGGTCAAATCAAAATAACTACCCAAGACGCCCTCTGAGAAAAGCAGCAAGTAACACTTTATTTATCTAACAGTGAACAGGTTAACTAAACCATTAACAAACTGAATAAAACACTATTCTAATGGATAAATCCAATTCCCACTTATTGACAAAACAAAAGGCGTTTGATAAGGTCCCCCATGGTCGGCTTATGATGAAAGTAAGGAGGTGTGGGATAGAGGGAAAGTTGGCCGATTGGATAGGTAATTGGCTATCTGATCGAAGACAGAGGGTGGTGGTGGATGGAAAATTTTTGGACTGGAGGCAGGTTGCTAGCGGAGTGCCACAGGGATCAGTGCTTGGTCCTCTGCTCTTTGTGATTTTTATTAATGACTTGGAGGAGGGGGCTGAAGGGTGGATCAGTAAATTTGCTGATGACACCAAGATTGGTGGAGTAGTGGATGAGGTGGAGGGCTGTTGTAGGCTGCAAAGAGACATAGATAGGATGCAAAGCTGGGCTGAAAAATGGCAAATGGAGTTTAACCCTGATAAATGTGAGGTGATTCATTTTGGTAGGACTAATTTAAATGTGGATTACAGGGTCAAAGGTAGGGTTCTGAAGACTGTGGAGGAACAGAGAGATCTTGGGGTCCATATCCACAGATCTCTAAAGGTTGCCACTCAAGTGGATAGAGCTGTGAAGAAGGCCTATAGTGTGTTAGCTTTTATTAACAGGGGGTTGGAGTTAAGAGCCGTGGGGTTATGCTGCAACTGTACAGGACCTTGGTGAGACCACATTTGGAATATTGTGTGCAGTTCTGGTCACCTCACTATAAGAAGGATGTGGAAGCGCTGGAAAGAGTGCAGAGGAGATTTACCAGGATGCTGCCTGGTTTGGAGGGTAGGTCTTATGAGGAAAGGTTGAGGGAGCTAGGGCTGTTCTCTCTGGAGCGGAGGAGGCTGAGGGGAGACTTAATAGAAGTTTATAAAATGATGAAGGGGATAGATAGAGTGAACGTTCAAAGACTATTTCCTCGAGTGGATGGAGCTATTACAAGGGGGCATAACTATAGGGTTCATGGTTGGAGATATAGGAAGGATATCAGAGGTAGGTTCTTTACGCAGAGAGTGGTTGGGGTGTGGAATGGACTGCCTGCAGTGATAGTGGAGTCAGACACTTTAGAAACATTTAAGCGGTTATTGGATAGGCACATGGAGCACACCAGGATGATGGGGAGTGGGATAGCTTGATCTTGCTTTCAGATAAAGCTCGGCACAACATCGTGGGCCGAAGGGCCTGTTCTGTGCTGTATTGTTCTATGTTCTAATTCTTAGTCACTCCCAAAGTTTCAACCAGGTTTGTCATCTTCCGGAATCTTCTGTCTTCTTTGCTCATTTCTTCTGCCTTCGCTATCGAGATGAGGCTTTCTTTTAAGACATAAATGTAGCTGTTACGCTGGCTGTGTCTCTCTCTCAAGCTGTGGCAGAGGCCTGCTGGCAGAGGCTGTTGCTCTCTATACTCTCTCCCCCCCCTCCCCCCTCCCCCTACACCACCTATACTCTTTTGATTTTCTCTGGAACATAGAAGGCTGAGGGGTGATCTTATAGAGGTGTACAAAATAATGAGGGGCATAGATCAGTTAGATAGTCAATATCTTTTCCCAATGGTAGGGGAGTCTAAAACTAGAGGGCATAGATTTAAGGTGAGAGGGGAGAGATACAAAAGTGTCCAGAGGGGCAATTTTTTCACACAAAGGGTGGTGAGTGTCTGGAACAAGCTGCCAGAGGTAGTAGTAGAGGCGGGTACAATTTTGTCTTTTAAAAAGCATTTAGACAGTTGCATGGCTAAGTTGGATATAGAGGGATATGGGCCAAATGCGGGCAATTGAGATTAGCTTTGGGGTTTCAAAAAAGAAAGGGTGGCATGGACAAGTTGGGCTGAAGGGCCTGTTTCCATGCTGTAAACCTCTATGATTCTGGCTGTTATAACTCTGGGATGACGTACCAAAATCCTCACAATAGGATTACAAAGAACAAAGAAAATTGCAGCACAGGAACAGGCCCTTCAGCCCTCCAAGCCTACACCGACTATGCTGTCCAACTGAACTAAAACCCCCTACCCTTCCGGGTACCATATCCCACCATAAGAACGTAAGAAGCAGGAGTAGGCCATCTAGCCCCTCGAGCCTGCCCCGCCATTCAATAAGATCATGGCTGATCTGAAGTGAATCAGTTCCACTTACCCGCCTGCTCCCCATAACCCTTAATTCCCCTACCGATCAGAAATCCATCTATCCGTGACTTAAACCATTTCCATCCTATTCATGTATTTGTCAAGATGCCCCTTAAAAGTCACTATTGTATCTGCTTCCACGACCTCCCCTGCCAGCGAGTTCCAGGCACCCACCACGCTCTGTGTAAAAAAAAAATTGACTCGTGCATCTCCTTTAAACTTTGCCCCTCGCACCTTAACCCTTTGCCCCCTCATAATTGACTCTTCCAGCCTGGGAAAAAGTTTCTGACTATCCACGCTGTCCATGTCCCTCATAATCTTGTAGACTTCTATCAGGTCGTCCCTCAACCTCCATCGTTCCAGTGAGAACAAACCAAGTTTCTCCAACCTCTCCTCAAAGCTAATGTCCTCCATACGAGGCAACATCCTGGTAAACCTTTTCTGTACCCTCTCCAAAGCCTCCACATCTTTCTGGTAATGTGGCGACCAGAATTGAACACGATATTCCAAGTGCGGCCTAATTAAGGTTCTATAAAGCTGCAACATGACTTGCCAATATTTAAACTCAATGCTCCAGCCGATGAAGGCAAGCATGCCGTATGCCTTCTTGACTACCTTCTCACCTAGGTTGCCACTTTCAGTGACCTGTGCACCCAGATCCCTCTGCCTATCAATACTCTTAAGGGCTGTGCCATTTACTGTATATTTCCCATCTGTATTAGACCTTCCAAATGCATTACCTCACATGTGTCCAGATTAAACTCCATCTGCCTTCCCTCTGCCCAAGTCTCCAACCGACCTATATCCCGTTCAGTCCTCTTTTCACAGTGCTCAGCAAAAGTATATATCAGTGATAAGGAAGGATTGTAGAAAAAGAGACAATCAGCTATGGATATCTCAGGAAATATCTCAGGAGGGTATCAAATTGAAAGAAAATGCAAACAAAGTGGCAAAGATTAGTGGAAAACTAGAGGATTGGGAAATCTTAAAGGTCAACAGAAAACCACGAAAAAAGCTACAAAGAAAAGTGAGATGAATTATGAGAGTAAACTAGCTCAATATAAAAACAGGTAGCAAAAGTTTCTACAAATATATAAAATGAAAAGGAGTGGCTAAAGTAAACATTGACACTTTAGAGGATGAGAAGGGGGATGTAATAACTGGGAATGAGGAAATGGTTGAGGCAATGAACAGGTATTATGTATCGATTTTCGTAGTAGAAGACACAAATAAAATGCCAAAAATTGATGACTAGAAGGCTATGGCAGATGAGGACCTAGAAGCTATCATTATTATGAAAGAGGTAGCATTAGGCAAGCAGATGAGGCTAAAGATAAACAAGTCTCCTGGCCCTGATGGAATGATTCTCAGGGTACGAAAAGAGAAGGTGGGGAAAATAGCAAGTGTACTTGTGATAATTTACCAAAATTCGCTGGACTCCAGGGTGGGTGGTTCCTGCAGATTGGAAAACAGCAAATGTGACGCCACTGTTTAAACAAAGAGATAGACAAAAGGCAGGTAACTATAGGCTGGTTAGCTTAACTTGGTTGTAGGGAAAATGCTTGAATCTATCATCAAAGAAGAAATAGCGAGACATCTGGATATAAATTGTCCCATTAGGAAGACACAGCATGGGTTCATGAGGGCAGGTCATGTTTGACTAATTTGGTGGAATTATTTGAGAACATTACGTGGGCAGTGGCCAATGGGGAACCTGTGGATGTGGTGTATCTGGATTTCCAGAAGGCATTTGACAAGGTGCCGCACTAAAGGCTGCTGCATAAGATAAAGGTGGTAAGAAGTCTCACAACACCAGATAAAGTCCAACAGGTTTATTTGGTAGCACAAGCCACTAGCTTTCGGAGTGCTGCCCCTTCATCAGGTGAATGGGAGTTTTGTTCACAAACAGGGCATATAAAGACACAAACTCAATTTACAAAATAATGGTTGGAATGCGAGTCTTTACCTGTAAAGGCGATTGGACTTTAACGTGGTGTTGTGAGACTTCTTACTGTGTTTACCCCAGTCCAATGCTGGCATCTCCACATTAAGATAAAGGTGCACAGTGTTATGGGTAATGTATTAACATGGATAGAGGATTGGTTAACTAACAAAAAGCAAAGAATGGGGGTAGATGGGTGTTTCTCTGGTTGGCGATCAATGACTAGTGGTGTGCCTCAGGAATCAGTGTTGGGACCGCAATTGTTTACAATTTACACATGATTTGGAGTTGGGAACCAAGTGTAGTGTGTCAAAATTCACAGATGACACTAAGATGAGTGGGAGAGCAAAGTGTGCAGAGGACACAAAGTCTGCGAAGGGATATAGATAGTCTAAGTGAGTGGGCAAGGGTGAGGCAGATGGAGTACAATGTTGGTAAATGTGAGGTCATCCATTTTGGTAGGAATAACAGCAAAATGGACGATTATTTAAATGGTTAAAAAATTGCAGCATGCTGCTGTGCAGAGGGACCTGGGTGTCCTTGTGCAAGTACAGCAGGTAATTAAGAAGGCAAATGGAATTTTATCCTTCATTGCTTGAAGGATGGAGGTTAAAAGCAGCGAGGTTATGTTGCAGCTGTATCAGGTGCTGGTGAGGCCACACCTGGAGTACTGAGTACGGTTTTGGTCTCCTGACTTGAGAAAGGATATACTGGCACTAGAGGGGGTACAGAAGAGATTCATTAGGTTGATTCTGGAGTTGAGAGGGTTGGCTTATATGGGGAGACTGAGTAGATTGGACTCTCTAGCCTTATTTTATGCAGGGGAATACTATTCCTCTCATAACTTATTCCACAGATTACCATTCTCTCGGGCAATATTTCAGAAGGAGTGCAAATATTTTCATCTCTTCCTATTAGAGACAGACTAGCTCCCATATCTCTCAATATTTTAACTTCTTTACCTACTCCCGCTGCTCTCCCTGAGTAAACCTTTCCCACAGTAAGGAGTCTAACAACACCAGGTTAAACCTTACCCACACAGGCGAAGTCTTTGAAAAGATCAGGCGCAATTTTATTTTCCAGCCCACGCCAAGGCTGTGCACTGTACTTCAACTTCTCGACTTCTTTCGAGATTTCCTTCACTGTTTTAACTAATCCCACTGGTTGAGCATTTTGTACCCCATCCTTTTTTTCCAGTGCCTTTCTTAAGCCACCAGCACTGAGACTTTGTGTCCACCATATCACAGTGAAAACACCCGAGGTCTTTCACCTCTTTTCCACCCTCTTGGGTTTTTTTTCATGGGTGGTAAACCATTCCCAGTGTAATCTACTTTTTGTTTTTCATTGAAGGATCTCCCTCTTTCCCAATTTCTATCCCTCACGGAATGAAATTGCTGTTGGAAGCTAGATTTCAATTTATGCACTAATGTATATTCATCTGCCATCTCTGCAGCCCTTCTCGCTGTTTCAACTTTCTGTTCCTCAACATGAGTTCTTATCACTTCTGGAAGTGAGTTTTTAAACTCCTCCAGCAGAATAGTATCTCTAATAGACTCATGTGTCTTTAATATCTTTCATGTTCTCACCCATCTATCGAAGTTGTTCTGCTTAATTCCATCAAACTCAATATATGTCTGACCTGGTTCCTTCCTTACATTTCTGAACCGTTATCTTTATGCTTCTGGTCCCAATTCGTAAGCACTCAAAACAGCTACCGTCTTCATATTCTCCTGACACCTTCTCTGCCAACGGTGCAAACACCTCAGTAGCCTTGCCTACCAACTTGGTCTGAATTATGTTATGTTATGAGGGGGAGGTTATGAAGGGGGAGGTTGATCTCCTCTCTCAGAACTGACACTCAAGCACTCAAAGAGAAGTACCTCGCTTCATAATCTGTTAAAGAGTGTGTGAGAATGGGTGATATCTGCACTTCAGCACCTTTTGGTGGTTAAATCAAAATAACTACCTGAGACTTTCTGTTTAAGCAACAAGTAACACTTTATTTATCTAACTAACATTGGACAGGTTAATTAAACCATTAGCAAACTGAATATAACACTATTCTAATGGAATGCTGTTTAGATAAATCCAATTCCCACTTATTAAAAAAATAGAATTCTTAGTCACTCCCAAAGCTTCACCCAGTTTTGTCGTCTTCCGGAATCTTCTGTCTTTTTTGCTGATTTCTTCAGCCTTCGCTATCAAGATGAGGCTTTCTTTTAAGATATAAATGTGGCTGTTACGCTGGCAGAGACAGTTGCTGCCTGTGTCTCTCTGGAGCTGTGAGCTCAAGACATACCAAAATCCCCATCATAGGATTGGTTTACAGGCTACCAAAATATCAAATCTGATAGGCTGCTGTTATTCAAATGCCCAGTTTAAACTGAATGCTTAAAATTCAAAAGCAGCCCGTTGTCTTGGCAACACTACTGCCTAGCCTCGTGATACAATGTTTTACTCGATGCTCTTTGTGTACTGCATTTGCACCTGCATCACTTTTAACACTCTAAGCATTGCAAAAAATCCTACCTTTTTTAATGTAGACCATGCAATTTTAGAACTCTTGGCATTTTACAAGTTTTTAAAAATAATTTTACAAACTAACTTCACAACAGTGTGTCTGAGTGTGTGTCTTGTCTGCCTGTCTGTGTGCCTGTGCTGTCCCTGTCCATCCTGTCCCCAACTTGTGCCCCAGTATCCCTGTTACAGTCAGGTCCCTGTTGGGATTGTGTCGGAATGTCTCGACTTGTCTTGGTAACGTGATTCTCTCTTTCCCAGGTACACGCATGACGAGAGGTGTGTCGCTCGAACAGGTGACATCATCGTATCCGTGTCCAACTCATTCCTGCCAGAACTGAGCTCAGTTCACCCACCCCATTTCTTCTTCTCCTATCGGGTCAGGTTTGTTGGCATTCCCTATTCCTGCTCACCTGATTCAGTCGTTCTTTTGAGGCTTTCACCATCTATCTTGGCAATAGGAGACAAATTTGTGATGTCACTTGGGGAACTTGGGGAATACCAAAGTTATGTCATGACCTTGTTGGTTAAAGATGCTTCAGTTCTTGCTGAGTCAGCCTCAGGTATAAGGCGCATTCTCCTCACTCTCTCTCTGTCATTGCTGTGTTCGTTACTCCTAGCTGGAATGCACTCTCTCCTTCAATTTCCACTTCTGATTGGCTCTGGCAGCGCATGATTAGCCTTTCTGCTTTTTCAAGACATTTTGTGGCTTTCTGCTGCGATAGTTGGGTACTTTAAGATATTTCCTTTATCTACTTCTGTGAGATACGAGAGTGTGTGTGGCCAAGCTCCAGATTTAACATTGACACACCTCATTACCAATGTCTAATTGATGTATGGATATTCAGTCGAATTCTCATTAGGGCAGACACCTATCCAAAAATTTGGTTACAGAAACTGCTATTACACTACTTGTAATATGTGTTGTAGGGTGTTACATACTGAACTTGATGATGGTAAAGTGCACAAATCCATTTGAAAGGAGTGGGCTGTTATCATATATGACCTTGTCTGAGATGCTGTGCCTCGCGAACATCTGAGTGTTTTAGCTACTGCCTTTGTGATTGCTTCACTTCAACCCGGAAAAATAACACACCATGATAAAGATGGATTTGCTGTTGAAGCTTAATAGGTCGATACCTAGCCTCTCCCATGACTTGCTTGGGAACTGTGTGGGGATGAGGGGTTCTCCTTTGTCCTGTCAGTACAGTGCACACACCTGACAGTTTACCCTGCAGTCCTCAATCGCCTTGGTGATGCCTGCGACCAGAGGATTGAGCCCCTGCCCTGCACTCAGTGATACCCAGGTGGCCTTAGCGTATTTTCTAAAGGATCTCCAGCCAAAGGGAAATTGGGAGATGGTCAATGATAGTGAAGTGTTCTTGCTGTCATGGTATCACTTCTTTGTTCTCTGGTGTGACCACCCAATAACGGCACTCCTCATCTCATCTCTGTTCCTTATAAGTGTGAATTGTTAGTGAGTGTAACTAACGTCCAGTCATCTTTGACTGACTTCACAGCGCATAACCATAAAGATCAAATAGCTTTTGTCCTGCGATTACACAGTGAAAGTGTAACATGACCTGGGGATATGTGCTGTTTCTCACCTGTCAGATGAGGATGTCACTGCAAACAAAGAGCAAGTTGCATGCTGTCCCTGTGTCCTGTATTGACCAGAATCAAACAGAAAATATCAAATTGGGTTAATTGATTAATATACTTCAATCATTTTAAATATCTCATTGTAAATAATTATTCATTGTAATATCTCATTACAAATAATTATTCAGCCTAAATTTGTGTACCATTGCATGAGTTGCTCATTCCTTCTCATTCTATCTTTGTTTTCCAGCTGCTCCAAAATTGTTGTTTAAGAAGGATAGCAAAGACAAGGCAGGAAATTACAGGCTGGTGAACCTGACATCAGTGGTGGTTAAGTTACGAGGGGATTCTGAGGGACAGGAAGTACTAACATTTGGATAGTCAAGGTCTGATTAGGCGTTGTGTGTGTGAAGTCATGTCTGATGAATCTAGGAGTTTTTTGAAGAGGTAACCAAGAGGATGGATGAGAGGACAGTCAATGTTGTCTATAAGGCCTTTGACAAGGTCCCACATGGCAGGCTCATCTGGAAGGTTAGGTCGCGTGGGATCCAGGGAGAGCTGGCTAATTGGATTCAAAGTTGGCTCAATGGTAGGAAGCAGAGGCATAGAGGTTTACAGCATGGAAACAGGCTCTTCGGCCCAACTTGTCCATGCCGCCCTTTTTTTTAAACCCCTAAGCTAATCCCAATTGCCTGCATTTGGCCCATATCCCTCTATACCATCTTACCCATGTAACTGTCTAAATGCTTTTTAAAAATTGTACCCACCTCTACTACTACCTCTGGCAGCTTGTTCCAGACACTCACCATCCTCTGTGTGGAAAAAATTGCCCCTCTGGACACTTCTGTATCTCTCCCCCTCTCACCTTAAACCTATGCCCTCTAGTTTTAGACCCCTCTACCTTTGGGAAAAGATATTGACTATCTCACTAATCTATGCCCCATATCATTTATAGACTTCTATAAGATCACCCGTCAGCCTTCTACGCTCCAGAGAAAAAGAGAGTGATGGTCAAAGGTTGTTTCTCGACTGGAGGTCTGTGACCAGTAGTGTGCCTCAAGTTGGTGTTGGGACCTTGTTATTTGTTATTTATATAAATGATTTGGAAGCATGGTTGTGGATGATACTAAATTCGGAGGTATTGTTGAAAGCGAAGAAGTTAACAAAATTTACAGGGGGATCTTGATCAGTAAGAGAAGTGCACCGAGGATTGACAAATGGATTTCAGTACAGTGGGGTGGCACGGTACCACAGTGGTTAGCACTGCTGCTTCACAGCTCCAGGGACCTGGGTTCGATTCCCGGCTTGGGTCACTGTCTGTGTGGAGTTTGCACATTCTCCTCGTGTCTGCGTGGGTTTCCTCCGGGTGCTCCGGTTTCTTCCCACAGTCCAAAGATGTGCGGGTTAGGTTGATTGGCCGTGCTGAAAATTAGTGTCCTGAGATGTGTAGGTTAGAGGGATAGTGGGTAAATATGTAGGGATATGGGGGTAGGGCCTGGGTGGGATTGTGGTCGGTGCAGACTCGATGGGCCGGATGGCCTCTTTCTGTACTGCAGGGTTTCTATGATTTCTATGACAAGTGTGCTTTTTGAAAAGTCGAACCAAGGTGGGACTTATACAGTGAATGGTAGGGCCCATGGGAGTGTTGAAAAACAGAGGGACCGAGGAGTACAAGTACATAATTCGTTGAATGCAGCATCACAGGGAGACAGGGTGGTGAAGAAGGCATTTAGCACACTGGCCTTCACCAGTCAGGGCATTGAGTATTGGAGTTGGGACATTATGTTGCCGTTATATAAGTCATTGGTGAGGCCACATTTGGAGTATTGTGTACAGTTTTGGTCACCCTGTTATAGGAAAAATATTGGTAAACTGGAAAGAGTGCAAAGAAGATTTACGAGGATGGCATAGTGGTTAGCACTGCTGCCTCACAGTGCCAGGGACCCAGGTTCAATTCCGGCCTTGGGTCACTGTCCGTGTGGAGTTTGCACATTTCCCCCCCGTGTCTGCGTGGGTTTCCTCTGGGTGCTCCGGTTTCCTCCCACAGTCCAAAGATGTGCAGGTTAGGTTGATTGGTCATGCTAAATTGACCCAAGTGTCAGTGGGATTAGCAGGGTAAATATGTGGGGTTACGGGAATAGGGCCTGGGTGGGATTGTGGTCGGTGCAGACTCAATGGGCCGAATGGCCTCCTTCTGTACTGTAGGGATTCTATGATGTTGCCAAGACTGGTGGACCTGAATTATAGGAGAGGTTGGTCAGGCTAGGATGCTATTCCTTGGAACAAAGGAGAATGAGGGTTGACCTTGGAGGTGTATAAAATCATGAGGGGCACAGATAGGATGAACGGATGTAATATTTTTCCCCAGGAAGGGAATTGAAAACTAGAGGGCATCGGTTTAAGCTGAGAGGAGAAAGATTTTAAAAAGGACCTGAGGGGTAACTTCTTCACACAGAGGGCTGTGCATGTATGGAATGAGCTGCCAGAGAAATGTTTTGAGGCAAATACCATCGCAACATTTAAAAAGCATCTGGATAAGGACATGGATGGGAAAGGATTAAAGGGATATTGGCCAAACGTGGGCAATTGGGACTAGCTGGGAGGGCACCATCGTCAGCATGGACTGAAGGGCCTGTTTCCGTGTTGTATGGCTCTATGACTCTAAAATTAGAGCATAGAACATTACAGCGCAGTACAGGCCCTTCAGCCCTCGATGTTGCGCTGACCAGTGAAACCAATCTAAAGCCCATCTAACCTACACTATTCCAATATCATCCATATGTTTATCCAATGACCTTTAATGTTGACGAGTCCACTACTGTTGCAGGCAGGGCACTCCACGCCCTTGCTACTCTCTGGGTAAAGAACCTACCTCTGACATCTGTCCTATATCTATCGCCCCTCAATTTAAAGCTATGTCCCCCCGTGCTAGCAATCACCATCCGAGGAAAAAGGCTCTCACTGTCCAAGCTATCTAATCCTCTGATCATCTTGTATGCCTCTATTAAGTCACCTCTTAACCTTCTCTCTAACGAAAACAGCCTCAAGTCCCTCAGCCTTTCCTCATAAGACCTTCCCACCATACCAGGCAACATCCTGGTAAATCTCCTTTGCACCCTTTCCAATGCTTCCACATTCTTCCTATAATGCAGCGACCAGAACTGTACGCAATACTCCAAATGCGGCCGCACCAGAGTTTTGTACAGTTGCAGCATGACCTCATGGCTCCGAAACTCAATCCCTCTACCAATAAAAGCTAACACACCGTACGCCTTCTTAACAACCCTATCAACCTGGGTGCTAACTTTCAGTGATCTATGCACATGGACACCGAGATCTCTCTGCTCAACCACACTACCATCATAGAATTCATAGAAACCCTACAGTGCAGAAGGAGGCCATTCGGCCCATCGAGTCTGCACCGACCACAATCCCACCCAGGCCCTACCCCCACATATTTACCTGCTAATCCCTCTAACCTACGCATCTCAGGACTCTATAAGGGGCAATTTTTAACCTGGCCAATCAACCTAACCCACACATCTTTGGACTGTGGGAGGAAACCGGAGCACCCGGAGGAAAGCCACGCAGACATGAGGAGAATGGGAAGATACCAAGTATCTTCCCATTAGCCAAGTACTCTGTATTCCTGTTACTCCTTCCAAAGTGAATCACCTCACACTTTTCTGCATTAAACTCCATTTGCCACCTTTCAGCCCAGCTCTGCAGCTTATCTATGTCCCTCTATAACCTGCAACATCCTTCCGCACTGTCCACAACTCCACCGACTTTAGTGTCATCCGCAAATTTACTAACCCATCCTTCTACGCCCTCATCCAGGTCATTTATAAAAATGACAAACAGCAGTGGCCCCAAAACAGATCCTTGCGGTACACCACTATTAACTGAACTCCAGGATGAACATTTCCCATCAACCACCACCCTCTGTCTTCTTACAGCTAGCCAATTTCTGATCCAAACCGCAAAATCACCCTCAATCCCATGCCTCCGTATTTTCTGTAATAGCCTACCGTGGGGAACCTTATCAAACGCTTTACTGAAATCCATATATACCACATCAACTGCTTTACCCTCATCCACCTCTTTGGTCACCTTCTCAAAGAACTCAATAAGGTTTGTGAGGCACGACCTACCCTTCACAAAACCATGTTGACTATCCCTAATCAAATTATTCCGTTCTAGATGATTATAAATCCTATCTCTTATAATCCTTTCCAAAACTTTGCCCACAACAGAAGTAAGGCTCACTGGTCTATAATTACCAGGGTTGTCCCTACTCCCCTCTTGAACAAGGGGACAACATTTGCTATCCTCCAGTCTTCTGGCACTATTCCTGTAGACAATGACGACATAAAGATCAAAGCCAAAGGCTCTGCAATCTCCTCCCTAGCCTCCCAGAGAATCCTAGGATAAACCCCATCTCGCCCAGGGGACTTATCTATTTTCACACTTTCCAGAATTGCTAACACCTCCTCCTTATGAGCCTCAATCCCGTCTAATCTAATAGCCTGTATCTCAGTATTCTCCTCGACAACATTGTCTTTTTCCTGTGTGAATACTGACGAAAAATATTCATTTAGCGTCTCTCCTATCTCTTCGGACTCCACGCACAACTTCCCACTACTATCCTTGACTGGCCCTAATCTTACCCCAGTCATTCTTTTATTCCTGACATACCTATAGAAAGTTTTAGGGTATTCCTTGATCCTGCCTGCCAAAGACTTCTCATGTCCCCTCCTGGCTCTTCTTAGCTCTCTCTTTAGGTCCTTCCTGGCTAACTTGTAACTCTCAAGCACTCTAACTGAGCCTTCACGTCTCATCTTTACATAAGTCTCCTTCTTCCTCTTCACAAGAGATTCAACTTCAGTAAACCACGGTTCCCTCGCTCGACCACTTCCTCCCTGCCTGACAGGTACATACTTATCAAGGACACGCAGTAGCTGTTCTTTGAACGAGCTCCACATTTCAATTGTGCCCATCCCCTGCAGTTTCCTTCCACATCCTATGCATCCTAAATCTCGTCTAATCGCATCATAATTTCCTTTCCCCCAGCTATAACTCTTACCCTGCGGTATATACCTATTCCTTTCCATTGCTAAAGTAAACGTAACCGAATTGTGGTCATTATTGCCAAAGTGTTCACCTACCTCCAAATCTAACACCTGACCCGGTTCATTATCCAGTACCAAATCCAATGTGGCCTCGCCTCTTGTTGGCCCATCTACATACTGTGTCAGGAAACCCTCCTGCATACATTGGACAAAAACTGACCCATCTAAAGCAGTCAAACTGTCGCTTTTCCAGTCAATATTTCCAAAGTTAAAGTCCCCCATAACAACTACCCTGTTACTTTCGCTCCTATCCAGAATCATCTTTGCAATCCGTTCCTCTACATCCCTGGAACTTTTCAGAGGCCTATAGAAAACTCCCAACAGGGTGACCTCTCCTTTCCTGTTTCTAACCTCAGCCCATACTGCCTCAGTAGACGAGTCCTCATCAAACGTCCTTTCTGCCACCGTAATACTGTCCTTGACTAACAATGCCACACCTCCCCCTCCCCCTACAACAGCCCCCCACAATGAGGTGGAGGGCTGTTGTAGGCTGCAAAGAGACATAGATAGGATGCAAAGCTGGGCTGAAAAATGGCAAATGGAGTTTAACCCTGATAAATGTGAGGTGATTCATTTTGGTAGGACTAATTTAAATGTGGATTACAGGGTCGAAGGTAGGGTTCTAAAGACTGTGGAGGAACAGAGAGATCTTGGGGTCCATATCCACAGATCTCTAAAGGTTGCCACTCAAGTGGATAGAGCTGTGAAGAAGGCCTATAGTGTGTTAGCTTTTATGAACAGGGGGTTGGAGTTAAGAGCCGTGGGGTTATGCTGCAACTGTACAGGACCTTGGTGAGACCACATTTGGAATATTGTGTGCAGTTCTGGTCACCTCACTATAAGAAGGATGTGGAAGCGCTGGAAAGAGTGCAGAGGAGATTTACCAGGATGCTGCCTGGTTTGGAGGGTAGGTCTTATGAGGAAAGGTTGAGGGAGCTAGGGCTGTTCTCTCTGGAGCGGAGGAGGCTGAGGGGAGACTTAATAGAGGTTTATAAAATGATGAAGGGGATAGATAGAGTGAACGTTCAAAGACTATTTCCTCGGGTGGATGGAGCTATTACAAGGGGGCATAACTATAGGGTTCGTGGTGGGAGATATAGGAAGGATATCAGAGGTAGGTTCTTTACGCGTGGGTTTCCTCCGGGTGCTCCGGTTTCCTCCCACAGTCCAAAGATGTGCGGGTTAGGTTGATTGGCCAGGTTAAAAATTGCCCCTTAGAGTCCTGGGATGCGTACAAAGAACAAAGAACAAAGAACAGTACAGCACAGGAAACAGGCCCTTCGGCCCTCCAAGCCTGTGCCGTTCCTTGGTCCAACTAGACCAATCGTTTGTATCCCTCCATTCCCAGGCTGCTCATGTGACTATCCAGGTAAGTCTTAAACGATGTCAGCGTGCCTGCCTCCACCACCCTACTTGGCAGCGCATTCCAGGCCCCCACCACCCTCTGTGTAAAAAACGTCCCTCTGATGTCTGAGTTATACTTCGCCCCTCTCAGCTTGAGCCCGTGACCCCTCGTGATCGTCACCTCCGACCTGGGAAAAAGCTTCCCACTGTTCACCCTATCTATACCCTTCATAATCTTGTATACCTCTATTAGATCTCCCCTCATTCTCCGTCTTTCCAAGGAGAACAACCCCAGTCTACCCAATCTCTCCTCATAGCTAAGACCCTCCATACCAGGCAACATCCTGGTAAACCTTCTCTGCACTCTCTCCAATGCCTCCACGTCCTTCTGGTAGTGCGGCGACCAGAACTGGACGCAGTACTCCAAATGTGGCCTAACCAGCGTTCTATACAGCTGCATCATCAGACTCCAGCTTTTATACTCTATACCCCGTCCTATAAAGGCAAGCATACCATATGCCTTCTTCACCACCTTCTCCACCGGTGTTGCCACCTTCAAGGATTTGTGGACTTGCACACCTAGGTTAGAGAGATTAGCGGGTAAAATATGTAGGGCCTGGGTGGGATTGTGGTCGGTGCAGACTCGATGGGCCGAATGGCCTCCTCCTGCACTGTAGGGTTTCTATGATTCTATGATTTCTACGCAGAGAGTGGTTGGGGTGTGGAATGGACTGCCTGCAGTGATTGTGGAGTCAGACACTTTAGGAACATTTAAGCGGTTATTGGATAGGCACATGGAGCACACCAGGATGATAGGGAGTGTGATAGCTTGATCTTGGTTTCAGATAAAGCTCGGCACAACATCGTGGGCCGAAGGGCTTACTGTGCTGTACTGTTCTATGTTCTATGTTCTTTTGCCACCTTCCCTGATCTTATTGAAACATCTGAACCCCGGAACCTGCAACAACCATTCCTGTCCCTGCTCTATCCATGTCTCCGAAATGGCTACAACATTGAAGTCCCAGGTACCAACCCATGCTGCATGTTATTCCGGCTGCTCCTGGCGTTGAAGTAGACACACTTCAAACCACCTTCCTGTCTGCCGGTACACTACTGCGACCTTGAAACCTTATTCATGACCTCACTACTCTCAACCTCCTGTACACTGGAGCTACAATCATAGAATCATAGAAACCCTACAGTGCAGAAGGAGGCCATTCGGCCCATCGAGTCTGCACCGACCACAATCCCACCCAGGCCCTATCCCCACATATTTTTACCCACTAATCCCTCTAACCTACGCATCCCAGGACTCTAAGGGGCAATTTTTTTTTTTTTTTTAACCTGGCCAATCAACCTAACCCGCACATCTTTGGACTGTGGGAGGAAACCGGAGCACCCGGAGGAAACCCACGCAGACACGAGGAGAATGTGCAAACTCCACACAATTCAGGTTCCCATCCCCCTGCTGAATTAGTTTAAACCCTCCCGAAGAGCATTCGCAAATTTCCCCCCCAGGATATTGGTACCCCTCTGGTTCAGGTGTAGACCATCCCGTTTGTAGAGGTCCCACCTACCCCAGAATGAGCCCCAATTATCCAGGTATCTGAATCCCTCCCTCCTGCACCATCCCTGTAGCCACGTGTTCAACTGCTCTCTCTCCCTATTCCTCTCCTTGCTAGCACGTGGCACGGGTAACAAACCAGAGATAACAACTCTATTTTTCTAGCTCTCAGCTTCCACCCTAACTCCCTGAATTTCTGCCTTTTCCTTTTTCCTTTTCCTACCCTGCGTTATGTTGCAACTGTACACAACTCTGGTGCGGCCGCACTTGGAGTACTGTGTGCAGTTCTGGTCCCCACATTACAGGAAGGATGTGGAGACTTTGGAGAGGGTGCAGAGGAGGTTTACCAAGATGTTGCCTGGTATGGAGGGGAGATCCTATGAGGAGAGGCTGAGGGATTTGGGATTGTTTTCGCTGGAAAGGCGGCGGCTAAGAGGGGATCTTATTGAAACATATAAGATGATTAGAGGTTTAGATAGGGTGGATAGTGATAGCCTTTTTCCTCTGATGGAGAAATCCAGCACGAGGGGGCATGGCTTTAAATTGAGGGGGGGTAGTTATAGAACCGATGTCAGGGGTAGGTTCTTTACCCAGAGGGTGGTGAGGGATTGGAATGCCCTGCCAGCATCAGTAGTAAATGCGCCTAGTTTGGGGGCGTTTAAGAGATCCGTAGATAGGTTCATGGACGAAAAGAAATTGGTTTAGGTTGGAGGGTCACAGTTTTTTTTTTAACTGGTCGGTGGAACATCGTGGGCCGAAGGGCCTGTTCTGCGCTGTAATGTTCTATGTTCTATTTTCTATGTACCCATGTCTTTGGTGCCTATGTGGACCACAACTTGGGGCTGGTCCCCTCCCCCTTTAGGATCCCGAAAACACGATCCGAGACATCACGGACTCTAGCACCTGGGAGGCAACACACCAACCGCGAGTCTCTCTCGTTCCCACAGAATCTCCTATTTGTCCCCCTAACTATGGAGTCCCCAATGACTAATGCTCTACTCCTCTCCCCCCTTCCCTTCTGAGCAACAGGGGCAGACTCTGCGCCAGAGACCTGTACCTCATGGCTTACCCCTGGTTAGCCCCCCGCCCCCCCCCCCGCCCCACAACAGTATCCAAAACAGTATACTTGTTATACAGAGAAATGGCCACAGGGGATCGCTGCACTGACAGCTTCTTACCCCTTCTAACAGTCACCCAAGTATCTTCATTTCTAGGAGTAACTACCTCCTGTAGCTTTTATCTATAACTGTCTCTGCCTCCCGAATGATCCTGAGTTCATCCAGTTCCAGCTCCAGATCCCTAACACGGTCTTCAAGGAGCTGGAATTGGGTGCACTTCCTGCAGGTGTACTCAGCTGGGACACTAATGGTGTCCCTCACCTCAAACATCCCACAGGAGGAACATTGCACTGCCATCCCTGTTAACTTCCCTTACTAAGAAACGAAAGAGAAAAGAAAAAAAGCTTACCTGCTCTCCCACCGAGTTGTTTTAGGTTAGAGGAGGGAGGAGGGTGGGAGACATCACATGTGTAGTGTCTTGGGTTTCCTCAGTGTTCAAATTTATTGGGCAAAACAAAAAACCTTCCCAGGTCTCTCGGGTAATTGTAAAGACAGGTACAATTTTGTCTTTTAAAAAACATTTAGACAGTTACATAGAACATAGAACATAGAAAAGCTACAGCCCACAAGTTGCACCAAAGTGTTCACCTACCTCCAAATCTAACACTTGACCCGGTTCATTATCCAATCCCAAATCCAATGTGGCCTCGCCTCTTGTTGGCCCATCTACATACTGTGTCAGGAAACCTCCTGCACACATTGGACAAAAACTGACCCATCTAAATCACCTCACATTTATCAGGGTTAAACTGCATTTGCCATTTTTCAGCCCAGCTTTGCATCCTATCTATGTCTCTTTGCAGCCTACAACAGCCCTCCACCTCATTGTGGGGGGCTGTTGTAGGGGGAGGGGGAGGTGTGGCATTGTTAGTCAAGGACAGTATTACGGTGGCAGAAAGGACGTTTGATGAGGACTCGTCTACTGAGGTAGTATGGGCTGAGGTTAGAAACAGGAAAGGAGAGGTCACCCTGTTGGGAGTTTTCTATAGGCCTCTGAAAAGTTCCAGCTACAGCACAAACAGGCCCTTCAGCCCACATGTCCCTACTAGGCTTACCTATAACCCTCTATCTTACTAACTTCCACAAACGTATCCAAAAGTCTCTTAAAAGACCCCATCGAATCCGCCTCCACCACCACTACTGGCAGCTGATTCCACACACCCACCACCCTCTAAGTGAAAAACTTACCCCTAACATCTCCTCTGTACCTACTCCCCAGCACCCTAAACCTGTGACCTCTTGTGGCAACCATTCCAGCCCTGGGTAAAAGCCTTTGAGAATCCACTCTATCAATACCTCTCATCATCTTATACACCTCTATCAGGTCACCTCTCATCCTTCGCCTCTCCAAGGAGAAAAGACCTAGCTCTCTCAACCTATCCTCACAAGGCATGCCATCTAATCCAGACAACATCCTTGAAAATCTCCTCTGCACCCTTTCTATGGCTCCCACATCCTTTTTGCAATGAGGCAACCAGAACTGGGCACAGTACACCAGGTGGGGGTCTGACCAAGGTCCTATACAGCTGCAGTATTTTCTCCCGATTTCGAAACTCAATTCCTCTATTGATGAAGGCCAGTATTCCAAATGCCCTCTTAATTACAGCCTCTACCTGCGACGCTGCTTTGAGTGTCCTATGAACCCGGACCCCAAGATCCTTCTGATCTTCCACACTGCCAAGCGTCTTACCCTTAATATTATATTCTTTCATCCTATTCGACCTGCCAAAATGAACCACCACACACTTATCTGGGTTGAAGTCCATCTGCCACTTCTCCGCCCAGTCTTGCATCTTATCTATGTCTTGTTGCAACTGCTGACATAACAAAGAACAAACCAAAAACAATACAGCACAGGAACAGGCCCTTCAGCCCTCTAAGCCTGCGCCGCTCATGTGCCCACTAGACCATTCTTTTGTATCCCTCTATTCCCAGTCTGTTCATGTGGTTATCTAGATAAGTCTTAAACGATCCCAGCGTGTCCGCCTCAATCACCTTGCTTGGCAGTGCATTCCAGGCCCCCAGCACCCTCTGTGTAAAATACGTCCCCCTGACATCCCTCTACACTATCCACAACACCACCAACCTTTGTGTCATCAGCAAACTTGCCAACCCATCCTTCCCCTTCCTCATCCAGGTCATTTATAAAAATCACAAAGAGCAAGGGTCCCAGAACAGATCCCTGGGCACTCCACTGGTGACCGACCTCCATGCTGAAAAAGACCCATCTACAACCACTCTTTGCCTTCTGTGGGCAAGCCAGTTCTGAATCCACAAAGCAATGTTCCCTTGTATCCCATGCCCCTTCACTTTCTCAATAAGCCTTGCATGGGGCACCTTATCAAACGCCTTGCTGAAATCCATATAAACTACATCTACCGCTCTTCCCTCGTCTATGTGTCTAGTTACATCTTCAAAAAATTCAATTAGACTCGTAAGGCAAGATCTGCCTTGGACAAAGCCGTGCTGGCTATTTCTGATCATACTATTCCTCTCCAGATGTTCATAAATCCTGCCCCTCAGGATCTTCTCCATCAACCTACCAACCACTGAGGTGAGACTCGCTGGTCTATAATTTCCCGGGTTATCTCTTCTCCCTTTCTTGAATAACAGAACCACATCCGCAATCCTCCAGAACCTCTCCCATCTCCATTGATGACGCAAGGATCATCGCCAGAGGCTCAGCAATCTCTTCCCTCGCCTCCCAGAGTAACCTGGGGTACATCCCATCCGGTCCCGGCAATTTATCTAACTTGATGCTTTTCAAAAGCTCCAACACATCCTCTCCCCTAATGTCCACATGCTCAATCTTCTCAGTCCACTGCAAGTCTGTACTACAACTACCAAGATCCTTTTCCACTGTGAATACTGAAGCAAAGTATTCATTGAGTACCTCTGCTATTTCTACCGGTTCTATACAGACTTTCCCACCGTCACATTTGATAGGTCCTACTCCTTCAGATCTTATCTTATCTTGCTACTAACATACTTGTAGAATGCCTTGGGGTTTTCCTTTATCCTGTCTGCCAAGGCCTTCTCATGACCCCTTCTTGCTCTTCTAATTTCCCTCTTAAGTTTCTTCCTACTAGTCGTATACTCTTCTAGATTTCTAACAATACCTAGCTCCCTGAACCTTTTGTCGGCTTTTCTTTTCTTCTTGACTAACTTCGTTAAAGCTTTCGTGCACCATGGTTCCTGTAACCTAACATAACTCCCCTGTCTCATTGGAACGTTGCCGTGCAGAGCTCCAGACAAATGTTCCTTGAAAATTTGCCACATTTCTTCTGTACATTTCCCTGAGAAAACCTCCTTCCAATTTATGCCTCTAATTTCCTGCCTAATAGCCTCATAATTGCCCTTACTCCAAATAAACACTTTCCTAGCTTGACTGATCCTATCTCTCTCCAATGCTAATGTAAAGGAGATAGAGTTATGATCACTATCCCCAAAATGCTCTCCCACTGAGAGATCTGACACCTGCCCACGTTCATTCCCTAATACCAAGCCTCTCCTCTTGTAGGCTTATCCACATACTGTGTCAGGAAGCCCCCCTGAGCACACCAAACAAACTCCTTCCCATCTAAACCCCTTACCCTCGGGATATTCCAATCGATATTTGGGAAATTAAAATCTCCCATCACAACCACTCTGTTATTATCACATCTCTCCAGGATCTGCTTCCCAATTTGCTCCTCCACATCCCTGCTACTATTGGGCGGCCTATAGAAAACACCCAGTAAAGTTATTGACCCTTTCTTGTTGCGAACCTCCACCCACAGAGATTCCGTAGACAATCCCTCTGTGGCATCCATCTCTTCTACAGCCGTGACACTATCCCTAATCAACAGTGCCACTCCCCCACCCCTTTTGCCTCGTTCCCTGTCCCTCCTGAAACATCCTGTGTTGATTATGAGGAGAGACTGAGCAGATTGGGTTTGTACTCGTCGGAATTTAGAAGGCTGAGGGGGGGATCTTATAGAGACCTATAAGATAATGAAGGGGCTGGATAGGGTAGAGGTGGAGAGATTCTTTCCACTTAGAAAGGAAGCTAGAACTAGAGGGCACAGCCTCAAAATAAAGGGAGGTCAGTTTAGGACAGAGTTGAGAAGGAACTTCTTCTCTCAGAGGGTGGTGAATCTCTGGAATTCTCTGCCCACTGAAGTGGTGGAGGCTACCTCGTTGAATATGTTTAAATCACGGATAGATGGATTCCTGATCGGTAAGGGAATTAGGGGTTATGGGGATCAGGCGGGTAAGTGGAACTGATCCACTTCAGATCAGCCATGATCTTATTGAATGGCGGGGCAGGTTCGAGGGGCTAGATGGCCTACTCCTGCTCCTATTTCTTATGTTAAGTTCTTATCTGAAACCCGGCACTTGAAGTATCCAGTCCTGTCCCTGAGATAACCAAGTTACATGGGTAAGATGGGTATAGAGGGATATGGGCAGGCAATTGGGACTAGCTTAGTGGTAAAAACAGGATGGCATGGACAAGTTGGGCTGAAGGGCCTGTTTCCATGCTGTAAACCTCTATGAATCTATGATCCCCCCCCCCAGTGCAATCACATCCTTCTGATATTGTGGTGCCAGAACTGCACACAGCTGTGGCCTCACCGAAGTTCCATATAACTCCAACATGATTTCCCTGCTTTTGGGCCTGGAATGCACTGCCAAGCAAGGTGATTGAGGCGGACATGTTGGGACGGTTTAAGACTTATCTCGATAGCCACATGAACAGACTGGGAATAGAGGGATACAAATGAATGGTCTAGTTGGGCACATGAGCGGCGCAGGCTTGGAGGGCCGAAGCGCCTGTTCCTGTGCTGTTTTGTTCTTTGTTTGTTTTGTTCTTTTGTAATCTATGCCTCAATTGATAAAGACAAGTGCCCCATATGCCTTTTTCACCAACCTACTAACATGCTCTTCCGCTTTCAGAGATCTGTGGACAAACACGCCAATGTCCCTTTGTTCCAGAGAACTTCCTAGTGTCCTTCCATTCATTGAGTCCTTTCTTGTCAAATTACTCCTTCCAAAGTGTATCACCTCACACTTTTCAGGATTAGATTCCATCTGCCACTTATCTTGCCATTTGACCATTCCGTCTATATCTTCTTGTAGCCCAAGACAGTCTGAAGTAGGTAAAAATACCTCTGAGGCTGGTATGAGTCAAAATAGAGTAGGTTTTAATCTCACAAGCTTGCGGGAGAACTTGACCCCTTGAAAGCGGAAGCCAAAGTTCTCCCTGAACACAGAAAAGTGGGGATATATATACAGCATGGCTTCTCATACTGGTCACGAATCAACCCCAGACCAATCACGACTCAGAAATACAATTTACAACTGCTGGTCACGAAGCAAACTTCTAGACCAACTACAAAAAATACATTGATAGCTTCTTGACCATAAACCAGTGTAGCTGGCATCCTCAGCACACGAAGCGCAGGTCTTCTGTTTCCTGTTCTTCCCGCGGTTCCCCTTTGAAGTTCCAACGCTCTTCCAGCTGCCTCAGTGGGAGTTCCTCTTCAAACGGCTGATATCGCGCTCCACACCATGGAATCGCTTGTCTTCCACAATCCACACACAAACTTGTAGGAAAGGTAAGACTTCACAAACACATTCACATTTACATTGACTATCTATTGTTATAAAAATAAAAGTTAACTGGTATTAATGTCAGAAGCAGTAAAAACAAGAATAACTTTTATTCATGTCAAAAGCAATATAAACCTGAGGGGATTAGCCACAATGAAGGGTTATGCTTGTGATACATTCTAAGTACAAAGTTCAACCTGTTGTAGGGAAAAATCCCTTGTACCAGTGCATTCAAGGAGGTCGAGTCGCAAGGCAAGGTTCAAAGCGTTTTTCTTTATTGTACAATTACTGGGAACCCAGGGAGACCCCTGTAGCCAGCTTAGAAACAGTGCTTGGCCACGTTGATCTCAACAGTTACACATTTGCTCTGGATATTTATAGGAATCCAAATTCTAGCGGGAACATTTGCTCATACATTTTTACAATACCTAAAAAGTGGCCTATCTGGTCAGGAAGTTCCCTGGTAGACTTTGTCAATTTGCATCTGTATGGTGTGTGTCCGTGTTAATGGGACTTCCTGTTCTTGCCCCGGTGTTTTAATGTGTTTCCCATTATCCTCTCGATGTGTCCCCTTATCTAAATCGACCTCTGATGTTTTGTGTCTGTATTCTATGCTTGCGAGATTAGGTGTTAATGTCATTTTGTCCTGCTGTGTGTAGGGGGATTTAATCTAATCTTTATTCTTTTTATCCTGGTTTATTAAGTTTCTTTGCCTGCCTTGGCCATTTTATTCCCATAATATTTTATTTACAGTACAGTTATGCCATATATCCCACTGCCAGGTCTTGACTCGCAGATATCCCGATCTTCTGGCCAAGGGCCGTTTTAAAATGCAGCTTCGTGCTGTTGCTGGGCAGAATAAGGATCTTTTGTTGGCTTTGAAATTAAAGGTCTCTCAGCTGTGCAGAGCTTCGTGCTGTTGCTGGGCAGAATAAGGATCTTCCATCAAACTTGAATTAAAGGTTTCTCAGCTGTGCAGAGGGGGATTTAAACGAATGTCCATTCGGGTGTTCCCTTCTGCATTGTGGGCACGTTATGAATGGTGCCAATCAGTCCAATAAATGAATATGTTTAATGAGGTGAATATTGATGAGATAATAAAAATATGGCTTTGGAAAATGGCCTACTTCAAACCTTTTCGGTACAAAATACATTAACCCTTTCCCTTCTTCACACTCCACCACACTGTTAATCAGCCGTCCAATCTTTGTGTCATCCACAAACTTGCCGATCCTACCCCCCACATAGTCATCAATGTCATTTGTATAAATGATGAATAGAAGGGGGCCCAACACAGATCCCTGTGGTACGCCACAGGACACTGCTTCCAGTCACTAAAGCAGCCTCTTTTAAACCCTCCTACTCTCTCACAACTGAGCTAATTTTGAATCCACTTTATCAAATTACCCTGTATCCCATGTGAATTTATCTTCTTTACAAGTCTCCCATGTGGGACCTTGTCAAAAGCTTTGCTGAAATTCATATAAACTACATCGACTGCACTACACCTGTCTATACACCTTGTCACCTCCTCAAAACATTCAATCAAATTTGTTAGGCATGACCTCCCTCTGATGAAGCCACGCTGACTATCCCTGATCAAGCTTTGCCTCTCCAAGTGGAGATAGATGCTGATATACAGCACCATCTCACTGCTATGCACTGGTATACAGTACCATCTCTCACAGTATACACTGGTGTACAGCACCATCTCTCACTGGTATACACTGATATACAGCACCATCACTGCCTGTTTGACATTGGTATACAGCACCATCTCTCACTGGTGTTCACTAATATACAGCACCATCTCACTGGTATATAGCACCGTCTTACACTACACTCACAAAATGCTTGTGGTGGTTGAAGGTCAGTCATCTCAGCTCCAGGACATCACTGCAGGAGTTCCTCAGAGGGTGTCCTAGGCCCAACCATCTTCAGCTGCTTCACCAATGATCTTCCTTCCATCATAAGGTCAAAAGTATGGATGTTCGCTGATGACTGCACCATTTGCAATCCCTCAGATACTGAAGCAGTCCATGTCCAAATGCAGCAAGACAATATCGAAGTTTGGGCTGACAGGTAGTAAAGTAACATTCACACCACACAGGTGCCAGGCAATGACCATCTCCAACAAGAGAGAATCTAACCATCTCCCCATGACATTTAATGTCAATGCCATCGCTGATTTGATTTATTTTTGTCACATGCATTAGTATACTATGAAAAGTATTGTTTCTTGCGCGCTATACAGACAAGGCATACCATTCATGGAGAAGGAAATCATAGAATCCCTACAGTACAGAAAGAGGCCATTCGGCCCATCGAGTCTGCACCGACCACAATCCCACCCAGGCCCTACTCCCATATCCCTACATATTTTACGCACTAATCCCTCTAACCTTCGCATCTCAGGACACTAAGGGGCAATTTTAGCATGGCCAATCAACCAAACCCGCACATCTTTGGACTGTGGGAGGAAACCGGAGCACCCGGAGGAAACCCACGCAGACACGAGGAGAATGTGCAAACTCCACACAGACAGTGACCCAAGCCGGGAATCGAACCCAGGTCCCTGGAGCTGTGAAGCAGCAGTGCTAACTACCGTGCTACCGTGCCGCAGAAATGAGAGAGTATGTAATGTTACAATCATAACTAGGGTGTAGAGAAAGATCAACTTAATGCAAGGTAGGTCCATTCAAAAGTCTGATGGCAGCAGGGAAGGCACTGTTCTTGAGTCGGTTGGCACATGACCTCAGACTTTTGTATTTTTTTCCCGATGGAAGAAGGCAGAAGAGAGAATGTCCGGGGTGCGTGGGGTCCTTGATTATACTGGCGGTTTCCGAGGCAGCAGGAAGTGTAGACAGCGTCAATGGGTGGGAAGCTGGTTTGAGTGATGGACTGGGCTTCATTCACGACCCTTTGTAGTTTCTTGCGGTCTTGGGTAGAGCAGGAGCCATACCAAGCTATGATATAACAAGAAAGAATGCTTTCTGTGGTGCATCTGTAAAAGCTGGTGAGAATCGTAGCTGACATGCCAAATTTCTTTAGTTTTCTGAAGAAGTGAAGGCATTGGTCAGACTTTCTTAACTATAGTGTCGGTATGGGGGGGACCAGAACAGGTTGTTAGTGATCTAGACACCTAAAAACTTGAAGCTTTCGACCCTTTCTACCTCATCCCCATTGATGTAGACAGGGGCATGTTCTTCTTTACGCTTCCTGAAGTCGATGACAATCTCCTTCATTTTGTTGGCATTGAGGGAGAGATTATTGTTGCCGCACCAGTTCAACAGATTCTCTATCTCATTCCTGTATTCTGTCTCGTCATTGTTTGAGATCCGACCCACTATTCTGATGTCGTCAGCAAACCTGAAAACCAAGTTGGAGGGGAATTTGGCCACACAATCATAGGTGTATAAGGAGTATAGTAGGGGACTGAGAACACAGCCTTGTGGGGCACCGGTGTTGAGCATGATCGTGTAGGATGTGTTGTTGCCTATCCTTATTGATTGTGGTCTGTGGTTTAGGAAGTTCAGGATCCAGTCGCAGAGGGAAGAGCTGAGGCCCAGGCCACAGAGTTTGGAGATGCGTTTCGTAGGAATAATGGTGTTGAAGGTTGAGCTGTAGTCAATAAATAGGAGTCTGACATAGGTGTCTTTTTTATCTAGGTATTCCAGGGTTGAGTGCAGGGCCAGGGAGATAGCGTCTGCTGTGGACATGTTGCGACGGTAGGTGAACTGTAGTGGATCCAGGCAGTCCGGGAGGTTGGAACTGATTCGTGCCATAACTAGCCTTTTGAAGCACTTTATAATGCTGGATTTCAGAGCCACCCAACGATAGTCATTGAGGCACGCTGCTTGGATTTTCTTTGGTACTGGGGTGATGGTCATCGTCTTGAAGCAGATAGGGACCTCAGGTTGTTGTAAAAAGAGGTTGAAGATGTCTGTGAATACCCCCGCCAGCTGATCTGTGCAGGATCTGAGTGCTTGTCTGGGTACTCCATCCAAGACAGTCACTTTTTGTGGGTTGACCTTCGAGAAAGCTGCTCTGACATCTGCAATGGTGACCTCAGATACAGGTTAATTCGAGGCTTCCAGGGTGGAGGGCGTGCTCTCGCTGACCTCTTGCTCAAAATGGGCGTAGAATGCATTGAGCTCATCTGGAAGGGGTGTGTTGGAGCTGACGATTTTACATGCCTTCATCTTGTAGCCTGTTATGTTTTGCAGACCTTGCCAGGGGTCTGTGTGGCTCGCCCCTAGCTTCGTCCTGTACTGTCTTTTGGCATCTTTGATGGATCTCCTTCGATCGTATCTGGCTTTAGAACATAGAAAAAATACAGCACAAACAGGCCCTTCGGCCCACAGTTGCGCTGGTCATGTCCCTACCTACCTAGGCTTATATATAGGTTTACCTATAACCCTCAATCCTATTAAGTCCCATGTACTCATCCAGAAGTCTCTTAAAAGACCCTATCGAGTTTGTCTCCACCACCACTGACTGCAGCCGATTCCACTCACCCACCACTCTCTGAGTGATAAACTTACCCCTGACATCTCCTCTGTACCTACTCCCCAGCACCTTAAACCTGTGTCCAGGTCACCTGACTTGGACGCCTCAGACCTCGACTTCGGCAAGCAGTGGATATCCCTGTTCATCCACGGTTTCCAGTTGGGGAACACACGGATTTGCTTCTTTGGCACACAGTCTTTTACATATTTACTGATGAAGTCAGTTACTGTCATGGCGTACACGTTCAGGCTGGTCGCAGAATTTTTAAATAGTGACCAGTCCACTGACTCCAAGCAGTCCCGTAGGAGATCACCCGATTCCTCGGACCAACATTGCATGTCTTTCTTTGACGGATTCTCCCGCTTCAGTTTTGCTTGTAAAATGGGAGTAGGAGCACAGCCTTGTGGTCTGATTTGCCAAAGCGTGGGAGGACGTTAGAGCGGTAGGCATGTTTGATATTTGTGTAGCAGTGATCTAGGATATTTGGGTCTCTGGTAGCACAGGAGATGTGTGGTGGTGTCTTGGTAGTATGCTCTTGAGCTTGGCCTGCTTGAAGTCCCCAGCCACGATGAACAAGGTCTTGGGATGTTTAGTCTCAAAGCTAATTGTAGTGGTGTATATTTTGTCCAACGCAATCTTCACGTCCGCGTGGGAGGGGGTGTAAACTGCTGTCAGGATAACGGAGGTGAACTCCCATGGAAGGTAGTAGGGGCGGCATTTTAGCGTCAGGTATTCTAGCTTCAGGGAGCAGAAACTCGCCGGTGTTGTAACATCTAGGCACCACAAGGTGTTGATTAGGAGACAGACCCCACCTCCCCTAGCCTTGCCTGAGGCCGCTGTGTGGTCCATTCGGTGGATTGAGAAGCCCTCTGGTTGTAGGGCACAGTCCAGTGAAGCAGGAGTGAGCCACGTCTCCATGAAACAGAGCACACAGCAGTCCCTCAGTTCTCTTTGGAAAGTGAGTCTAGCTTTAAGTTTGTCCAGCTTGTTTTCCAGAGACTGGGGAGGGGGGGAGCATGGGACCACATTGTTTCACTCTCACCTGCAGGCCTGCACATTTTTCACACTTCCTGGAGTAACTGCTTCTTTTTGAGCCTGGTAGACGGTGAGAATAGTTTGCGGTGTTCAGGCTATAGTTGTGTCCAATGAAGTTCCTCACTCTGGTTGGTGTGTGGATGGAGGATTTGTTGCTGAATCCCCACTATCAATATCTTGGACGTTACCATTGACCAGAAACTGAAATGGCCTAGCCAGGTAAATACTGAGATTACCAGAGCAGTTCAAAGGCTAGAAATACTGCGGTGAATAGCTCACTTCCTGACTCTGTCCTGGGAACTTTAGGCCGGTGAGCCTCACTTCTGTAATGGGTAAGTTGTTAAAAGGTATTTTGAGAGACGGGATCTACAGGCATTTAGGGACGGAAGGACTGATTAGGGACAGTCAGCATGGCTTTGTGAGTGGAAAATCATGTCTCACAAATTTGATAGAGTTTTTTGAGGAGGTAACCAAGAAGGTAGATGAGGGCAGTGAAGTTGATGTTGTCTCCATGGACTTTAGCAAGGCCTTTGACAAGGTATCACATGGTAGGTTGTTGCATAAGGTTAAATC
Source organism: Mustelus asterias (assembly GCF_964213995.1). Classification (NCBI taxonomy): domain Eukaryota; kingdom Metazoa; phylum Chordata; class Chondrichthyes; order Carcharhiniformes; family Triakidae; genus Mustelus; species Mustelus asterias. The sequence goes on along the minus strand of NC_135809.1, from coordinate 66,637,655 downwards.
TCACACGATCCTGGTTGAGGGAGCCAAATGGATACAAAGTTGGCTTTTGACAGAAGACAGAGGGTGGTTGTAGAGGGTTGTTTTTCAAACTGGAGGCCTGTGACCAGTGGTGTGCCTCAGGGATTGGTGCTGGGTCCACTGTTATTTGTCATTTATATTAATGATACGGATGAGAATTTAGTAGGCATGGTTAGTAGGTTTGCAGATGACACCAAGTGAGATTTTGCAAGCCCAGGCAAGTCGTGGGGGCTATAGATAGTGACATGAACCCAAGATCCTGGTTGAGGCCATCCTCGTGTGTGCGGAACTTGGCTATCAGTTTCTGCTCAGCGATTCTGCGTTGTCGTGTGTCGTGAAGGCTGCCTTGGAGAACGCTTATCCGAAGATCAGAGGCTGAATGCCCGTGACTGCTGAAGTGTTCCCCGACTGGAAGGGAACACTCCTGCCTGGTGACTGTCAAGCGGTGTTCATTCATCCGTTGTCGTAGCGTCTGCATGGTCTCCCCAATGTACCATGCCTCAGGACATCCTTTCCTGCAGTGTATCAGGTAGACAACGTTAGCTGAGTCGCAAGAGTATGTACCATGTACCTGGTGGATGGTGTTCTCACGTGAGATGTTGGCATCCATGTCGAAGATCCGGCACGTCTTGCAGAGGTTGCTGTGGCAGGGTTGTGTGGTGTCGTGGCCATTGTTCTCTTGAAGGCTGCAGACAATGGTCTGTTTGAGGTTGTGCGGTTGTTTGAAGGCAAGACGGGGGGGGGGGGGGGGGGGGGGGATGGCCTTGGCGACATGTTCATCTTCATCGATGACCTGTTGAAGGCTCTGGAGAAGATGTCGTAGCTTCTCTGCTCCGGGCAAGTACTGGACGACAAAGGGTACTCTGTCCGCCGTGTCCCGTGTTTGTCTTCTGAGGAGGTCGGTGCGGTTTTTCGCACTGACCTCCTCAGTCGAATGCCATATCCTGCTCTTATGAGGGCATCTTTCAGCGTCTGGAGGTGTCTGTTGCGATCCTCCTTATCTGAGCAGATCTGTGTATACGGAGGGCTTGTCTGTAGGGGATGGCTTCTTTAACGTGTTTAGGGTGGAAGCTGGTCCTTTGGACTCATGGCAAACAATCATTGAAACAACTATATGATGACATCAACAAGTTCCATCCCACCATCAGACTCACCATGGACTACTCTCCGGAATCGGTTGCATTCTTGGACACACGCATCTCCATCAAGGACGGTCACCTCAGCACTTCACTGTACCGCAAGCCCACGGATAACCTCACGATGCTCCACTTCTCCAGCTTCCACCCTAAACATGTGAAAGAAACCAACCTCTTCGGACAAGCTCTCCGTATACACAGGATCTGCTCAGATGAGGAGGATAGCAACAGACACCAAAGACACTGAAAGATGCCCTCATAAGAACAGGATATGGCGCTCGATTCATCGATCGACAGTTCCGACGTGTCACAGCGAAAAACCACACCGACCTCCTCAGAAGACAAACACGGGACACAGTGGACAGAGTACCCTTCGTCGTCCAGTACTTCCCCGGAGCAGAGAAGCTACGGCATCTCCTCCGGAGCCTTCAACATGCCATCGATGAAAATGAACATCTCGCCAAGGCCATCCCCACACCCCACTTCTTGCCTTCAAACAACCGCACAACCTCAAAGAGACCGTTGTCCGCAGCAAACTACCCAGCCTTCAGGGGAACAGTGACCACAACATTACACAACCCTGTCACAGCAACCTTGGCTCTTTCAACTTGGCCAACGTTGTCTACCTGATACGCTGCAGGAAAGGATGTCCCAAGGCATGGTACATTGGGGAGATCATGGAGACGCTACGACAACAGATGAATGAACACCGCTCGCCAATCACCAGGCAGGAGTGTTCTCTTCCTGTCGGGGAACACTTGAGCAGTCACGGGCATTCAGCCTCTGATCTTCGGGTAAGTGTTCTCCAAGGCAGCCTTCACGACACATGACAGCGCAGAAACGCTGAGCAGAAACTGAAAGCCAAGTTCCGCACACACGAGGACGGCCTCAACTTGTAAAGACTCGCATTCCATCCATTCTCTTGTAAATTGAGTTTGTGTCTGCATATGCCCTGTTTGTGAACACAAGTCCTCACTTACCTGATAAAGGAGCAGCCCTGCGAAAGCTTGTGCTGCCAAATAAATCTGTTGGACTTTAACCTGGTGTTGTGAGACTTCTTACTGTGCTTACCCCCGTCCAACACCGGCATCTCCACATTATCTTCTACCTGCAAGCCAGTTCTGTATCCATCTAACCAACCCACCTCGAATCCCATGTCATTTTAGTTTTTGGACCAGTCTGCCATGTGGGACCATTGCCAAATGCCTTACTGAAATCCATATAAACAACATCTTTCCCTTCCCTCATCTTTGTCACCTCTTCAAAAAGCTCAATCAAGTTGGTGAGACATGACCTTCCCCATACAAAACTATATTGCCTGTCACTGACGGCAGTAAGGTCAGTACAGTGGCACAGTGGTTAGCACTGCTGCCTCACAACACCATCTGTGTGGAGTTTACACGTTCTCCCCGTGTCTGCGTGGGTTTCCTCCAGGTGCTCCGGTTTCATCCCACACTCCAGAGATGTGCAGGATAGGTTGATTCACCATGCAAAATTGCCCCTTATTTTCAGTGGATTTGCAAGGTAAATAAATACATGGGGTTCTGGGGATAGGGCCTGGGTACAATTGTTGTTGGTGCATGCTCAATGGGCCGAATGGCCTCCTTCTGCACTGTAGGGATTCTATGATTCTATAACTAGTCCATTTTCTTCCAAATGCATATATCTTGTCCCTCAGTATCTTCTCCAAAAGTTTCCCCACCACTGACGTCAGGCTCACCGTCTTATAATTTCCTGGATTATGCCTACTTCCTTCTTAAACAAAGGAACATCATTGGCTATTCTCCAGTCCTCTGGAACCTCCCCTGTGGTCAAAGAGGATGTGAAGATATCTGTTAAGGCCCCAGCTATTTCTTCCTTTGCCTCCCACTGTAACTTGGGATAGATCCCATCTGGCCCTGGGGATGTCTACCTTAATGCAATTTAGGAAAACCAACAATTCCTCCTTCGATATATCGACATTCTCTGGAGCGTTGACACATCTATTTGTGACCTCAACATCCGTCATGTCCTTCTCCTTGGTAAATACTGATACATAGTACTCATTAAGGATCTCACCCACTTCCTATGGTTCCATGCATAACTTCCCTCCATTGCCCTTGAGTGGGCCTACTCTTTCTCTTGCTACTCTCTTGTTCCTAAAGCATATAAAGCCTTGGGATTCTTATTGACCCTGTTTGCAAAAGACATTTCATGGCCCCTTTTAGCCCTCCTAATTCCAGGTTTAATTTCCTTCCTACTTTCTTGCAGGGCATGGAAGGGTACATGGGACTGAGACATTATAACCAACATAGCTAAGGGAGAGACAGGACTGGCAGCTCAATGTTCCAGGGTACAGATGCTATAGGAAAGATAGAACAGAAGGTAAGAGAAGAGGGAGCGTTGTGTTTTTGATTAGAGAGACCATCGCAGCAGTGCTAACAGGAGATATTTCTGAGGGTTCGCCCACTGAGTCTATATGGGTAGAACTGAGGAATAAGAAGGGGGAAATCATTTTGTTAGGATTGTACTGCAGGCCCCCAAATAGTCAGTGGGAAATTGCGGAGCAAGTATGGAAGGAGATTACAGATAACTCCAAGAAAACTAGGGTGGTAATAGTAGGGAACTTTAACTTTCCCAACCTTGACGAGGACAGCCATACTATTCGGGGCTTGGAGAGAGAGAAATTTGTTGAGTGTATTCAGGAGGAGTTTCTCATTCAGTATGTGGATGGCCTGATTAGAGAGGAGGCAAAACTTAACCTCCTCTTGGGACATAAGGAAGGGCAGGTGAGTGTTAGTGAGGGATCACTTTGGGACCAGTGACCATAATTCCAGTAGTTTTAAGATAGCTATGGAGAATGATAGCTCTGGTCATCACGAGACCTATCACGAGGGCACAAGATTGTTTTGGCAGAAAATGCAAGGGAGAATGCAAAGAGCTTCTACAAATATATAAAGCGCAAAAGTCCATGGAGACAATGTCGACTGCACTGCCCTGAGGATCTTACGTTTTCTTTACCCCTCCAAAACACTCAAATTCGTGAAGTATGATTTTCCACTCACAAAGCCATGCTGACTGTCCCGAATCAGTCCTTGTCTCTCTTACCCTTCCATGCCTGAAGATCCTGTCTCTCAGAATATCATAGAATCATAGAAACCCGACAGTGCCATTCAGCCCATCGAGTCTGCACCGACCACAATCCCAATGAGGCCCTACCCCCACATATTTACCCGCTAATCCACGCATCTCAGGACTCTAAGGGGCAATTTATTTTTTGACCTGGCCAATCAACGTAACCCGCACATCTTTGGACTGTGGGAGGAAACCAGAGCACCCGGAGGAAACCCACGCAGACACCAGGAGAATGTGCAAACTCCACACAGACAGTGACCCAAGCCAGGAATCGAACCCAGGTCCCTGGAGCTGTGAAGCAGCAGTGTTAACCACTGTGCTACCGTGCGGCGGTACAACTTACCCAGTGCAGACATCAGGCTCACAAAGAACAATACAGCACAGGCCTGTCGTTCCCAGGCTTTAATCTGCAGCCCTTCTTTAAGAAAGGCACAACATTTTCCCGCATCTCCCCATCTGCTCGTATCTCCCCACTCGCTCGTATCTCCCCACCCGCTCGTATCTCCCCTCCCGCTCGTATCTCCCCTCCCGCTCGTATCTCCCCTCCCGCTCGTATCTCCCCTCCCGCTCGTATCTCCCCTCCCGCTCGTATCTCCCCTCCCGCTCGTATCTCCCCTCCCGCTCGTATCTCCCCTCCCGCTCGTATCTCCCTCCTCTGCGCCGTATCTCCCCTCCCGCTCGTATCTCCCTCCCGCTCGTATCTCCCCTCCCGCTCGTATCTCCCCTCCGCTCGTATCCCCCTCCCGCTCGTATCTCCCCTCCCGCTCGTATCTCCCCTCCCGCTCGTATCTCCCCTCCCGCTCGTATCTCCCCTCCCGCTCGTATCTCCCCTCCCGCTCGTATCTCCCTCCCGCTCGTATCTCCCCTCCCGCTCGTATCTCCCCTCCCGCTCGTATCTCCCCTCCCGCTCGTATCTCCCCTCCCGCTCGTATCTCCCCTCCCGCTCGTATCTCCCCTCCCGCTCGTATCTCCCCTCCCGCTCGTATCTCCCCACCCGCTCGTATCTCCCCACCCGCTCGTATCTCCCCACCCGCTCGTATCTCCTCTCCCGCTCGTATCTCCCCACCCGCTCGTATCTCCCCTCCCGCTCGTATCTCCCCTCCCGCTCGTATCTCCCCTCCCGCTCGTATCTCCCCACCGCTCGTATCTCCCTCCCGCTCGTATTTCCCCTCCCGCTCGTATCTCCACTCCCGCTCGTATCTCCCCTCCCGCTCGTATCTCCCCTCCCGCTCGTATCTCCCCTCCCGCTCGTATCTCCCCTCCCGCTCGTATCTCCCCCTCCCGCTCGTATCTCCCCTCCCGCTCGTATCTCCCCTCCCGCTCGTATCTCCCCTCCCGCTCGTATCTCCCCTCCCGCTCGTATCTCCCCTCCCGCTCGTATCTCCCCTCCCGCTCGTATCTCCCCTCCCGCTCGTATCTCCCCTCCCGCTCGTATCTCCCCTCCCGCTCGTATCTCCCCTCCCGCTCGTATCTCCCCTCCCGCTCGTATCTCCCCTCCCGCTCGTATCTCCCCTCCCGCTCGTATCTCCCCTCCCGCTCGTATCTCCCCACCCGCTCGTATCTCCCCACCCGCTCGTATCTCCCCTCCCGCTCGTATCTCCCCACCCGCTCGTATCTCCCCACCCGCTCGCCTCTCCCCACCCGCTCGTATCTCCCTCCCGCTCGTATTTCCCCTCCCGCTCGTATCTCCCCACCCGCTCGTATCTCCCCACCCGCTCGTATCTCCCCACCCGCTCGTATCTCCCCACCCGCTCGTATCTCCCCACCCGCTCGTATCTCCCCACCCGCTCGTATCTCCCCACCCGCTCGTATCTCCCCTCCCGCTCGTATCTCCCCTCCCGCTCGTATCTCCCCTCCCGCTCGTATCTCCCCTCCCGCTCGTATCTCCCCTCCCGCTCGTATCTCCCCTCCCGCTCGTATCTCCCCTCCCGCTCGTATCTCCCCTCCCGCTCGTATCTCCCCTCCCGCTCGTATCTCCCCTCCCGCTCGTATCTCCCCTCCCGCTCGTATCTCCCCTCCCGCTCGTATCTCCCCTCCCGCTCGTATCTCCCCTCCCGCTCGTATCTCCCCTCCCGCTCGTATCTCCCCTCCCGCTCGTATCTCCCCTCCCGCTCGTATCTCCCCTCCCGCTCGTATCTCCCCTCCCGCTCGTATCTCCCCTCCCGCTCGTATCTCCCCTCCCGCTCGTATCTCCCCTCCCGCTCGTATCTCCCCTCCCGCTCGTATCTCCCCTCCCGCTCGTATCTCCCCCTCCCGCTCGTATCTCCCCTCCCGCTCGTATCTCCCCTCCCGCTCGTATCTCCCCTCCCGCTCGTATCTCCCCTCCCGCTCGTATCTCCCTCCCGCTCGTATCTCCCCTCCCGCTCGTATCTCCCCTCCCGCTCGTATCTCCCCTCCCGCTCGTATCTCCCCTCCCGCTCGTATCTCCCCTCCCGCTCGTATCTCCCCTCCCGCTCGTATCTCCCCTCCCGCTCGTATCTCCCCTCCCGCTCGTATCTCCCCACCCGCTCGTATCTCCCCACCCGCTCGCATCTCCCCTCCTGCTCGTATCTCCCCACCCGCTCGCCTCTCCCCACCCGCTCGCCTCTCCCCACCCGTCGCCTCTCCCCACCCTCTCGCCTCTCCCCACCCGCTCGCCTCTCCCCACCCGCTCGCCTCTCCCCACCCGCTCGCCTCTCCCCTCCTGCCCGCCTCTCCCCTCCTGCCCGCCTCTCCCCTCCCGCCCGCCACTCCCCTCCCACCCGCCTCTCCCCTCCCGCCCGCCTCTCCCCTCCCGCCCGCCTCTCCCTCCCGCCCGCCTCTCCCCTCCCGCCCGCCTCTCCCCTCCCGCCCGCCTCTCCCCTCCCGCCCGCCTCTCCCCTCCCGCCCGCCTCTCCCTCCCGCCCGCCTCTCCCCTCCCGCCCGCCTCTCCCCTCCCGCCCGCCTCTCCCCTCCCGCCCGCCTCTCCCCTCCCGCCCGCCTCTCCCTCCCGCCCGCCTCTCCCCTCCCGCCCGCCTCTCCCCTCCCGCCCGCCTCTCCCCTCCCGCCCGCCTCTCCCCCTCCCGCCCGCCTCTCCCCTCCCGCCCGCCTCTCCCCTCCCGCCCTCCCTCTCCCCTCCCGCCCGCCCTCCTCTCCCCTCCCGCCCGCCCTCTTCTCCCCTCCCGCCCGCCCTCCTCTCCCCTCCCGCCCGCCCTCCTCTCCCCTCCCGCCCGCCCTCCTTTCCCCTGCCGCCCGCCCGCCTCTCCCCGCCCGCCTCTCCCCTCCCGCCCGCCTCTCCCCTCCCGCCCGCCTCTCCCCTCCCGCCCGCCTCTCCCCTCCCGCCCCCCTCCCCTCCCGCCCGCCCCCTCCCCTCCCGCCCGCCCCTCCCCTCCCGCCCGCCCCTCCCCTCCCTCCGCCCCTCCCCTCCCGCCCCTCCCTCCCGCCCTCCCCTCCCGCCCGCCCCTCCCCTCCCGCCCGCCCCTCCCCTCCCGCCCGCCCCTCCCCTCCCGCCCGCCCCTCCCCTCCCGCCCGCCCCTCCCTCCCGCCCGCCCCTCCCCTCCCGCCCGCCCCTCCCCTCCCGCCCGACCCTCCCCTCCCGCCCGACCCTCCCCTCCCGCCCGACCCTCCCCTCCCGCCCGACCCTCCCCTCCCGCCCGACCCCTCCCCTCCCGCCCGACCCTCCCCTCCCGCCCGACCCTCCCCTCCCGCCCGACCCTCCCCTCCCGCCCGACCCTCCCCTCCCGCCCGACCCTCCCCTCCCGCCCGACCCTCCCCTCCCGCCCGACCCTCCCCTCCCGCCCGACCCTCCCCTCCCGCCCGACCCTCCCCTCCCGCCCGACCCTCCCCTCCCCGCCCGACCCTCCCCTCCCGCCCGACCCTCCCCTCCCGCCCGACCCTCCCCTCCCGCCCGACCCTCCCCTCCCGCCCGACCCTCCCCTCCCGCCCGACCCTCCCCTCCCGCCCGACCCTCCCTCCCGCCCGACCCTCCCCTCCCGCCCGACCCTCCCCTCCCGCCCGACCCTCCCCTACCGCCAGACTCTCCCCTCCCGCCCGCCCCTCCCTCCCGCCCGCCCCTCCCCTCCCGCCCGCCCCTCCCCTCCCGCCCGCCCCTCCCCTCCCGCCCGCCCCTCCCCTCCCGCCCGCCCGTCCCTCCCTCCCGCCCGTCCCTCCCCTACCGCCCGTCCCCTCCCTACCGCCCGCCCCTCCCCTACCGCCCGCCCCTCCCCTACCGCCCGCCCCTCCCCTACCGCCCGCCCCTCCCCTACCGCCCGCCCCTCCCCTACCGCCCGCCCCTCCCCTACCGCCCGCCCCTCCCCTACCGCCCGCCCCTCCCCTACCGCCCGCCCCTCCCCTACCGCCCGCCCCTCCCCTACCGCCCGCCCCTCCCCTACCGCCCGCCCCTCCCCTACCGCCCGCCCCTCCCCTACCGCCCGCCCCTCCCCTACCGCCCGCCCCTCCCGTACCGCCCGCCCCTCCCGTACCGCCCGCCCTCCCCTACCGCCCGCCCCTCCCCCACCGCCCGCCCCTCCCCTACCGCCCGCCCCGCCCCTCCCGCCCGCCCCTCCCCTCCCGCCCGCCCTCCCCTCCCGCCCGCCCCTCCCCTCCCGCCCGCCCCTCCCCACCCGCCCGCTCCTCCCCTCCCGCCCGCCCCTCCCCTCCCGCCCGCCCCTCCCCTCCCGCCCGCCCCTCCCCTCCCGCCCGCCCCCTCCCGCCCGCCCCTCCCCTCCCGCCCGCCCCTCCCCTCCCGCCCGCCCCTCCCCTCCCGCCCGCCCCTCCCCTCCCCTCCCGCCCGCCCCTCCCCCCCGCCCGCCTCCCCTCCCGCCCGCCCCCTCCCCCCCTCCCCTCCCGCCCGCCCCTCCCTCCCGCCCGCCCCTCCCTCCCGCGCGCCCCTCCCCTCCCGCCCGCCCCTCCCCTCCCGCCCGCCCCTCCCCTCCCGCCCGCCCCTCCCCTCCCGCCCGCCCCTCCCCTCCCGCCCGCCCCTCCCCTCCCGCCCGCCCCTCCCCTCCCGCCCGCCCCTCCCCTCCCGCCCGCCCCTCCCCTCCCGCCCGCCCCTCCCCTCCCGCCCGCCCCTCCCCTCCCGCCCGCCCCTCCCCTCCCGCCCGCCCCTCCCCTCCCGCCCGCCCCTCGCCCTCCCGCCCGCCCCTCCCCTCCCGCCCGCCCCTCCCCTCCCGCCCGCCCCTCCCCTCCCGCCCGCCCCTCCCCTCCCGCCCGCCCCTCCCCTCCCGCCCGCCCCTCCCCTCCCGCCCGCCCCTCCCCTCCCGCCCGCCCTCCCCTCCCGCCCGCCCCTCCCCTCCCGCCCGCCCCTCCCCCCCTCCCCTCCCGCCCGCCCCTCCCCTCCCGCCCGCCCCTCCACCCCCTCCCTCCCGCCCGCCCCTCCCCCCCCTCCCGCCCGCCCTCCCCTCCCGCCCGCCCCTCCCCTCCCGCCCGCCCCTCCCCTCCCGCCCGCCCCTCCCCTCCCGCCCGCCCCTCCCCTCCCGCCCGCCCCTCCCTCCCGCCCGCCCCTCCCCTCCCGCCCGCCCCTCCCCTCCCGCCCGCCCCTCCCCTCCCGCCCGCCCCTCCCCTCCCCCCGCCCTCACCTCCCGCCCGCCCCTCCCCTCCCGCCCGCCCCTCCCCTCCCGCCCGCCCCTCCCCTCCCCCCTCCCCTCCCCCCCGCCCCTCCCCTCCCGCCCGCCCCTCCCCTCCCGCCCGCCCCTCCCCTCCCGCCCGCCCCTCCCCTCCCGCCCGCCCCACCCGCCACGCCCCGCCCCCCTCACCCGCCACGCCCCGCCCGCCTCCCCGCTGACACCTCCCCGCTGACACCTCCCCGCCGGCTCCTCCCCGCCCCGCCGGCCCCTCCCCGCCCGCACTCCCGCCCCACCCCTCCCGCCCACCCGCCACTTCCCTCCACCCCCGCCCGCCCCGCCCCTCCCCTCCCGCCCGACTCTCCCCTCCCCTCCCGCCCGCCTCTCCCCTCCCCTCCCGCCCGCCTCTCCCCTCCCCTCCCGCCCGCCTCTCCCCTTCCCTCCCGCCCGCCTCTCCCCTCCCCTCCCGCCCGCCTCTCCCCTTCCCTCCCGCCCGCCTCTCCCCTCCCCTCCCGCCCGCCTCTCCGCTCCCTTCCCGCCCGCCTCTCCCCTCCCGCCCGCCTCTCCCCTCCCGCCCGCCTCTCCCCTCCCGCCCGCCTCTCCCCTCCCGCCCGCCTCTCCCCTCCCGCCCGCCTCTCCCCTCCCGCCCGCCTCTCCCCTCCCGCCCGCCTCTCCCCTCCCGCCCGCCTCTCCCCTCCGCCCGCCTCTCCCCTCCCGCCCGCCTCTCCCCTCCCGCCCGCCTCTCCCCTCCCGCCCGCCTCTCCCCTCCGCCCGCCTCTCCCCTCCCGCCCGCCCTCTCCCCTCCCGCCCGCCTCTCCCCTCCCGCCCGCCTCTCCCCTCCCGCCCGCCTCTCCCCTCCCGCCCGCCTCTCCCCTCCCGCCCGCCTCTCCCCTCCCGCCCGCCTCTCCCCTCCCGCCCGCCTCTCCCCTCCCGCCCGCCTCTCCCCTCCCGCCCGCCTCTCCCCTCCCTCCCGCCTCTCCCCTCCCGCCCGCCTGCCTCTCCCTCCCGCCCGCCTGCCTCTCCCCTCCCGCCCGCCTCTCCCCTCCCGCCCGCCTCTCCTCTCCCCTCCCGCCCGCCCCTCCCCCCTCCCGCCCGCCCGTCCCCTTCCCTCCCGCCCGCCTCTCCCCTCCCCTCCCGCCCGCCTGTCTCTCCCCTCCCCTCCCGCCCGCCTGTCTCTCCCCTCCCCTACCGCCCCCCTCTCCCCTCCCCTCCCGCCTGCCTCTCCCCTCCCCTCCCGCCCGCCTCTCCCCTCCCCTCCCGCTCGCCTCTCCCCTCCCCTCCCGCCCGCCTCTCCATTCCCCCCCCGCCCGCCTCTCCCCTCCCCTCCCGCCCGCCTCTCCCCTCCCCTCCCGCCCGACTCTCCCCTCCCCTCCCGCCCGACTCTCCCCTCCCCTCCCGCCCGACTCTCTCCTCCCCTGCCGCCCGACTCTCTCCTCCCCTGCCGCCCGACTCTCCTCTCCCCTCCCGCCTCTCCTCTCCCCTCCCGCCCCGCCCGCCTCTCCCTTCCTCCCGCCCCGTCTCGCCTCCCTCCCACCCGCCTCTCCCCTCCCCTCCCGCCCGCCTCTCCCCTCCCCTCCCCTCCCGCCCGCCTCTCCCTCCCCTCCCGCCCGCCTCTCCCCTCCCCTCCCTCCCGCCCGCCTCTCGCCTCCCCTCCCGCCCGCCTCTCCCTCCCCCCCCCGCCCGCCTCTCCCCTCCCCCCCCGCCCGCCCTCTCCCCTCCCCTCCCCTCCCCTCCCGCCCGCCTCTCCCCTCCGCTCCCGACCGCCTCTCCCCTCCCCTCCCGCCTGCCTCTCCACTCTCCTCACGCCCGACTCTCTCCTCCCCTCCCGGCCGCCTCTCGCCTCCCCTCCCGCCTCTCCCCTTCCTTCCCGCCCGGCTCTCCCCTCCCCTCCCGCCCGCCCTCTCCCCTCCCCTCCCGCCCGCCTCTCCCCTACCCCCCCGCCCGCCTCTCCCCTCCCCTCCCGCCCGCCTCTCCCCTCCCCTCCCGCCCGCCTCTCCCCTACCCCCCCGCCCGCCTCTCCCCTCCCCTCCCGCCCGCCTCTCCTCTCCCTCCCGCCCGCCTCTCCCCTCCCCTCCCGCCCGCCTCTCCCCTCCCCTCCCGCCCGCCTCTCCCCTCCCTCCCGCCCGCCTCTCCTCTCCCCTCCCGCCCGCCTCTCCCCTCCCCTCCCGCCCGCCTCTCCCCTCCCCTCCCGCCCGCCTCTCCCCTCCCCTCCCGCCCGCCTCTCCCCTCCCCTCCCGCCCGCCTCTCCCCTCCCCTCCCGCCCGCCTCTCCCCTCCCCTCCCCGCCCGCCTCTCCCCTCCCCTCCCGCCCGCCTCTCCCCTCCCCTCCCGCCCGCCTCTCCCCTCCCCTCCCGCCCGCCTCTCCCCTCCCCTCCCGCCGCCTCTCCCCTCCCCTCCCGCCCGCCTCTCCCCTCCCCTCCCCCGCCTCTCCCCTCCCCTCCCGCCCGCCTCTCCCCTCCCCTCCCCTCCCGCCCGCCTCTCCCCTCCCCTCCCGCCCGCCTCTCCCCTCCCCTCCCGCCCGCCTCTCCCCTCCCCTCCCGCCCGCCTCTCCCCTCCCCTCCCGCCCGCCTCTCCCCTCCCCTCCCGCCCGCCTCTCCCCTCCCCTCCCCCCGCCTCTCCCCTCCCCTCCACTCCCCTCCCGCCGCCTCTCCCCTCCACTCCCCTCCCGCCCGCCTCTCCCCTCCACTCCCCTCCCGCCCGCCTCTCCCCTCCACTCCCCTCCCGCCCGCCTCTCCCCTCCACTCCCCTCCCGCCCGCCTCTCCCCTCCACTCCCCTCCCGCCCGCCTCTCCCCTCCACTCCCCTCCCGCCCGCCTCTCCCTCCACTCCCCTCCCGCCCGCCTCTCCCCTCCACACCCCTCCCGCCCGCCTCTCCCCTCCCATCCCGCCCGCCTCTCCCCTCCCCCTCCCGCCCGCCTCTCCCCTCCACTCCCCTCCCCCCCGCCTCTCCCCTCCCCTCCCCTCCACTCCCCTCCCCTCCCCTCCCCTCCCCCCTCCCCTCCCCTCCCTCCCTCCCCTCCCGCCCTCCTCTCCACTCCCCTCCCGCCCGCCTCTCCCCTCCCGCCCGCGTCTCCCCTCCCGCCCGCCTCTCCCCTCCCCTCCCGCCGCCTCTCCCCTCCCCTCCCGCCCGCCTCTCCCCTCCCCTCCCGCCCGCCTCTCCCCTCCCCTCCCGCCCGCCTCTCCCCTCCCCTCCCGCCCGCCTCTCCCCTCCCCTCCCGCCCGCCTCTCCCCTCCCCTCCCGCCCGCCTCTCCCCTCCCCTCCCGCCCGCCTCTACCCTCCCCTCCCGCCCGCCTCTACCCTCCCCTCCCGCCCGCCTCTACCCTCCCCTCCCGCCCGCCTCTACCCTCCCCTCCCGCCCGCCTCTCCCCTCCCCTCTCGCCCGCCTCTCCCCTCCCCTCCCGCCCGCCTCTCCCCTCCCCTCCCGCCCGCCTCTCCCCTCCCCTCCCGCCCGCCTCTCCCCTCCCCTCCCGCCCTCCTCCCCTCCCCTCCCGCCCGCCTCTCCCCTCCCCTCCCGCCCGCCTCTCCCCTCCCTCCCGCCCCGCCCCGCCTCTCCCCTCCCCTCCCGCCCGCCTCTCCCCTCCCCTCCCGCCCGCCTCTCCCCTCCCCTCCCGCCCGCCTCTCCCCTCCCCTCCCGCCCGCCTCTCCCCTCCCCTCCCCTCCCGCCCGCCTCTCCCCTCCCCTCCCGCCCGCCTCTCCCTCCCCTCCCCTCCCGCCCGCCTCTCCCGCCCGCCTCTCCCTCCCGCCCGCCTCTCCCCTCCCCTTTCGCCCGCCTCTCCTCTCCCCTCCCGCCCGCCCTCTCCCCTCCCGCCCGCCACTCCCCTCCCCTCCCGCCCGCCTCTCCCCTCCCCTCCCGCCCGCCCTCTCCCCTCCCCTCCCGCCCGCCTCTCCCCTCCCCTCCCGCCCGCCTCTCCCCTCCCCTCCCGCCCGCCTCTCCCCTCCCCTCCCGCCCGCCTCTCCCCTCCCCTCCCGCCCGCTCTCCCCTCCCCTCCCGCCCGCCTCTCCCCTCCCCTCCCGCCCGCCTCTCCCCTCCCCTCCCGCCCGCCTCTCCCCTCCCCTCCCGCCCGCCTCTCCCCTCCCCTCCCGCCCGCCTCTCCCCTCCCCTCCCGCCCGCCTCTCCCCTCCCCTCCCGCCCGCCTCTCCCCTCCCCTCCCGCCCGCCTCTCCCCTCCCCTCCCGCCCGCCTCTGCCCCTCCCCTCCCTCGCCCGCCTCTCCCCTCCCCTCCCCGCCCGCCTCTCCCCTCCCCTCCCGCCCGCCTCTCCCCTCCCCTCCCGCCCGCCTCTCCCCTCCCCTCCCGCCCGCCTCTCCCCTCCCCTCCCGCCCGCCTCTCCCCTCCCCTCCCGCCCGCCTCTCCCCTCCCCTCCCGCCCGCCTCTCCCCTCCCCCTCCCGCCCGCCTCTCCCCTCCCCTCCCGCCCGCCTCTCCCCTCCCCTCCCGCCCGCCTCTCCCCTCCCCTCCCGCCCGCCTCTCCCCTCCCCTCCCGCCCGCCTCTCCCTCCCCTCCCGCCCGCCTCTCCCCTCCCCTCCCGCCCGCCTCTCCCCTCCCCTCCCGCCCGCCTCTCCCCTCCCCTCCCGCCCGCCTCTCCTCGCCCCTCCCGCCCGCCTCTCCCCTCCCTCCCGCCCGCCTCTCCCCTCCCCTCCCGCCCGCCGTCCCCTCGCCGTCCCCTCGCCCCTCGCCTCGCCGTCCCCTCGCCGTCCCCCCTCGCCGTCCCCCCTCGCCGTCCCCCCTCGCCGTCCCCCCTCGCCGTCCCCCCTCGCCGTCCCCCCTCGCCGTCCCCCTCGCCGTCCCCCTCGCCTCCCTCCTCGCCCTCGCCCTCTTCCCTCGCCCTCGCCACTCGCCCTCCCCCTCGCCCCTCGCCGTCCCCCCTCGCCGTCTCCCCTCGCCCTCGCCCCTCGCCGTCCCCCCTCGCCCCTCGCCGTCCACCCTCGCCCCTCGCCGTCCCCTCGCCCTCCCCCCTCGCCCCTCGCCGTCCCCCCTCGCCCCTCGCCGTCCCCCCTCGACCCTCGCCGTCCCCCCTCGCCCCTCGCCGTCCCCCCTCGCCCCTCGCCGTCCCCCCTCGCCCCTCGCCGTCCCCCCTCGCCCCTCGCCGTCCCCCCCTCGCCCCTCGCCGTCCCCCCTCGCCCCTCGGCGTCCCCCCTCGCCCCTCGGCGTCCCCCGTCGCCCCTCGCCGTCCGCCCTCGCCCCTCGCCGTCCCCCCTCGCCCCTCGCCGTCCCACCTCGCCTCCGTCACCCTTGCCCTCGCCCTTCGCCGCCCCCTCGCCCTCGCCGCCCCCCTCGCCCCTCGCGCTCTCCCCTCGCCCTCGCCCCTCGCCCCTCGCCGTCCCCCCTCGCCCTTCGCCGTCCCCCCTCGCCCCTCGCCGTCCCCCCTCGCCCCTCGCCGTCCCCCCTCGCCCCTCGCCCTCCCCCTCGCCCCTCGCCCTCCCCCTCGCCCCTCGCTGTCCCCCCTCGCCCTCGCTTCGCGCCCTCTTCCCTCGCCCTCGCTTCGCGCCCTCTTCCCTCGCCCTCGCTTCGCGCCCTCTTCCCTCGCCCTCTTCCCTCGCCCTCTTCCCTCCCCCTCGCCGTCCCCCCTCGCTCCTCGCCGTCCCCCCTCGCCGTCCCCCTTCGCCCCCCGCCGTCCCACCTCGCCGTTCCCCCTCTCCCCTCACCGTCCCTTTCGCCCCTCGCCGTCCCCCCTCGCCCCTCGCCGTCCCCCCTCGCCCCTCGCCGTCCCCCATCGCCCCTCGCCGTCCCCCCTCGCCCCTCGCCGTCCCCCTCTCCCATCGCCGTCCCCCCTCGCCCCTCGCCGTCCCCCCTCGCCCCTCGCCGTCCCCCCTCACCCCTCGTGCTCGCCCCTCGCCGTCCCCCCTCGCCCCTCGCCGTCCCCCCTCGCCCCTCGCCGTCCCCCCTCGCCCCTCGCCGTCCCCCCTCGCCCCTCGCCGTCCCCCCTCGCCCCTCGCCGTCCCCCCTCGCCCCTCGCCGTCCCCCCTCGCCCCTCGCCGTCCCCCTCGCCCCTCGCCGTCCCCCCTCGCCCCTCGCCGTCCCCCCTCGCCCCTCGCCGTCCCCCCTCGCCCCTCGCCGTCCCCCCTCGCCCCTCGCCGTCCCCCCTCGCCCCTCGCCGTCCCCCCTCGCCCCTCGCCGTCCCCCCTCGCCCCTCGCCGTCCCCCCTCGCCCCTCGCCGTCCCCCCTCGCCCCTCGCCGTCCCCCCTCGCCCCTCGCCGTCCCCCCTCGCCCCTCGCCGTCCCCCCTCGCCCCTCGCCGTCCCCCCTCGCCCCTCGCCGTCCCCCCTCGCCCCTCGCCGTCCCCCCTCGCCCCTCGCCGTCGCCCCTCGCCGTCCCCCCTCGCCCCTCGCCGTCCCCCCTCGCCCCTCGCCGTCCCCCCTCGCTTCGCGCCCTCTTCCCTCGCCCTCGCTTCGCGCCCTCTTCCCTCGCCCTCGCTCGCGCCCTTTCCCTCGCCCTCTTCCCTCGCCCGCCCCCCTCGCCCGCCCCCCTCGCCCGCCCCCCTCGCCCGCCCCCCTCGCCCGCCCCCCTCGCCCGCCCCCCTCGCCCGCCCCCCTCGCCCGCCCCCCTCGCCCGCCCCCTCGCCCGCCCCCCTCGCCCGCCCCCCTCGCCCGCCCCCCTCGCCCGCCCCCCTCGCCCGCCCCCCTCGCCCGCCCCCCTCGCCCGCCCCTCGCCCGCCCCCCTCGCCCGCCCCCCTCGCCCGCCCCCCTCGCCCGCCCCCCTCGCCCGCCCCCCTCGCCCGCCCCCCTCGCCCGCCCCCCTCGCCCGCCCCCCTCGCCCGCCCCCCTCGCCCGCCCCCCTCGCCCGCCCCCCTCGCCCGCCCCCCTCGCCCGCCCCCCTCGCCCGCCCCCCTCGCCCGCCCCCCTCGCCCGCCCCCCTCGCCCGCCCCCCTCGCCCGCCCCCCTCGCCCGCCCCCCTCGCCCGCCCCCCTCGCCCGCCCCCCTCGCCCGCCCCCCTCGCCCGCCCCCCTCGCCCGCCCCCTCGCCCGCCCCCCTCGCCCGCCCCCCTCGCCCGCCCCCCTCGCCCGCCCCCCTCGCCCCCCGCCCCCCTCGCCCGCCCCCCTCGCCCGCCCCCCTCGCCCGCCCCCCTCGCCCGCCCCCCTCGCCCGCCCCCCTCGCCCGCCCCCCTC